>NC_061115.1:177662119-177976386 GCF_002878395.1 Capsicum annuum | reverse complement strand
AAAAAAAATGCTTGGTGTCTACTTTATATGTTTCTGTGCGTCTTTTCCCTTATTGGTTTTGTGTCTCTATCTCTTTTATTTTTGTTCATTGCTTTTTCATCCTTTATTTTCCTTAGTTTGTGTGTGCATGTGTCTATCTCTTTGTTACATACTATGAAAGATTAAAAAAAAAAATACCAATTTGATAAAATTAAAACATGCACGCATGCATGTAAATTCTCAAACTTCTAAGTACTCAAATTCACTATAAATCTCATGTAAATAATCAACCATACTTACTATATAATACACGAAATTACATAAACAACATTGTTCATATTTTGATTCACACGAAAATTTATGCAATATAATACAGAGTTGGATGAGAACCTGTATGAAGAACTAAATTGAATATACAAAGAAGAAAGCCGTCACCGAAAATTCAATAGAAATCTCGAACTCTTTTTCCCCTCTCTTTGGTTTTCCTTTCACTCTATACCTTTTCCCTTATTTCCTTTTTCTCAAATTAAGTGATGATTTTCTCTTTGTTTTTCCACTCTCTATTTTTTCTCTTGTTCTTACCTTTTTAAAATATTTTTCTTCTACTGATTTTCCTTGTTTCTCCCTTCTGTCCGTTCTTTTCTTAAGTGTTCTCCCCTCTTTGTTTCTCCTCCTTTGTAAGTGTTTTCTCTTCCTTTTTTTTTTTTTTCTCTTTTTGTCCGTGTGTGTAGGGGGTTGAAAATCCTTTTAGGTAGAGGAATTTTGGGGGGATGGGGGAGTAGTTATTTATTAGGATAGGATTTTTAAATTTTGAAAAAAAATATATTTTTTTTCTTTTTTTTAAAACAATAAATATAATAATAAATGATAAAAATAAATAAAAATAAAAATAATAAAATAATTAAAATAATAATAAAAATAAATATAATAATAATTAATTAATTTTATATTAATCAAAACATAATAACAATTTATAAATAGACAAAAATAAATATAACAAAATAGTATTAAAACTACTATTTATTTATTCAAATTTAAAATAAATAATATATATATATATATATATATATATAGATAGATAGATAGATAGATAGATAGATGGATAGATACATATATCGAATTTTTGTATAATTTTTAAAATTAGGATAAAAAATAAAATAAAAATAAAATATCTTAAAATTAAATTTATTTAATTAATTATTTTTCAACTAAAAATTTATTAAAAATAAAATAAATAAGAATCAAAATAATATCGGATTAAATTAAAATATGAATATTTAATATCAAAACCTATATCTATTTTACACTCGGGGAGGGTCAAAAATCACGTGTCTACATTTTGCCCCTCTTTCTGTGAAATCTCGAAGAGTTTTCGTACAAAGAAGTAGACAAAGAGGTAATTTTTGATCCTCCAATTATTCGAAAAGTAAAGATAAAATAAAATAAAATAAAATAAAATAAAAGATGTGACCGAGTCCTGATTTTGGACCGCCTACATATCCCGGGTTATAAGGGAATCAGATCACTTGTAGTTCAAAGGTAAAAAGTGAGAGAAAGAGATAAAGGTCGAGTGAGATTCCGTCGAGTTTTCGGTTTCCGACTTTTTGCTTTTACATTGTACTGAATAATAATAATAATAAAAATAAAGATACAAGTGAAAGATCCTATCTATGCTGTTTATTTTTTTGGGGAATCTTGACTTGAATTTGAAAATTCACCCTATTCTTTAGGCGGGCTCCTGGCTTGCATTTTTTTTCTCTTCACTCTGTTCTTCAGGCGGGCTCCTGGACTTCCTTTTTCTTCACCCTATTCTTCAGGCGGGCTCCTGAATTTACAATTTCTTCACCCTGTTCTTTAGGCAGGCTCCTGGACTTACAATTTCTTCACCCTATTCTTCAGACGGGCTCCTAGATTTCCTTTTTTCTTCACCCTGTTCTTCAGGCGGGCTCCTGGACTTACAATTTCTTCACCCTGTTCTTCAGACGGGCTCCTGGACAAACAATTTATTCACCCTATTCTTCAGGAGGGCTCATGGACTTACAATTTCTTCACCATATTCTTCAGGCGGGCTCTGGATTTTCTTTTTTCTTCACCCTGTTCTTCAAACGGGCTACTGGACTTACAATTTTTTATTCTTCAAATATGTTCTTGAACTCAAAATAAAAGGTGAAACGGAAAAATAACATCCTATTCTTCGAGAGGGTCTTGGACAAAGTAAATTTGCATTCTTCAGGAGGCTCCTGAGCAAAAAGTAAATTTTCATTCTTCAGAAGGGTCCTGTTTAAAAGTAAATTCCCATTCTTCAGGAAGGTCTTGTTCAAAAGTAAATTCCTATTATTCAGGAGGGTCCTGTTCAAAAAGTAAATTCCCATTCTTCAAGAGGGTCCTGTTCAAAAAATAAATTTTCATTCTTCAGGAGGGTCCTGTCCCATTCTTTAGGAGGGTCCTAAGTATAAAATAAATTTCCATTCTTCAGGAGGGTCCTGAGCATAAAATAAATTTCCATTCTTTAGGAGGGTCCTGTCCCATTCTTCAGGAGGGTCCTGAGCATAAAATAAATTTCCATTCTTTAGGAGGGTCCTGTCCCATTCTTCAGGAGGATCCTGAGCATAAAATAAATTTTCATTCTTCAGGAGGGTCCTATTCCATTCTTCAAGAGGGTCCTGTCTATAAAATTAAATTCTCATTCTTCAGGAGGGTCCTGTTCAAAAGTAAATTCCCATTCTTCAGGAAGGTCCTGTTCAAAAAGTAAATTCTCATTCTTCAGGAGGGTCTTGTCCCATTTTTCAGGAGGGTCCTTAGCATAAAATAAATTTCCATTCTTCAGGAGAGTCGTGAGCATAAAATAAATTGCTATTCTTCAGGAGGGTTCTGTCCCATTCTTCAGGAGGGTCCTGAGCATAAAATATATTTCTATTTTTCAGGAGGGTCCTATCCCATTCTTCAGGAGGGTCCTGAGCATAAAATAAATTTCCATTCTTTAGAGGGTCCTGTCCCATTCTTCAGGAGGGTCTTGAGCATAAAATAAATTTTCATTCTTCAGGAGGGTCCTGTCCCATTCTTCAGAAGGGTCCTGGGCATAAAATAAATTTCCATTCTTCAGGAGGGTCCTGTCCATAAAAGTAAATTTTCATTCTTCAGGAGGGTCCTGTTCAAAAGTAAATTCCCATTCTTCAGGAGGGTCCTTTTCAAAAAGTAAATTCCCATTCTTCAGGAGGGTCCTATTCAAAAAGTAAATTTCCATTTTTCAGGAGGGTCCTGTCCCATTTTCCAGGAGGGTCCTGAGCATAAAATAAATTTTCATTCTTCAGGAGGGTCCTAAGCATAAAATAAATTTCCATTCTTCAGGAGGGTCCTGTCCCATTCTTCAAGAGGATCCTGAGCATAAAATTAATTCCTATTCTTCAGGAGGGTCCTGCTCAAAAGTAAATTTCCATTCTTCAGGAGGATCCTGTTCAAAAAGTAAATGCCGATAAACAGGAACAAAATTTTTCCCCAGTTTGCACTAGAAAATTTTGTGAGTTTCATCAGGTTACAACTTTTGAAAAGTATAGTAAAGGGGGTGAATCAAGGCCTTTCTAAAGAAATGTATCTTTTCTGAGTAAAACTAATGACTTAGGAAATGCATCTCCTAACACATGAAACTTAAATTACCCAGACAAGAAAGTGCATCTTCTAGGGATTAAATGAAATGACTCAAACTAGAAAGTGCGTCTTCTAGGAGTGAATGTTCAAGTTAGAAAGTGTTTCACCTAACAAATTAAAACTAACTTATTCAGACTAGGAAGTGTGTCTCCTAGGGGTTAAATGAAATGACTCGACTAGAAAGTGCGTCTTCTAGGAGTGAATGTTCAAGTTAGGAAGTTTTTCACCTGACAAATGAAAACCGACTTATTCAGACTAGGAAGTGCGTCTCCTAGGGGTTAAATGAAATGACTCGACTAGAAAGTGCGTCTTCTAGGAATGATGGTTCAAGTTAGGAAGTGCTTCACCTAACAAATGAAAACTGACTTATTCATACTAGGAAGTGCGTCTCCTAGGGGTTGAATGAAATGATTCAACTAGAATGTGTATCTTCTAGGAGTAATGGTTCAAGTTAGGAAGTGCTTCACCTAACAAATGAAAACTGACTTATTCAGACTAGGAAGTGCATCTCCTAAGGGTTGAATGAAATGACTCGACAAGAAAGTGCGTCTTCTAGGAGTGATGGTTCAAGTTAGGAGGTGCGTTACCTAACAAATGAAAACTGACATACCCTGACTAGAAAGTGCGTCTCCTAAGAGTAGAATGAAATGACTCGACTAGAAAGTGTGTCTTCTAGTAGTGATAGCTAAAGTTAGGAAGTGCATCACCTAACAAATGAATCTTGAATTATCCGGACTAGGAAATGCGTCTCCTAAGGGTTAAAATGATGAGTTTTTACCATTATTGATTACCAAATCTGTGTAACAATACTGCCTCTTGTATTTGCAGAAGTGAGAAATTGTAGATTTTAATAGTTAAGCTTTGAAACCTTTGATATGAAGGTAACACATATTTTTGTTTCATATAAAGAAAACTTTTTAATTTAAAAATACAGTGGTTGATTTGTGGGATTTGGCTATTGAGACAATCTCTTGCACTTGTCATGTCCAGGTCCATTGCAAATCATTGATAGGTATTGTTGACTTGTTATAGTAATGACCCCAAATTCTGACTACTAAAATATTTTGACGCAAATCATATTTCTCTTACATGATGCCTCGAGATTCAGCCTCAAATACACCTTTTATACTTTTGTGAGTCCAAAAATTGTCGGATGACAAGCATTCTCGAGTACTTTACTTTATTTTTTGAACATGTTATCTTTGTGTGTTGGTATTTTGTATTGCTTTGCACAACTAAAGGAGTTGGTAGCAAGTTTTGAAGTTTTTCCCCACTTATCTTGACAAAATTTTGACTAAAACATACATGAAAGATGAAGATAGTGATTTTCTTTTGACCACAAAGGCACAAAAATCAAAAATCAAAAATTAAAAATAAAAATAAAAATAAAAATAACAAAACAATAGGAAAGAACAATAAACATCTCTTCTTAAAAAAATGTCAAAAAGAAAATTTTATCTGAGTGTGGCAGCTGATTCTAGTGATTATGACATGTATTTGGAATTAAACAACCTGATCTATCCAAACTAATCACTATCATTTTTTTTCCACTCATTGAATTTGAAAGGGATCCATTCTTGAACTTGTTCCCTTTGGATTATAATCCTCCTTAGGCTAGTGACACCTCGATGGGTTTTCGCCAACAAGCCGCTCCCATTTTCTTTTCTTTTTCAACTCATTGTCATCTTATAGTGCCCATGAAGACTTTTACCAATAATATTCTCATTTTTATTGATCTCACATCTCACGGTCACCTTATGATGCCCAAAAGGATTTTCATCAATAAGGCTCTCTCATTTTGATTTTTTTTTTAAAGAAAATAACACTCAAAATATGAAATATCATGCACTCATAATATGTTTAGCCTTGACATTCTCAAAGATTGATCTGAAGGTCTTTCTTTGGTTGTAACTTAGCTTTTGGAATGGGATAGAAAGAAAGGTAGGCATGGAGCTCAAAATTTACACAACATTGGGTAAAATATACAACTTTTGGAATCGACTCTTTTAAGGAAATAAACTTTTGCCCCAGTTTTATTTCATTCTGTGTAACTTGAATTTTCTTTTGGTTAGACCGAACCCCAGAGTAGGGTTGCCTACGTATCTTGTCATAGCAAGAATCATGTCAAACGTAGTTCAGACAAGTCATTGTTTTTTGTTTTTTTGAAATGAACCTGGGCTCTCATTTTTTCTTTTCTTTGATTACTCTCTTTTTGAGATTTTTTTTCAAGTCCATTTCTTTTCTTGACATTTTTTTTTCTGACTCCATTTTATTTTTGATACATTTTTTTTACTTCATTTTTTCTTGACATTTTTCTGACTCCATTTTTCTTGACCCCTTCTTTTTTATTTTTTCCAAACTTTATTTTGATTCCAAAAGAGGGGTATGAAATAAAATAAAACTAAAGCTCAAAAGAGGTAACAAAGGATGACACAACACTTGGATAGCAGAATGAAATGCCTTCGTCATATCAATCCTTAAAAATGCAAGAACTTAACATGCAATCTGTGATTGAACATAAAGATCATGTATATTTTTTCAATATTGACCTTGACTGAATACGTATGTCACTACTTCTCATGCACTTATCAAACAGAAAAGTCCAATTATATTCACATTCCTCCCATTAAAGGACTCATGCATTTTTAAGCTAACTTCCTTTTGCTTCTCCTGACAATGGAGACTATATATCTTCTGATCTCTCTCATTTAAAGTGTTTGAGATTGACCTTCTCATTGATGACCAAGTTATTTTTGATTCACAAAGTGATTCTTTCAATCCATTCAAGTGAGACTTTAACTCAACCAACAAACATCTCAACATTTTACTTATTTCCTTACATGATTTTTCCTTTCAACTCTATCTTCCTGGTCAAGTGTTTCAGGATTAGATTAGGTTTTAAGATCTGGTGAAAATTCATCATGCATATCGTATCATTAGAATCACCATAAAAGAATTGCATGAAGAAAAAGAAAGACAAATAAACAATATATTTTTTAAAAAAATAGAAATAAAGGGACGCACATTTTGTTGACAAAAAGACAAAAGGGTTTGAACAAAGACAATAAGAAATAAGACAAGATAAATCCCAAACTACAATTCTAAAATAATTCGGATAGCAAAAAGAAAAATAAAATAGACTACCAAAAATCCCTCATCGTGAAGAGTGAAGATTGACTTCTAAATTGCCAACCTTAATATTTTAGCCACTTATTTGCACGTTAGCCTTAATGGAGACTCCACCCTCATTGTGACATCATCTATTTTTTCCAACCATTCTGAATTTATCGCCATTAAAGTCTCTCCAAAATAAATCGTCAGCAGTTTCTCTTTTCCCTTACTCCTCATAATTGATTTTAAAACCTTTTTAGATGAGTCAAAGAATGACCGTGATCCTCGTACTTTTCCAACTTTGGTGTTTTGGAGGTTAAAGGCAAGTGAACATTGAAACATGTAAAAATCCTTGCGAGAATTCTCTTTTTCTCTCTCAATATTTGCATGTTTCTCATATTTTACTCCAAATTTCTCACTTTTTCAGACCATTTCTTCTTACTCCTCATTTATAACAGTCTACACCACCTCATATCAGACCATATTCCATATTTGGGTGTCATCTTGCCTGTTCTTTGAACCTGTTGTTGTATTGGTGAGATGCCAATTTAGCCACAAGCCAATCACTAAATATTATTTTAATTTTGGAGAAAACTAATGTATCAGAGTTCAAAATTTTTTTTAAGACCACCGAATTCGTGAAGGACTACCTACGTATCTCATTTAGATGAGAATTAGGTGTGTGTAGTTCTTGAAATATATATCGTACAAAATTCAGCGTTAAGACCCCTAAAGGTTCAGGGCTATTAAGATTTATATATATTACTATTTATTTTGTAAAAATTTCGCCTCATAATCCCTAAAGATTCAGGGTTGTTAAGATTTATATATTTTCATTTATTTTGTAAAACTTAGCCTCATGATCCCTAGAAATCCGGGCTGTTGAAATATATATATTTTTATTTTTTGGTAAAACCTTAGCCTCATGATCCCAAAAGATTCAGGGCTATTAAGATATATATAAAAATTGGACCTGAGAATTAGAAAAATAATTATGAAAGTAATCATATTTTCAAAATATTCCCCAATAAATCTATGAATAATTTTTGAAAAGATAGGGTCGTATCCTGGGAAGGACTTCCTACGTATCTCATTAAGAGTGAGAATCAGACCCTCGTAGTTCATAAAGACCATAAAATTATGTTATTATAAATTTAAATTTTTCCTTTTTTAAAAACAAAAAAAAATAAAATAAAATTTTTCTTTGAAAAATAATTCACTAAATTTGAGGATAATATAATCTCTTGAATTTTAAAGTTTCCTAAAAGCCGGTCAACAATCATATAGTCTTCCAAACAAATGTCAAAGAGCACGTAGGATGCACATGTCCGTCTTTATAAAGTAGGTCACCTGTCCTAGACAGACCCGACCCCCTGTGCCGAGTCCCGCTAAGTCAAATGCATATGATGAAAATAAAGCGGCACCTAATAGGGATAACCAGATTCTGAGTTTCAGTTCTTCTAAGTTTAAGCCTAATAGGGATAGGTGTCTAGATTAGCTTACCCGAGCGGACACTCGAGCCGGGGAGGGACAACTTGACCGGTAGCAGGGCAACACCGCCTTCGTTGTCGATCCGAATCCCGCCTAACATGTGTGACTATAATCCTTCACCAGGTGTCTTGATACTCCGGCTATCTCAAAAAGAAAGTAGGATGCATGCGATGCATTCCTTCTATCCTATTTCAGGGACTCAGAGGGGGTGCGGAAGAGAAGACAATATATAATACAGTTCAATCAATATCAAAGAGGTAAATAAGCGACAAGTAGCACATAAGGCCAACAAACACAATATCAACAATAATTAAAGCAAGTATAAATCAATATAAAAAGCTCGAATTCTTATTATTCTCCAACGGAGTCGCCAGAGATGTCACCCCCCTTTTTCGCTCAAGGAGATCGAAGTCGAAGGTCGAAGGATTATTTCAATTAAAGTGATGATTTTGACTAGGGATTAGTTTATTTATAGAGTCGCCACTTGTAATTGAGTTGTGGTGTTCCAAGTCACCTTATTGAATCCCTAATCAAAAGGAAATGACTATTTGTTAGTCTGCGAAAGCAGAAAATTGAGTAAGAAATTTTGTTGACCGAGGGAAAGGTGTGAGGCACCCCTCGAGTTCCGTGGTTCTAGCAAGATAGATTTTATTATCTTGACTTAAACTATTTGAATAAATCGTGTTAAGGCCTAAATTCGCTCATTTTATTAATGTCTAATAGCTATCTATAACTCGTATTAAATTGGTGAAAATTAAGTTTTTGAAAAATATTTGTCAAGGTGCATTATTGCATCCTTGAAATTTTAAACATCTCATAAAGATGCGTATGCCGCATTCTTAATAGAGACAAATATATTAACGTGCCTAAAACTTATCTAGCGTTAAAAGACAATTCTTTCATCTCTGAAATATTTAATTCTCATTTTTAATGTGTAAATATAAACTAGCAATTATTTATTTTCTCATAAGCTCAAGCCTTTAAAATTAAAATTAGGATTCTACTATACTTACTTAAATATTTTTTTTTCACCAACCTTGAATTTAAGTACATAAAATAGAACAACCAAATTAACTAAATATTCTGTAAGTACAAAATCATAAGAAAATAAATAGGAAAACTGGATGGCACGAAAAAAATATTTTTGCAACTTATATTCTGAAAGTTTCTTGGAGAATAGGAGTGTAAGCATTACATAAAAAACTTTCTCTCTTTTTTATTTCTATCCCTTTACATGTATTATGTTTATATATAAAAAAAATGCTTGGTGTCTACTTTATATGTTTCTGTGCGTCTTTTCCCTTATTGGTTTTGTGTCTCTATCTCTTTTTTTTTTTTTTTTTTTTTGTTCATTGCTTTCTCATCCTTTATTTTCCTTAGTTTGTGTGTGCATGTGTCTATCTCTTTGTTACATACTATGAAAGATTAAAAAAGAAAAAAAAAAATACCAACTTGATAAAATTAAAACATGCACGCATGCATGTAAATTCTCAAACTACTAAGTATTCAAAGTCACTATAAATCTCATGTGAATAATCAACCATACTTACTATATAATACACGAAATTACGTAAATAACATTGTTCATATTTTGATTCACACGAAAAATTATGCAATATAATACAGAGTTGGATGAGAACCTATATGAAGAACTAAATTGAATATACAAAGAAGAAAGCCGTCATCGGAAATTCAATAGAAATCTCGAACTCTTTTTCCCCTCTCTTTGGTTTTCCTTTCACTTTATACCTTTTTCCCTTATTTCCTTTTTCTCAAATTAAGTTATGATTTTCTTTGTTTTTTCACTCTCTATTTTTTCTCTTGTCCGTACCTTTTTAAAATATTTTTCTTCTACTGATTTTCCTTGTTTCTCCCTTCTGTCCGTTCTTTTTCTTAAGTGTTCTCCCCTTTTTGTTTCTCCTCCTTTCTAAGTGTTTTCTCTTCCCTTTTTTTTTTCTCTTTCTGTCCGTGTGTGTAGGGGAGTTGGGAATCCTTTTAAGTAGAGGAATTTGGGGGGGGGGGGGGGGGGGGTTACAGAAAAGATAATAGCTATAGATTTCATCTTTTAGATTTCAGATTTAGTAGTGAGTCCTTCTACACTTAGACAGAATGATTTAAAGGGAGAATACAAGTATAACTTTCAGAACTAAATGTTATGACTCACTTGATTTTCAAGTATGATTTTTTATTCATGATTACAGATTTCAGTATTTCAGATATTCCAACTTGTGTGAGTCATTTATATTTAGCATGCCTTGTATTACAAATTATGATGATGAGATAATATTTTACTTATGCATTTTACCCCCATATACTCAGTACATCCTCAAAGTACTGATTCACATATATGTTTATGTGCTACATTATCTCATAATATAGGTACGAGTTGTAGCACGTATACCATATTTAGATAGCTTGCAGATTCTAGCCAGCAGATGACGAGTCCTCCTACTTCGAAGACTTTAGTTAGATGTTATTTATGTACCACTACAAGAAAAATGGCTATTAACGAAGGGAAATCTGGTCCTTAAAAGCCTATTTCTGATCCTTAAAAGTTAATAGTGACCAGAAAAATTCGGTCGCCGCCCGTCCTTATAGGCTTCGTCGCTAAAAGTTAATAGTGACGAGCTTTTTTTACTGGTCCATAAAGGTTTTCTGTGACCAGCACAAATCTGATCCCTAAAAATATTTTGGTGACTAATTTTCTGGTCCTTAATTAAATATTACATGTATGTTCTTTTGGTCCCTATAGACCTTTAGCGACCATTATCTGCTCGTCCTAAGAAATACATAATCCCTGGACTATGTTTTATAGACCATAAATTATGGTCTCTAACTAAATATATAATTTTCTTTGTCCAGTTTCTTAAAATTATTATAAAATGCAATATAGAGAACGAGATGCATATAAAAATATATAAAGAAAACCTTTGTATATATTACAAAAAATGTATTTACACTTCAAATATCGTCTAGCCATGATATAAATATCATAGAACTGGTTACATAATCCCAAATCTAACATTCCTAGCTTGAATTGTAAAGTCTCAGCAATGACGATAATCAACTTTGAATAGCCAATATGAAATCTTCGAAACTTGTATCTTCAAAACATCAAAACCTGTAACTGAGAGAGTTTTCACAAGTAATTAGCATATGGAATGATCTAGTTTAGTACTTTAAAACAATTCATCACTATAAAGAAGACCTCTCCTAGAAATAAATATCATAAACATCACATGCACAAAGAAACCTACAGTATCATACGAACTTGAATATGAGCTAGAATATAGCCACCTACTCAGAGCAGAACTCGAGTTCAACAAGTCACAAGGTGCTTACTATGGCTAGATTATACTCGTTCTTGCAACTGCAATGATGCCAAATAACATACTAGAATGCATTCGTCCAGACGTGAACAACCAATGGCTGAGAATAAAATAATTCAATTTGTTAGACAAGCTGGCACACCAAGTTCATACATGGTAAAGAAGAGAAAACTTAAAATGCATTTACCTGGGATGAGTTATCAGACCCATCTAAAAAAATCAAAAGAACATCCACGAACCGTTCATCAAGTAGTGGAAACTGAAAAGGCATAGCCTTTTAAAATCGACTAACATGCTTCAAATAAATTCTAGCTTCTGTGCTAAAGTCTCTACCATAAAGGGTCTCTCTCCTATGAAAACAGCTAGTTCTAGTGTATAAAGGGCCTCCATAACCATCAACACCGTGAAATTCCACCTTAAGTTGATGTAAAAGTAATGGTAGAAAATAGCAATGCATATTTATCAACACCAAATTGAATGATTACAAAACTAAAACAAGCTAGAGATGTACTAACCTCATCAATTACTCTTAGAGAACCATAAACTTAGTTTTTAGTAGCATTTTCAAAAGATTGTGGAAATTGCACAAAACAATTTCATGACTTTTTTCTTCATCCATAAAGAAGCAAAGAGCATCTTGAATCGAGTTTGAGTTGTTCTAGTACATATCACAATCTACATTCAGAAGTACTGGCCCATTGTTGATCTCTGAGAACACTCTGATTTGCATGTTTTAAATAACAAAATCATCCAAATGTTTATCCGAGATTTCATAAAGTAACAAAAACATCTTGCTCACTTATGTGATAAACAACTGGCACTACCACTTACCAATGCATTCATCGCCCCGGCTTTAAAATTATGGAAATACTGAGGTCGCTTCTCCCGAGCCAAATATACCAAAGTTGGCAGTTTTATCAAGTCAATGTCCTTTGTCCCTTCATCTTTGCTTCGATTAGTATCCAGTACGCGAATAAAAGAAGATGTAGATAAGATTAGATATGTAAAGTTACAGTTATTCTACCCATATGCGATAGTAAGCTGCGAATTGAATTCTATTCATCGTAGAATTGCACTATATAGAAAAGGGTGAAAAGTGAAAACATATGTTTTGTGCATACATAAATTGTTGAATAAACATAAGAAATCAGTACTTGGCCTAACTTGCTTTTATATACCTACAAGATAGCAGCATGGGTTTTCTTGGATGAATATGAATCCCATTTAGAAAATTCTTTGTATTCTAATTTTGTTTGATATGAGGTTGTTCCAGCCTTGTACGCAACGTCAATTTTGTTTGCCATGTCCTCGTAGAATATTGCAGCATTAAGAAAAGACGTTGTCTATCAAATCATATATATACCTCAATATTTTATCGATTTGACCTACTATTAGCTAGTCGTAAAATTTATGCTTGAAAGTCAACAATTTTGGATCAAAAATTTTATCAAATAGAACAAAAAATCTTTAAAGAACAGAAAAATACTGAAACAAGAGTATTTGATTGGACACGAAGTTGAAGAAAGCGAAACGGACTCTTTGCACATACCAAAAGCATCTTCAAAATTTAAGGTCTTAAACATGTCATGACATTTCAATGATAACAAGAGTATATAAGTAGGGATGAACCATTAAGTTCCAATTTGAAGAGTTTCCAAGAACAGAAATGTGTCATTCTTTCTGAAATAGATTGAAACGAAGTTAATGTCATATAAATTAGATAAGAGAAAGTACCTTTATTTCATAAAAATCTGCACCAGAATGATCTAAGAACCCTAAGAATGATCACACCCCCTCCTGCAACAGGTTATTTCTGATAATTAGTCCACATACAAGAACGTAAAAAATCTTTATATTTTCCGCACTTCACAAAAAAAGTTAAAATCTTATTACATTTAAGAGTAAGTACCTTATATTTGCTGTACTTCACAAAAAAAGTTAAAATTTTTACTGGCTATAGATAGTTTTTCTTTTTATGCCCATGAGTTAATGACCTTGTTAAGTTACATTTCGTACTCTTTATGACATAGTTGTTGGTCAGCCTATGATGCTTTATGAGTACACATGTCCTCATACTTATACTACACTTGATGCATCAAAAGATGCAGATCTTAGTTCTAGCAGGTTCAAAGCCGCACCTAAATTAATTCCATAGGTACTAACTAGGCTGCTAACTCGGTACCGAATAACTCTATAAACCAACTATATGAATCTTAAACTTTTATATTAGCTCCAAATGCAACCAAAATATTACAATCAATAAGATTAATAGCAAGACGTGAATAAAAATGAAGAAAATATTATCGATTGGCACGAAGGAGTGCAACAAGACCAAGATAAGAGTCAGGATTCCACCAGTAACTAGGACAAGACCTGCTGCAGTAAGAACAGAGAATACACTCATACATCAGATATAATTTAGCCCCATCACTCTTACTCTACGATATCTCCTTTCCAGGAGTTGGTGCAGGTGTCTTTCTCTTAAGCCAAGGCTCAATAGACTTATACTGATTATAAAAATTAGTCATATCAACCACCATATCCTTAATCATAAACATATGTGGCAATGGCATAATTGTCGATGCAGAATCTAATGATATCTTCATCAAACAAGCAAGTCTGTTACAGCCGTCGATGTTCATTGCACAGGAACCACAGATCCCTCTCTGCAAGATCTCCTAAATGTAAGTGAAGGATCTATTTCATTTTTTATTTTGATTTAACACATCTAGAACCATTAGACCACATTCCTTTAGATCGATTTTGTATTCCTGGAGCTCCGATTTCCCCGGGTTATCTAGATTCCATCGATAAATTTAAAATGGCTTCAGATTTGGCTTCAATTCTAATGGCTATACTTTGGCTTTGGAAGCATGAGATCGGCCGACATCTAAGACCAATGTTTATCCAGCCCGAGCCTGAAAATTATTCGTTGACAGTGCGAATCATCTTGGATTGACAAAGCCTCTTGAAGAAAAGAATTAGGGATTTTGAGAGGGAGGTTATCTATCTATTATGATAAAAGAGGGTTTTGAGGCAAAAAAATAAAGAATCTGACAGGTCAAAATACTTCAACTACTTCTTCAATCTATCTGAAAAATCTAAACAGAGAAAAAACCACATTAAATTAAACACACAACTTTTTAGTTATACAAGTCTCCAAAGAACATTTTCAATTCAACACAATAGGAAAAAAAATCACAATAAACCCTCAAATACCTGCGCAGGTAATCTCAATATCCTGATAAACCAAATTGAATTCTAAAGAGTAGCATAAACTAAACTCTTCTTAAGCTACAAATGGACATTGAACATTACAATAAATATGAACAAAATAGCTATCATCAATAGCTAATGGTTCATAAAATAGAGAAACAAATTATAATAACATTTAGCAAGTGTTTTGTTGTCGTCTAGAAAAAATAAGGATTACATGAGGAAAACAAAGCTTAATTTGAAGTTTCTAGAGTAAAAAACTGAAGTATAGAATCTAACAGGCCAAAAAATTCCAACTAATTCTTCAATCCATCTGAAAAATCTGAACAGAGACAAACCTATATTAAATTAAACACACAACTTTTTAGTTCTACTACAAGTCTCCAAAGAACTTTTTCAATTCAACTAATTAGGGAAACAAAGCCATGATACACTTTCAAATACCTACTCAATCTTTAACCTATAACCCAATATTCTTAATTTCAAACTTCACACAATAATTATTAGTATTCTAAATATTTTTCATGTGCTTGGGTTAACAAAACAACAAAGAGAGAACTGAAGTAAAAAAAAAATCATCAAGAACAAGGATTAAAAATTCGACCAAACTTACTCTTAATTTTACCTGATAATGTACTTGATATCAAAATCTAATAGTAATTTAGCCGGATGACGTAGGAGAGAATTAGATCTTGTAATTTAAGAGACCCAGACCTTGCAACTTTTAGAGAAGTAGATGAAATTCTTGGATTTTGCCGCTTAGAAAGAGAGAGGAAATTTTCTAACCTAATATAAGTGGCGCCTTTTTTGCTGAAATTTTTTATGACCCGCTGAAATTTTAGCCTTTAGAGACTAGGTATTTTTATTATTTTAACTTTTTAAAAATGAAAATATGTATTAGGGACTAGAAAATAATTTCATCCCTGTATGTATGTTATTAGGGACCATATTTTATACTCACCGCTAAATCTTGGTCTCTAATAAACCTTTTTCTTGTAGTGTACTTTACTTTCTTACCCTTATGTATTAATTAGTGATAGTTGGGGTTCCGTCCTAGCTATCTATAGTCAGTATAGTAGAAGCTACACAGATGTCAGTTAAAGTCAGTTATGTATTTTCAATCCCTCTTTCAGACTTTATTAGAATGTAAAAGTTGCATTGATATTGTATTTTTTTTTCAGATTCCATCATTATTATGTTTTCGTGCAGTAAACTCAGTCGTTTTATGCATATCATTCAGTTGCTTATGATTTATGCCATTAGAAGGGTTAGCTTGGGATTACTTATGGTCCCAAACACCGTATGACGTCTCGGGATAAATTTTTGGGGTGTTACACAATCCTTACTCCCTAGTGAAGATTTTTAAAGCCGTGCGGGCCTTGTCCCAAAGCGGATAATGTCTGGGTCTCTTAAATTGCAAGATCTAATTCTCTCCTATGTCATCCGACTAAATTACTATTAAATTTTGATATAAAGTACATTATCAGGTAAAATTAAGAGTAAGTTAGGTCGAATTTTTAATCCTTTTTCTTGATGAGTTTTTTTTTACTTCAGTTCTCTCTTTGTTGCTAACCCAAGAACATGCAAAGTATTTAGAGTAATAATAATTATTGTGTGAAGTTTGAAATTAATAATATTGGGTTGTAGGTTAAAGATTGAGAAGGTATTTGAAAGTGTATCGTGACTTTGTTTCCCTAATAAGTTGAATTGAAAAAGTTCTTTGGAGACTTGTAGTAGAGCTAAAAAGTTGTGTGTTTAATTTAATATGGGTTTTCTCTGTTCAGATTTTTCAGATGGATTGACGAATTAGTTGGAATTTTTTGGCCTGTTAGATTCTATACTTCAGTTTTTACTCTAGAAACTTCAAATTAAGCTTTCTTTTCCTCATGTAATCCTTATTTTTTCTAGATGACAACAAAACACTTGCTAAATTTTATTATAATTTGTTTCTCTGTTTCCTGAACCATTAGCTATTGATGATAGTTATTTTGTTCATATTTATTGTAATGTTCAATGTCCATTTGTAGCTTAAGAAGAGTTTAGTTTATGCTACTCTTAAGAATTTAATTTGATTTATCAGGATGTTGAGATTACCTGCGCAGGTATTTGGGGGTTTATTGTGATTTTTTTTCCTATTGTGTTGAATTGAAAATGTTATTTGGAGACTTGTATAACTAAAAAGTTGTGTGTTTAATTTAATGTGGTTTTTTCTCTGTTCAGATTTTTAAGATAGATTGAAGAATTAGTTGAAGTTTTTTGACCTGTTAGATTCTTTATTTTTCCGCCTCAAAACCCTCTTTTATCGTAATATATAGATAACCTCCCTCTCAAAAGCCCTAATTTTTTTCTTCAAGAGGCTTTGTCAATCCAAGATGATTCTCACTGTCAACGAATAATTTTTAGGCTCGGGCCAGAGAAACATTGGTCTTAGACGTCGGCCGTTCTCATGCTTCTGAAGCCAAAGCATAGCCGGTAGAATTGAAGCTGAATCTGAAGCCATTTTAAATTTACCGATGGAATCTAGATAACCCAGGAAAATCAGAGCTCCAGGAATACAAAATCGATCTGAAGGAATGTGGTCCAATGGTTCTAGATGCATTAATTAAAATAAAAAATAAAATAGATCCTTCACTTACATTTAGGAGATCTTGCAGATAGGGATCTATGGTTCCTGTGCAATGAACATCGACGGCTGTAACAGACTTGCTTGTTTGATGAAGATATCATTAGATTCTGCATCGACGATTACACCATTGCCACATATGTTTATGATTAAGGATATGGTGGTTGATATGACTAATTTTTATAATCAGTATAAGTATATTGAGCCTTGGCTTAAGAGGAAGACACCTGGACCAACTCCTGGGAAGGAGCTATCGTAGAGTAAGAGTGATGGGGCTAAATTGTATTCGATGTATGAGTGTATTCCCTGTGCTTGCTGCAGCACATCTTGTCCTAGCTACTGGTGGAATCCTGACTCTTATCTTGGTCTTGTTGCACTCCTTTATGCCAATCTATAATATTTCCTTCATTTTTATTCACGTCTTGAGATTAATCTTGTTGATTGTAATATTTTGATTGCATTTGGAGCAAATATAAAAGTTAAAGATTCATATATTCGGTGTATAAAGTTATTTGGAACTGAGTTAGTAGCCTAGTTGGTACCTATGGAATTAGTTTAGGTGCGGTTCTGAACCTGCTAGAACTAAGATCTGTATCTTTTGATGCATCAAGTGTAGTATAAGTATGAGGACATGTGTACTCATAAAGCATCATAGGCTGACCAACAACTATGTCATAAAGAGTACGAAATGTAGCTTAACAAGGTATTAACTCATGGGCATAAAAAGAAAAGCTACCTATAGTCAGTAAAAATTTTAAATTTTTTTGTGAAGTGCAGCAAATATAAGGTACTTACTCTTAAATGTAATAAGATTTTAACTTTTTTTGTGAAGTGCGGAAAATATAAAGATTTTTTATGTTCTTGTATGTGGACTAATTATCAGAAATAACCTGTTATAGGAGGGGGTGTGATCATTCTCAGGGTTCTTAGATCAATCTGGTGCAGATTTTTCTGAAATAAAGGTACTTTCTCTCATCTAATTTATATGACATTAACTTCGTTTCAATCTATTTCAAAAAGAATGACACGTTTATGTTCTTAGAAACTCTCCAAATTGGAACTTAATGGTTCATCCCTAGTTACATACTCTTGCAATCATAGAAATGTCATGACATGTTTAAGACCTTAAATTTTGAAGATGCTTTTGGTATGTGCAAAGAGTCCGTTTCGCTTTCTTCAACTTCGTGTCCAATCAAATACTCTTGTTTCACTATTTGCCTGTTCTTTAAAGATTTTTTTCTGTTTGATAAAATTTTTGATCCAAAATTGTTGACTTTCAAGCATAAATTTTACGACTAGCTAATAGTAGGTCAAATCGATAAAATATTGAGGTATATATATGGTTTGATAGACAACTTCTTTTCTTAATGCTGCAAAGATTATATGAGGATATGACAAACAAAATTGACGTTGCGTGCAAGGCTGGAACAAACTCATATCAAACAAAATTAGAATACAAAGGATTTTCTAAATGGGAATTATATTCATCCAAGAAAACCCATGCTGCTATCTTGCAGGTATATAAAAGCAAGTTAGGCCATGTACTAGATTCTTATGTTGATTCAACAATTTATGTATGCAAAAAATATATGTTTTCACTTTTCACCCTTTTCTATATAATGCAATTCTCCGATGAATGGGATTCAATCCGCAGCTTACTTTTGTATATGGGCAGAATAATTGTAACTTTACATATATGATCTTATCTACATCTGCTTTTATTTGCGTACTGGATACTAATCAAAGCAAAGATGAAGGGACAAAGGACATTGACTGGGTAAAACTGCGAACTTTGGTATATTTCGCTCGAGAGAAGCGACCTCAACACTTCTATAATTTTAAAGCCAGGGCGATGAATGCATTGGTAAGTGGTAGTGCCAGTTGTTCATCACATAAGTGAGCAAGATGTTTTTGTTACTTTATGAAATGTTGGATAAACATTTGGATGATTTTGTTATTTAAAACATTCAAATCAGATTGTCCTCAGAGATCAACAATGGGCCAGTACTTCTGAATGTAGATTGAGATATGTACTAGAACAACTCAAAATCGATTCAAGATGCTCTTTGCTTCATTATGGATGAAGAAAAAAGTCATGAAATTATTTTTGTGCAATTTCCACAATCTTTCGAAAATGCTACTAAAAACGAAGTTTATGGTTCTCTAAGAGTAATTGATGAGGTTAGTACATCTCTAGTTTGTTTTAGTTCTGGAATCATTCAATTTGGTGTTGATGAATATGCATTGCTATTTTCTACCATTACTTTTACGTCAACTTAAGGTGGAATTCCACGGTGCTGATGGTTATGGAGGCCCTTTGTACTCTGGAACTAGCTGTTTTCAAAGGAGAGACACCCTTTATGGTAGAGACTTTAGCATAGAAGCTAGAATTGATTTGAAGCGTGTTAGTCGATTTTAAAAGGCTATGCCTTTTCAGTTTCCATTACTGGAGGAACGGCTTGTGGATATTCTTTTGATTTTTTTAGATGGGTCTGATAACTCATCCCAGGTAAATGCATTTCAAGTTTTCTCTTCTTTACTATGTATGAACTTGGTGTGCCAGCTTGTCTAACAAATTGAATTATTTTATTCTCAGCCATTGGTTGTTCACGTCTGGAAGAATGCATTCTAGTATGTTATTTGACATCATTGCAATTACAAGAACGAGTATAATCCAGCCATAGTAAGCACCTTGTGACTTGTTGAACTAGAGTTCTGCTCTGAGTAGGTGACTATATTTTAGTTCATATTCAAGTTCGTATGATACTGTAGGTTTCTTTGTGCGTGTGATGTTTATGATATTTATTTCTAGGAGAGGTCCTCTTTATAGTGATGAGTTGTTCTAAAGTACTAAACTAGATCATTCCATATGCTAATTACTTGTGAAAACTCTCTCAATTACAGGTTTTGATGTTTTAAAGATATAAGTTTTGAAGATTTCATACTGGCTATTCAAAGTTGATTATCGTCATTGCTGAAACTTTACAATACAAGCTAGGAATGTTAGATTTGGGATTATGTAACCAGTTCTATGATATTTATATCATGGCTAGACGATAATTGAATTGTAAATACATTTGTTTGTAATATATACAAAGGTTTTCTTTAAATATTTTTATATGCATCTCGTTCTCTATATTGTATTTTATAATAATTTTGAGAAACTGGACAAAGAAAATTATATATTTAGTTAGAGCCCATAATTTATGGTCTATAAAACATAGTCCAGGGATTATGTATTTCTTAGGACGAGCAGATAATGATCGCTAAAGGTCTATAGGGACCAAAAGAACATACATGTAATATTTAATTAAGGACCAGAAAATTGGTCACCCAAATATTTTTAGGGATCAGATTTGTGCTGGTCACTGAAAACCTTTATGGACCAGTAAAAAAAGCTCGTCACTATTAACTTTTAGCGACGAAGCCTATAAGGACGGGCGGCGACCGAATTTTTCTGGTCACTATTGACTTTTAAGGACCAGAAATAGGCTTTTAGGGACCAAATTTTCCTTCGTTAATAGCCATTTTTCTTGTAGTGATCACTAGTGGGTTGGGGAGCTACACGAGTATCTCGGACCTTAATGGTTCAGGATGCCCGTCGCGGCTAGGGCCCCGACTCGGATCGTGACATTTACAAAATAGCATATTTTAAGATTTTATATATATATTGTGTGTGTGTGTAATTTTGTTTATCCTGATTCTATTGCATTTTAGATTATTAGTAGGAACAATAATAGTGGGATAAAAGGAGTACTATATGTTTTACTAAAGAAACTGTGTCTTAGAAATAAAAACCCAAATATTTAAGCATCATGCACATTACAAAACAAAGTCGGAATTCAATATTTTTCATAAATAACGAAGGACAAATAGCTTTCATCAATATTTAGCTGAATAACTAGTACAATAATAATTTAACCTAGGTAAATTTTGCATTGCCTGCCTCAAGTTTAAGCTCAAAATCCCAAAGATAATAGAAGGGTTTCCCAGAAGCACTTGATGCAGCATCTCCTAAGCTCACATGTTTAGTTAATGCATCATCTTCCAAGTTCACCAGTTGTTTTCCATATAAATCTCCAACTTTACTTTTTCCCTTTATTCCTGGCCACATAAAAGGTGCAAATATAATAAGAATCAACTATGAAAGTGACAATGAACATGAAAACAACAATAGTAATACCAATATAAAGAAAAAATATATGTTTCATTATGACTTCCTTATTTTAGCTTACCAATGTTGGAAGGGATATCACAATCTGATAGATTAACTTCTCTTCGATCTTTGATGTAAACTCCATTGCAATCTTCACATGTTCCAACCACATAATGTCTGATCAATGAATCACCGCGTATATGTGGTTTACGTTTCAGGGTCACCTGCAAATTACCCGTTTAACAACCATTCATAAATAGAGTAGATCTCATTATTTATTCTAATATAATTTTGTTGAGCTAACCTGAAATGTTTCTCCACTTTTGCTTGAATTCTTTTTTGTTTTGGGAATTTCCCCATATACCATAAACCTGTAAATCTCTGCCATAGATCTAAACATTTTGTGTGTTTCCAAATGATGGTATTCCTATTTGTCAATAATTGTTACATGTTAGTTTCGTCACAATCTAATCAAATATGCATTTAAAGAAATTCAAGAGCAAAGAAGAATGATACAATAAAGTACTTTGTTTATCAAATTCAGTAATTATATTTTTCTAAGTAAAGTGAAAGACACTCTTTCTAAGTAAAGTGAAAGACACTCGCAGTTATTCAGTTCAATTATAAATACAAATTTTAAATCTTATTCATATGGGAGAGAAGGAAACAAACAATCAAAGAAGGTATTGTTGATATATTTAAAAGGAAATGAATGGTAAACTTACGTAATCAATTCTTCCATCACTACGAGACTTATTAGTGATGATCCAATTTTGCCTTCTCTGTTCAAATGTATGTGTATGTAGGTAATGCGTATTTTCTGGTATAATCTCTACCACCTTTTTCTTACCCTTCTTATTCTGCAATCAAAACAAATTGTGTTTATGGAATTCAAATTTATTCAAGATCCATACTTAAAGGGTAATTACCTGGATAGAGTGGAGACCATCAACATTTTGTACATTTGTTGGTACACAGGACATTGGAGATACCATGATCGTGTTGCCTTTACTTTCCTTGATAAAGTCCTTTTGTAACTGCTAGAAATTGGAGAACACAACAACTTCATCAATTTTAGTTGCATATTTGGAAAAATATTAACAATTGGAATGTTTATCCATAGCAGTGAATATTTTGATAGTAGTCCAGTTCAAAATATGTTGCTTTTAATTATGTTCCTCGGTACTAAGTTGTTGATGTTGTCCATCTTTTAACATGTTAGCCACTAGGATACTTATTAGCTTTTGTGATGAATGAATTTGACATTTGATGAATGGGGATAAAAAAAATAGCTCGAAACACTTTCTGATGTGGTGAGTTTAGTGAGGGTAGAGGTTAGAGTTTTTCCATTACCTATAACATGTTGTACCAATATGATATCATTGTAATTTTCCAAGTAATACGTGGTTAGATGTAGAACAAATACTGTAATGAATAGTCGAGGGAGTCATAGGGCTCTCGCAAAATTGAGGCATGTTACAACAATTTTCGCCTAAAACATTAGTATATTTTTTACTTTTTTTCCCAAATTATTTAAATATATGCGTGCAACCCAAATACAAAGTATATTTTCTACACAAAACGACTTAAACATCAATTTATACTTCTTCTTGTGATTTCTTTAGTTTTAAAAAGCTAATTCTTCCATAGAGTGGTTTGTCTAGTGAATCAAAATGGGTTAGAGCTAAAGAAATCGAACATAGAATTAGAAATTAACTTAAACAAAATATTTCTCAGAACAACACTCTAATATGAGTATTTAATAACCAATGCTACAAAAGGAAGCTTTTGGAATGTACTTGAAATATTTTCGTTTAAATAAGTTTTATTACATTAAATTCAAAACATGGGAGCTAAATGTAATATTCAACACCACAAAGGAGGCAAGTGTTATGAGATTAAAGTTGAAGGGAGGTCTCTAAAATATAATGGAGATCCGTCAAATTATCACTTGTATATATTTGTCATATTTTTATCCATATAACATATTTAAATACTGATGTTTTGATACGATTCAAATATTTTAGCTCTAGAGAAGAGTATTTCTCTTTCTTTAATTACACAATTAAGATTAAAAAATTATTGAAGACCTGTCAAAGTATTTTTTAATATGCTTTAAAGGGAAAAAATAATATTAAAAAACTTTTCAAAAACTTACCTCTGAAACGACGTCATTTGATTCTAAAAAACTGATATAAGATAGCGGAACTCCCACTATTACTTCATCTTCATCAGCATCAAAATTGTACTGCCTATCCATATTCTAGAAGGAAATATGAAACACTTAGATCTTTTTTTAAAAAGAATTATATGAACTAATTAAAAAATTTAAAAGGATGAAAATTGCTAGCATGATAGTAATTTATAACGATGTGTTACGTAACATTTTTAAGAACTTAATCAAAGTTTTAGAATACCCAAAAATATAAAGAAAAAGATTGTCAATCAATCTTATGCCATAAAAAATATTTTACCAGAGTAATATCATAGTGGTTTTCCAGGTCAGCATGATTTGAGATGCAACAAATATATTTGTATGTGTTAATGCTTGAAAATGTTCTCTCTCAAAGAGCAAATACTTTCTTTATGCAATACAGCCATTAGTTCTATAACAATGATTAATATAATTATACTAATGAAATTTAACTCAAGAAACATCAAATATTTTGCAGGAATGTATGCTTAGCTAAAAATGCCACAATTAAAATAAAATTTATTTTGGTCATATCTATTTTGGGGGGTAGAATTTGTATTTGTTAGTGAACTTTTAAATGTATTATATATATATAAACTATTTTTTATCATTATGTCATACTTAAATGTTATTGTAGTTGTGATACTATCTGGATATTTTAGCTTTGGAGAAGAATATTTGTTTCTTTCGTCACACAATTAACATTAAAAGAATTGTTTAAGGAACATCAATGATTTTTTGTACAAGTCTTAAAAGGAAAAAATAATAATGAAGGAACTTTTTAGGACCTTACCTCTAATACATCAACTTTTGATTCTGGAGGTGTGATAAAAGATACAAAAAAAATCAACTAATACTCTATCTACATCAGCTTAAAATTTATGTTTCTTATCCATTTTCTAGTGGGAAGCATGAAGCAATAATATCATTTGTAAAACAGAAATTGTATGTAGTAATGGAGAAGAGTTTCAAAAGGTAGATGAAAACTGCTTACATGCTAATAATTTGTGTGTGTATATATATATATATATATATATATATATATATATGTATGTATATATAAACTTTAAGAACTTAATCGAAGTGCTAGAAAGACCAAAAAAAATAAAGAAAAAGATGTGTGTCCATCAATAGATGTTATACAAATTAGGTGATATCTAGTAATTTTTCAAGTCATGAATGATTTGATGGGAGAAAAATATATTTATACAAGTTAATACCTGAATGTGTTATTTCGGTCAGATAAATTTGTATTCAATATTATGGACTTCAACATTATGTTCAAACTAAATTATGAAGAATCAAATGAAGTTCTAACTCTGTATCCATAAATGAACTTCAACAATAAGTTCAAATCAACTTAGGAAAAAAATGAAGTACAAACTATTTCTGGAAAATAGTAAACAAAACTTAGAAATAGAGGAAGATAAAAGAATCAAGTCCACTGAATTCACAATGTGTCCTTAAGGAAATTATTTTCCTCAAGTACCCAAGGTGATGGAATATATTATTTTAGGATAAAATGATTCACTTCAGTAGAATAGCGGCACCTCAAATTCTATCAAAGAATGAACTCACTCAACGGTGACAAATCACACTAGAGCTTTTTCAAGAAAAAAAAGTTTTTGACTTGAAAATTTCATGCAATATCTGAGGATCAAATATTATAGCCAAAATGAGTTGCTTCAAAAATGAAGCAATTGTTTGTGAACGAGTTGCACTATATTTGACCGTCGAGCCCATCTACGGAGCAATATGCAGGAGTAGATGGCTATTTATTCCAACAAATCAGTCTACAACCCAAAATAGAAAGTTGATAGATGATATGTGAATCCCTTGGTCAATCTACAGAAGCAGATGCCTATATGCAGGAGCAAATCACTCAGCAACTTTGAAATAGTGAACTGAAGGATCGTGTCCCTTTAATTAGCACCGAAAATGTGTCCGCAAATAGAGAAAACATTTCAGAATTTTTAAATTAAATAATCATTAACAATTAAGTTTCAAATGAATTTTATCCAAAAAGATAATTTCTTAGTTGATCATTTGATAAATTCAAATCTAAATCCAAAATCAAAGTTGAGAGTAAGTGACGAGAATGACGACAATGTGAGGCTGATCTTCTTCATACCTTACTAACAACATGAAGTAGAGCTTCCATGCTTAAGCACAAGAAAGTTCTTTTTACCTCACCAATATGGCAGAAAGATTCTTCCATAAGTGTATTTACTTTTTTCCTCCATTTGTTCCTTTATTTTCCATTCATCATCAACATAGAACCAAACAATCCCCCATAGAATGGGGAATGACAATGAGATAAGGAATATACAGAAAAGTGTGTGATTTACAAGTAAAGACTAATTGCATCAGGATAAGTAGGTTTTTCATTGAACTTTCTGTAATAAACTTATATCGGATGCACTCAGCCAATAGGTAGATGTGATATCCTTGAGCCATTGAACTTTGTTGTACACCTGGACAATGCAAGTCACATAACTAGCATTTAACCGTTTATGATTCTCACAGTTTTGTCCGTTTTAGTCATGAATACTCCTTGATTTCATGAGAGCGTAAACAGTAAGCCTTTATTATTCTCCGTGATGCGGCTTCCACTTCATACTCAAATAGGTGATTCCTAAACATTTAATCTATAGATAAACTATTTGATCATACCTGCCAAACTTAAAAACCATTAAAAAACTTCAAACTTTAAGCTTTATCCTTATTTACTGAGCATTGTCTTTATTATGAGAATGGATTGAGTTATTTGAAAATGTTGAACCGTCTGGCACAACTTTGTTTAATCTCTTTGAACCTAACTCTTGGGATCTACATCTGCTAGATAGAGTTACCATGTTCTGACTAGTACTAGAGCTTAAATTCATTATCTTTGATGATCTCTCATCCCCCTATCTACTTAGTCCTTTTGAAAGTAGATCTGCACATTATCCTTTGACTTTACATAGTCAATCTTGATAGTTTAACTAGAGAGTAGTTACCTAATGGTATTATATCTCTATATTGTCTGATATGATTTTCTATCATACATTATGCTCCCTTCCCTACCTATTGTTGCTTTACTATCATAATGTATGCATACAGGTGCCAAAGGTTTGGGCCAAAAAGAAATATCTTTCAACAAATTTCGGAGTCATTGAGCTTTTTCACCTACCTTATCTAAAACGATAAATTTAGATTTTATTGTAGAGTGAGCGATACATGTCTGCGATAATTTTCAAGAGACTGCTCCTCTACCAAAAGTAAATACATACCTACTTGTGGATTTACTTCATTTGACCCGATGATACAATTTGCATCACTATTGTAATGACCCTTGCTTTGAAATTTAAAATTTTAGTACTTTGACTATTTTTCTCCTCACCCTGATTGTCTTATCTAATTTATTAGTTGTGGGAATAGTTGGCACAATCCCCGATCCATTCGGGAGTGTTTTATTTGAGTTTTTGGTTTTAGTTATCCTTAAATTGATATGTTTGACTTTGGTCATAAGTTTGTGATCTGAGCGTTGGATGACAATTTAGATAGTGTTATTAGATATAGAAGGGTGATTATGGGTTAGTAGCAGAGTTGGTTTGGGTTCAAAACCTTTATTTTATATTTTGATCATCCGTTTGAAAAATAGAATATTTTGGTCTAAGGGGTTGTGGGGGTTAATTTATTGTAAACGGTCAATTTCATAAATCTGACTATTTCATTGGATCCAAAATAATTTTTAAAATTAATTTGCACTATTGGTTCATGTTCATAGATTTTCGAATGAAATCTGAGGGTCAAACACAAGTTTTTAAAATTTCTAGTGTAGTGGACCGTGATCAACGGTCAACGAACCACTTATCTTTGCTGAAACAGTCAAATTTTAGGATTTTGTCCCCCTTTTTGCTCATTTTCACCATTTAAAATATTGAGAGCTTGAGAGGGAGATTTTAGGACAAATTTCTTACGCAAGTTCGTGCGGGTAAGTTCCTACCTCAATTCTAAATTATTTCACGCCAACTTTACCATCTAAATTCTACTAACCGAAGATTTCAAAAGAGGTTTTTTAGGAATTTCTCCCCAACTAAAAATTTGTTATTTCTTTGATTTGTGTTTCTATTATTACTAGTTTTCTATGAGCTTTCACCCATAGAGTCTTTTTCAATTGAGGATCATAATTTTTATATAAATTTCATTTGTACCTTTTTTATTCTCAATGGATTTTTGGGTTTTTGGCAGTAAAGATTAAAAATAATTTTTCTTCAATTTATACCTTATTTTAAACTCATTTTCCCCTAAATTTTCAGCCATAGGTT
The DNA here is from genome assembly GCF_002878395.1 of Capsicum annuum. Classification (NCBI taxonomy): domain Eukaryota; kingdom Viridiplantae; phylum Streptophyta; class Magnoliopsida; order Solanales; family Solanaceae; genus Capsicum; species Capsicum annuum. The sequence goes on along the minus strand of NC_061115.1, from coordinate 177,948,332 downwards.
CCTTCGATTTTGGGGAAAGTGTTTCTAAAATAAAATTCTAGTGTTACCTCTTTCATTTTCGAACTCATCTTTGGAATTCATTTTGGACCCATCTTAAATATAGTCGACATGAGTATCCTTGGACTTTTTTTAATGTATAAATATTGTATCTAATTAGATCAGATACTTTTGGTGTTGAATAGAGAGAGTTGGACTTTCGATTGAGATTTTGGACTATGTTTGGACTTGTGGATCTTCATTTAAGGAAAGTTGCAATGTAGCTTGACTTTTTTCAAAGTGTTTATGTGTTGTATACTTATTTGTTGTATTTTGTGTATCATTTAGGATTGAGAGTCCCGTTCAGGTAAAATGGCAAGCATCTCGGCAGGCATCGGAGTCCTTAATGGGTCGTAGTTATATTATTGCTTATCCTAGTTAGTCTTACTATTGTTAAATATACTTTGAAGTAGATCATAGATAGATAATGTACTTATTCCTAAATAATTACAATTAATTATCTATTTTAGTGCCTGAATCTTATTTGTAGACTTTATTGCGAATACTGTGGTTTAATGTCTTATAAGAGGGTAATAATGTTATTATCGTCATTATTGGTAGAATGATTGAGCCCTTAGAAAACCTAGAGTATGGATTTACTTGTAATAGTTAATGAGACCTAATATATAGAACAAGCTAGGTTTAGATTATTCCACTATATATCATTATTGGGATTGTTAGTTATATTGTGTTGTCCATGTGAGGATTAGGTCAACATACATATGGACCTGATTAACTATTTATGATCATGTGTCCGAGTAGGACTTATATGTGTATTGCTTTTCAATTTGAAAAATATATTATTGTGAGGCCCGAGTGGGGGCTTTGGTTGATGTTATTAGTCATGTTTTTGCATTAAATGCCTTTTTTATTACTATGTTGCCCAAGTGGAAGCTTGACTTGTTATTATAGGCCTTATCTGTGCATATGAATGCCTTATCTATCATTGTATCGCCTAAGTGGGGTCTTGACTTGACATTATAGGCCTTATTTGAGCATTTATCTGCATTATCATTATAGTAATGCCCGAGTGAAGGTAAGAGATGAAAATACTAATGAATACATGACTATTTATTTTGATGATGCCAAGTGAAAACTGATATCATGAATTATTAACAAATTAAGTTGATTTTGAGCTTACTTATATATGTATTGAATGGATTTTGATCTTGGTACTAATTGGTTGTGAGCTTTATATCCTCATATCATGTATGCATATTCATAAGACATTGGTATCACTGAGATATTTTAATTTTTGTAATAATAGGAGACACCTTATAAAATACCTATGTCGAGGGATATGCTGGTAAGGTTGATTTTAGACATGAGATTGATATTTAATAAGTATATGGGTTGTGAGTCCCCCATAGGCCCTACCTTGTAGCATCAAAGCTTGGTGGGGGTATACGAAAAGTCATGCGGTGACTTTCACCATGTGTTATCACCACTACACTGCATTATATTTTCTTGCATTGCATTAACATTCCTTGATATGATTTAGTATTGTCTTAGTATTGCCTGTCGTATTATATTACCATGGTAGTACCCTGCTTGTGCTATTGTGTTTAAGCATTTGTTTCACTTTATTACATTATCTTATTTTATCTTATATTGAATGAGATATTAAGAAACTATGAGATGTGGGGGACGGTTGAGGCTTGATAGAGAAGATAGATGTATAACACTCTATTTGTAGTATGAGATACACTTGTATATATGTGCATGCTCTCTCTATTTTCATCCTATATTACTTAGTTGATTATAATATTAAGCTGTTTATTATGCTAGTGAGTCTTCTTTATAATGACTCCTCATTTTATTATTTAAGGATTGAGTAGTCTTGACTCATCTAGATTAACGTGCCTACCCTATATATAGTATATCTATGGATTGTTATGTTTGGCTACTCTTATAGGTTGAAGTGGTGTATTTATGGGATATAGATCTGATTGGGGAAACCTTAGGTAGTTTAGATGGTTGCTCTTGCCATCGCTTTGGATTAGGATCGACTATTGACGATGCTTGTGGAGTACATGTTGTTTTTTACTCACCCTTGTTTATATTTTCTTTTTCTAATTTTTATTCACCTTGTGTAGGTATTACACCAAGTAGCAGTTTGTAGATCTTCTTCTTCTAGTATTAACATTGTAGAGATCAAGGTAGTAACTAATGGACGTCATGCTTATTTGTAGCTCAATTTAATTATACTTTAGTTACTAATGTCTTTCTATATTTGGAGGATTGTACTAGTTAAAATCATACCTGGGATGTATCTTGATCCTTACTTCTTCTATATATGCATAGTTGGGTTTATTCTCCCTTCTCCTACTTTTATATTTCCATAATTGTGAATTTTGGGTTAGGCTTTCTTGTCTGGAGGGTTTGACAAGTCCCATCACATGCGTAGTTTTGATTATGAAAAATTGGTATGAAAGTACAGGTTCATTAGTTTCATTAATACAAGTCAAATTTAGTAAGTCGTGAAGATTGATGCAGAGATGTGCATTATCTATCCTTGAGAGGCTACATGACTCTTGGAGATTTTAACTTACTTATTCTATTTTGTGTGTTCACAACTTTGTATTACTCAAATATCTCTTATTTATTCTCTCACAGATGGTGAGCATGCATTCTTCCATAGCTAGTGTTTCAGAGATTACATCTTTTGTGCATGATAAAAGCAGGGTTCAAGGAAGTGGTCAAATCGGAATGTCCAGACCAGTTAGAGGTCAGGTAAGAGTTGTCTCTTTAGGTTCTAAAGTTTCTAGTAGTGGTAGGTCTAGTGAGTTAGAGGGGTTGAGCCGAGTTTAGACACCATTTGTGACCATATGCTTGAGAATTATTTGGTTCGAGCGTTCCTTTTTTTAGAAGTTAGCTCCTATATTAGTTCAGTAAGATCCTTTGAGGTTTCAAAATCCTGATACACAAGTGACTACTACAAGCTCTCCTACTATTTATGAGATATTATCACAGATTTCTCCATATCTATTGACCTTACCCTTTATGTCTATGGAAGGACAATGTAGATATATAGAGTTCTTGAGGATAGATCCTACCCAGTTCAATAGAGATATCTAGATTGATGCTTTTATTTCATGGTTGAATTCTGTGAGAGGTTGCACAGGTTGGGCTTGGTGGATTCTAATGGAGTAAACTTACTGCCTTTTAGTTCTATGGGCCAATTAGGCACTGGAGGAGGACTTATGTAGAGTGTAAATAGTAGGATCACCATCTTTTAATAGGATCAGTTTGATTGAGTATTTTTAGAAGAGTTTATATGGAGGTATGAGAGGCTTTCCAGAGAGCCCACAGACCTACGTAGTGATATGCATGATGGAGGTTACAATCTTCGTTGTTATAAGGGTGGTCCTTTGGGTCCTTTAGGTTTAGTTCGGTGGGCTCTAATTTTTTATGTGTTTCTTGAGTGGAGGTCTTGGTCACTATAGGAGAGATTGCCTACAGCTCAAACAGATAGATGCTTCATTAGTTGCTCGAAGAGATGATATATTTTAGGATTAGGTTCTACAGAATAGGCATAAGGCATGAGTTCCTAGTACAATAGCCACATGTATGATTTTATTTTGCTTTGTTTTGTCTTTGTAGTGGTTGATTATGGGTCTACATCCTCCTATGTGTTTGTTTTTTTGTCATTAAGTTTTGATATGATTCATGATCTTTAGGTTGGTCTACTGATATTGTTTCCTCATAGGTGATTCCTTAGTAGTGGACTGGGTTAATAGATCCTATATTGTGACACACTTAGAGTGCATAGTGGGATTAGGCTTTATTTTTTGAGTTTTATAGATTTAGTATATTTGGGTATGATATCTTTGATGATTATATTGTAGACTAGCGGTGGATCGATGATAGGTTTTGGTATACTCAGACTATAAAAGGTAATTCAGAGGTTCTCTAGAGAGTTTTGGGTCAGTAGGGTTCGAGGAAGTATTTAAATTATTAGGATGATGAGTTGTGAGTTAAGGAAGTTATAGTTGGAAGGCTTGTGAAGAATTTTCTACAAGTGTTATTGGCAGTATGTGTGCATGAGTCAATTTTTGTATGGGGGAAACTTGATTGAATTTGTGGTTTAGGTTAATACCGTATTGACAATATCGAGTTTGTGGGATGACGAGTGGTGCATACTAGATTATGCAAGAAAACCTTGTAGTAGGTTGGATTTGGTACAACCATCTTGGAGGGATTGCCTTTGAAAGATTCTAGTTGGATAATGAAAGAATTTCAGGTATATGTCGTCCATATTGATAAATTCCTTAGTAATTGTCCTTTGTTGCTTATTGGGATTTGATGGTATTGAAACTCTTCTCGGTTAGGTTTTAAAGATTTATGATTTTAAGGTATTCTTGCTTTATTCAAAAAGAGTTTTGAATGGAAACAAAAAACTTACTTGTAGCAAATGTTACTTCTATAGCTATGTGGCCTAAGAGATATTGTTTCTTATGAGTTTTGATTTGGAGTATGTGTTAATATTCCCGAGTTTTTTTTATTGAAGATATATTGAATAGAAAATTAAGTTAAGGAAAGGTTAAGGAACTTGTTCATAAGGAGTTTGATATATATATATATATATATATATATATATATATTTAGAGTTTAGAATTGGTATTTGAGTTGGAAATTTGATGTTCAAAAAGTGTGGTTCATCAATAGTTTATGTAGAGTTAGTGGTGATTATGCTTAGTTTGATTTATTATTTGGGCGTCCTTCAATCAAATATAGTGATTGGCTCGCTTCCTCTATGGGTTGATTGTATCCTGTTATGATGGATTGTGTATGTGTGTGTGGACAAAAGGACTTTTTTTTCTACCAGATTATTGAGGATATTAGGTTTTTTGTTGGTTTTGAGTATTGAGGATTGCACGTATTTTATGACGAGTTCCTGAGTATTTGATGGCATCAGAGCTTTCATACCTGTGGTATAAGGAGTGTAATGGCGATTCTTAGTTGCCTCAAAGGGTTAAGTTATATATTTTAACTATTAGGTGGTGATCTAGTGTGTAAAGTATGATTTTTGAGGTTCTGTGTAGTTTTATCTTAGGGTTATGGTGTGGTTTGGATTGATAGTGATAGTGTTAGACTTAGGTAGGTTAAGTAAATATTTTGGTGGGTATTTATGTGATTTATGCATTCCTTGGATTTTGGTGTGTCTGGGGGATAAATTTTGGTCTTGCAGTTATAGCCTGTGTCTTGTGGGCCCTTGGCTAGGTTTAGGTTAACCGGGTATGTTCAAAACTTCTTTGGTGTTCAACTCATTTTATGGGTATTAAGGAAATTCGAAGATATAGAAATTCAACTTTTTTGAGAATTATGGTCTTAGATGTTAGTGTTGTGTCCTGGTGTATAAAGCTTGTTCTATGGCGAGACCCCTAGTTTTATAGTTGTGACTCCTCATTGAGAGCTTTCTTGATATCTCTTGAGGGTATTTTCTATCCCACACCTATTTTTGGCATTTTTCTTACTTGTACATTTGAGGATGAAGGTGAGTTTTATGTGGATACAATAATGACCCTAGCTTTAAAATTTACAATTTTCTATTTTTTTATCATTTGCCCCTCTCTGTGGCAGCCTTATCTGATTTATGAGTTACGAGAATGGTTAGCATGATCCCCGATGCATTTGGGAGTGTTTAATTTGAGTTTGTGGATTTAGTTATCCTTAAAAGGATAAGTTTGATTGCATTCAATAGTTTGTCATCCGAGCAACTAAATGCGATTTGGACAATGCCATTAGATCCAAAATATCGATTTTGGATTAAAAGCTGGGTTGGTTTAGGTTCGGGACCTTTATTTTGTATTTTGACCCGCCATTCAAAAAATAGTGTATTTTGGCCTAAGGGGGTCCCATGAGTTGACTTGTTCTAAATAACTTTTATTCATAAATCCAATGATTCCATTGGATCCGGAATATATTTTATGATTAATTTGCACTACTAGTTCATGTTCACAAGATTTCAGATGAGTTTTGAGGGTCAAACATAAATTTTTAAAATTATTGATGCAATGGACTATAATCAATGGTGCAATCAATGGTCAACGTGCAGTCAACGTCCCACTTGTCTCTGCTGAAACAATCCAATTTTGAGATTTTATCCCTTTTTTGTTTATTTTCACCATTTTAAATATAGGGAGCTTGGGATGGAGATTTTGGGGATATATCTTACATAAGTTTGTGCGGGTAAGTTTCTAGCTTAACTCTAAATCACTTCCTACCACCTTTATCTTCTAAATTCTTCTAAATCAAAGATTTCAAATGAGGGGTTTTGGAGTTTTCCACAAATTAAAAATTTGGTGTTTCTTTTATTTGGTCTTCGATCCTTACTCCTTTTTGCTTGTTTTTTTCCCACATAGAGACCTTTTCACTTGAGAAATTTGATTTTTAAATAAAATTTTATTTTTATCCTTTTTGATTTTCAATGGATTTTTGGGATTTTTATCGGTAAAGCTTGAACCACATAGCGACCTCTTCAGTTGAGGATTATGATTTTTAAATAAAATTCTATTTTTACCTTTTTTGATTTTTGATGATGTTTTGTCGGTAAAGCTTGAAAATGGTTTTTTCTTCGATTTGAACCTCATTTTGAGTGAATTTTTAGCTGTACATTCCTATGATTATGAGGAACGTGCTTTTAAAATAAAATTTGAGTTTTGCCCCGTTAATTTTCAAACCTATTTTTGGGGTCTCTTTTGGACCCATCTTAAATATATTCGACATGAGTATCGTTGGACTTCTTTTGATGTATAGATATCGTATATGATTAGATTGGGTACTTTTGGTGTTGATTCGAGAGTGTTGAAATTCTGATTGAGGTTTTGAGTTGTTCTTGGGCTTGTAAATCTTCATTTAAGGTATGTTGAGAAGTACCTTGACTTTTTCCAAAGCGTTTATGTGTTGTTTGTTTGTTGTATTTTGTGTATCATATAGGATTTGGGTTTCTGCTTTGATGAAATGGCAAGCATCTCTGTGTGTACCGGATTCCTTGATGGTTCGTAGTTATATAATTTCTTATCCTAGTTAGTCTTGCTATGTTTATATATCTTTAGAAGTAGAATATAGATAGATAACCTAGTGATTCCTGAATAATTGCTATTGGATCACCTATTTTAGAGCTAGAGTTGTTAGCGACCTTTTTATGATGATTGTGATTAGTGCCTTGTTAGGGGATAATTAATGTGATTATCGTCATTATTGATGGAATGATTGAGCCCTTAGAGAATATTTATACTATGGATAAACTTGTAATACTAGATGAGAATTAAAATATGGAACAAACTAGGGTTGGATATTATGATATATCATTTTTTAGATTGTTATTTATTTCGAGTTTCTTGTGTAGGGCTTATGTGAACATATTTATGCATTTGAGTAAGTATTTATGATTGTATTCTACAGTGGGGGATTAGATGTGTATTACTTGTTGATTTGAAAAGATATATTATTATGACACCTGAGTGAGGGATTGACTTGATGTTATTGGTCATGTTTGTGCATTAAATGCATTGTTTATTACTATATCACCCAAGTGGGTGCTTGACTTTTCATCATAGGCCTTATCTATTGTAAGACTTCATAAAATTCTCTCATAGTCTGAGCCTTAGAGCGTCAATAAAGTGTTAATCCAGCCCTAAAAGGTTGAGAAGTGTCTTCCCAAATGATAAGTATTTTGAATCGTGTAGAATTTCCCTAATATTAACTTATTGTCATGTAGAGAATTGAATAAGCTTTCCGTCGATACCAAATTTGCCCAATTCCGACACTCGGGCGGAGAGTTAGAGCCATTTTAGTGAGACAGTGTGCCACCTGGCACTTTAGTGCGTCGTGGAGCCAGCCAAAATGGAAATCGTCAAAATCCAGTGAGCCTCCACAATTATAGCGCATTGTGCCAAGGCTTAATTTTAGAGTTGTCAATTTCCAGTGCACTAACGCAATTCCACCGCGTCGTGGTGCCTTTCCAGTTCGCAACCAAGGTGGCAACGCGATTTTCACCGCGTCACGCCATCAAGCTGTTTCCCAATTGTCCAATTTCCATTAAGCTAGCGAGATTATGGCGCGTCGCACCAGCATGTAAAAACGGGATTTTTCAGTTTAATTTCAGAGGCGAAAATGGTCGTTTTGATACCCCTATATATACTCCTTAACACGGGATTTGGCCTCATTTTTAACCGAAAAATACTAGTTTTCTCTCAAAGTTGTTCAAGAATAAGAGCTAGGGTTCCTAAATCAAGACCCCAATCATCAAGATTCCTCCATTAACTTTTCAACAATTAAGAAACTAAGGTATGCAGATGTTGATTCTTGGGTCCCTTTCATCCAAGAAGCTCAAGAACCCTTTTCTAAATTTCAAAGCTTTTATATTTATGAGTTTTTATGATTCATGTGAATTGAAATTGATGTTCATGCTATTATTGAGTTGTCATTCATGTTTGTTTACAAGGTTTTCAAGCTTTGACCCTAGTATGTGATATTCATATGAGGTTCATGATAAACCCTCTTCAAGTTGCTTGTTAAGTGGTGTGTTTATGTAAATTAAGTGTAGAAATTGTTGAACAAGCAAAGCATGATCCCCATATGTTTGATAAAATTCTTATGTGAAGGAATTAGAGCCATTATAGCATGTTGCCTAGAAGTCCCCAATTGTGTGCAAGCCCATGCATGCCAAGTGTTTGTTGAAAAGCCTTAGTGAATGAATTGTGACATGATAGCATGAAATTCCCCAATTATGTTCTCTTTGATACATGCTAAGACTTTAATACATGCTAAGTGTTTGATGTAAGATCTTGTTGAATGGAGTATGAGCCAATAGCATGTCTCCCTATACCATCACATGTTTATGATTCCCAAATGCTTGAAGAGATGTTATAGTGATTGTGATGGTGAATGAATATCAATGGTCTTGATAATTCAAGAATGATTATTCTTTACTTTTATATTATCGAGTCCTGGGGGTATTTATACTCAAAAATTTAGTTGTAGTCTAGAGCCCGTGTCAGTTTTCATGATAATCTCAGTCAAGCCATGATTCTCAGAACTCAGTGAGTTGTAGAACTCTGTACTCTCAGACAGGTATAGAACTTAAGTAATCTCAGTAATCTCCGTAGTCTCAGTATCGCTAGTAATCTAGCCTCAGTCTTGTACTCTACTCAGATTTAGTAGTATTCAAGTGTTCAATTTAATCCTCAGTAGTATCCGAGTAATCTATCCCGAGCTCAGTGTCGTTCAGTCAGATAACGAGATTCATTAGTATTCTATCAGATCGGAACCAAGTAAATTCAGCTTAACTCAGTCAGATCATTCGAGAAACATGATCAGTATCAGATTCAACTTAGTTTGTGTTCAGTTAAGAATCAGTTCAGAGTTTTTCATTTAGAAGTAGGAGCTAGCACCGAATGAGGGTAGGGATGGCGACTCTCCGTCAGAGAGACAGAGTCGTTAGGAGCAATCCTTGAACTCCAGAACTGCGTAGCCAACGTAGGATGCAGGAGTCACCCGTCAGGAAAGGCTGGTCACCCATTAAATAGGCTTGATTATTATATTGCCTTAGGCTTGACTTCCTGCGAGGGTCACCCATTAGATAGGCTTGACCAGAGAGGTCTTTACCCGTGGCACAGTATTGACACCCTTCCAGTTGGGGTTATAGGTTGGACCCCACCAGTTGAGATTTGGGGCATGTCGGTTAAGTGACTACTTCCCACAGTTACAGTTTCAGTATCAATCATTAGAAAAGAACTCAGAAATTAGGACTGTCAGAACAGTCATCTATCTTAGTGAGGAACTCAGATAGTTCCATTGATTCATGGCCACCTACTAGATAGGCATGGTCTCATATAAAGTTATTCAGTATCAGTGTTATCAGATCCAGAGATCACCGCTAGATAGGCTTGATCTCAGTCTCAGATTCAGTTGAGTAATCTCATTATCAGATCCAGAGATCACCCGCTAGATAAGCCTGATCTCAGTCTCAGATTCAGTTAAGTAATCTCATTATCAGATCCAGAGATCACCCGCTAGATAGTCTTGATATCAGTCTCAGATTCAGTTGAGTAATCTCATTATCATATCTAGATATCACCTGCTAGATAGGCTTGATATCAGTCTCAGATTCAGTTGAGTAATCTCATTATCATATCTATATATCACCCGCTAGATAGGCTTGATCTCAGATATAATATTTTCTTATCATTGATAGTAGATTCTGAAATCATCCGTTAGAGAGGTTTGATCACCGATACAGTCAGTCGAGAGTACAAAGCTCAGAATTCAATCATTGATATAAGTAGATTCAGTTAATCAGTTTTAGTATCATCAGTTTTCAAGATCACTCGCTAGATAAGACTGATCTCAGCTCCAGTACTCAGTTATCAGTATCAGATAATTTAGTGTTCAGTATCGTAGGCATTAATAGTGAGTTCAGATGGCAGTAATTAGTATCCAAGTTTCAGTATTTCAAGTCACGATGATTTTAGTTATGATACGTGCATTCATGCATGTGTTCTCATTCATTACTCTCATGATTATTTAGTTAAGTAACTGTTCATGCATAATCCCTTGCATTTAGCCTTACCTCATATTCATACTCAGTATATTCCCTTACTAACGTATTTGCGCTATGGCATTTTATTTGACACCATAGGTTCAGAGGCACGAGATCCAGTGTACCCTTAGCAGCTTAGTCTCAATCAGCAGCAGTGGACGTAGCAGTGAGTCCTCTTCAGTCGAGGATGATCCTTATTTTATTATCACATCAAATTTAGTTATTTTCAGTAAACGGAGTTAGTTGGGTACATGTCCCATCAACTCTACAGTTCAGACATTTTAAAGGCTTTTCGGATAGGTGTATCAATATTCATTTTTCAATTTTGATTAGTTTTTTATGTTTGAACCTTATGGCCAGTTTCCACATTTATTATCTATATTATGCAGTGTTCAGGTACATATATAAATAGAGGTTGGCTTGTGGTCCTTCGGGATCATGAGCACCGTGTGACATTTCGATTCTAGAAAAATTGGGTTGTTACATCTATGCATTTGAATACCTTATCTATCATTTTGTCACTCGAGTTAAGGGTTAGAGATGATAATATTGATGACTACATGACTACTTATTCTGGTGGTGCCAAGTAGAAATTGCATCATGAATAATTGATAGATTGAGTTGATTTTGAGCTCACTTATACATGTATTGAATGAATTTTTATCTTTATACTTATTTTTTATGAGCATTACATCCTCATATCACGCATGCATATTCCTAAGACATTGGTACTACTTAAACATTTTGATTTTTGTAAGAAAATAAAATACCTTATAAAGAACCTATACCAGGGGATGTACCAGTAAGGTTGATTTTAGACAGATATTGAAATTCTATGAGTATGTGGATTACGAACTCCCCCTTGGTCCTAACTTGTAGCTATGAGCTCGGTGGGTGTATACAAAAATTCATGCGATGACTTTTGTCATATACATCATCATCCCATAATCATCACTACATTGCATTGAATTATCTACTTTCCATTGACATTGCTTGGTATGATAAAGTATTGTGTTAGTATTACTTTTTTTTACTGTATTACTGTGATAATACCTTGTTTATGATGTTGTATTTGAGCATTTATTTCACTTCATTACATTTATTATCTCATCTTATACTGAATAAAATATTGAGATATTATGAGACGTGGGGTATGACTGAGACTTGATAAGGGAGATATATAGGTAACCCCTATTGGTAGTATGTGATATGTTTGTATATATTTCCATGCTCTCCCTATTTTCATCCCATATTACTTGGTTGGTTATAATGGATTGAGCCTCTTATATTATGCTATTGAGCATTTTTCATAATGGCTTTCCTTATTTTGTTGATTATGGATGGAATAGTATTAACTCACTTAGATTAACGTGTCTACTATGTATATGGTAAATCTATGGACTATTATGTTGGGTTACCCTTATAGGTTGAAGTGGTGTATTTATGGGTTATTGATATAATTGGGGAAACTTTGGGTAGTAGGGATGGTGGTTCTTGCTATCGCTTTGGATTAGGATCGGTTATCGATGATGCTTGCTCAGAATATATGGTTTTGTACTCACCGTTTCTTTTGTTTTCTTTCTCTTATTTTTCTACATCCTATGCAGGTATTAGACCGAGTAGCAATTTCTAGATCATTTTCTTCTAGTATTGGAATTTCAAAGGTTGAGGTAGTGGATGACGGACTTCAAGCTTACTCAAATCTCAATTTATTTATCTTTTATGTATCCACATTTAAGATTCTTTAGTTATTAATGTCTTTCTGTATCTAGAGTCTTATACTAGTAACAACCAAACCTGGGATGTATCTTGTTCTTTACTTCTTCTATATATGTATATTTGGATTTATTTCTCTTCTTTCATTTCTTCATTTCCATTATTGTGAATTCGAGTTGGGTTAAGCTTACTTGAACGAAGGGTTTGACAAGTGCCATCACTTGCCTAATTTGGATCGTGACAAATATATCCTTCCATTAATGTTGGATATTTGTTATAATGAAAAGCGTTGTTTTGAATATATTTTAGCTATGACAAAACTCTTTTCATTGTCATCCAATAAGTTTGATTGAGATTACTTGAACTAACTGAATTTACTAATAACACATGATATATCTGGTCACATACGATTCTTGATATAAACTAAACTTCCCAATAATCTTGCATAGTCTAATTGTTATTCACTTTCACATTCATTCTTCTAAAGTGCAAATCTCACATCTATTAGAGTCTTAACAATAGTGAAATCCAAATACTTGAACTTGTCAATTACCTTTTTAATGTACTGAGATTGTGACAATGCTAAACCTTATGAATTTATATGAATTTTTATTCCCAAGATCATATTAGCAACTTCAAGGTCTTTTGCATCAAATTTGCTAGCTATCATTTGCTTAGTAGCATTTATGTAAGAAATGTCTCTACTGATGATCAACGTGTCATCCACATACAAACAAAAAGTGACTTTGTATTTAAAGTTTCTTTAATATAAACACATTTTTCACACTCATTAATGTTAAATTCATTTGCCAACATAGTTTGGTCAAACTAGGCATGTCACTGTTTGGGTGCTTGTTTTAGTCAATAAAATGACTTAACAAGTTTGTACACTTTTCTTTTTTTTATCAGGAACTGCTAAACCCTAGAGTTGTTTCATGTAAATTTCTTTCTCTAATTCTCCATTAAAGAAAGTTTCTTTCATATTTATTTGATAGACTTCAAGATCATATACCACCGCCAGTACAACCAACATCCAAATGGACATTATTCTTGTTATTGGCGAGTATGTGCTAAATAGTCAAGTCCTTCTTGTTGTATAAAGTCTTCAATGACAAGTCTTGCCATGTATTTTCCAATAGTTTCATCAACTTTTATTTTTATTTTGAAGATTCATTTTGAACCTGAAGGATTATTTTTTGAAGGAAAATCAACCAACTCTCAAGTATGATTGATCAAAATTTAATCAATTTCACTATTGACGGTCTTTTCCAAAAGGAAGAGTTTGCAGAGGACATGACTTTTTTGAATATTTGAGGCTCATTATCAAGAAGAAATTCTATAAAATTTGTTTTAATGGAAGTAGACATCCTTTGATGTTTACTATGCCTTGTATTCTCTTTGTTAAGTACGTTCTCCGTTGGTTCTTCCCAAGATCGTTTAGACCCTTCACTAGATAACTCATATCTAGTTTTATATGAATAAAAGTGTTCAAAGAACTCATCATTATCTGATTCAATCACCGTATTGTCATGAATATATGGATGTTCAAATTTGTGAACCAACAAATAATATGCTTTACTGTTTGTAGCATATATAATAAAAACACAGTTTACAATCTTTGGTTTTATTTTGAACCTTTTGGATATAGAAACATGAAATTTAGCTAGACACCTTTGCACTTTGAAATATTTCATGTTGGCTTTTCTTCCTTTCTATTTTTCATATGGAATAGATTATGTCTTTCTATGTGGAACTCTATTGAGCATTCAGTTTGTTGTACGTATAGTTTCCCCCTATAAGTTTTGCGGCAAACTAGAACTTATGAGTAAGGTATTCATTATTTCCTTCAATGTTTTAACTTTTTTCTTATGCAATTCCATTAGATTGAGATAAGTAAGGGGTAGAATTTTGATGGACAATTCTATTTTTTCAAACATATCTCTATAAAGGGAGATTCATATTTTCCACTCCTATCACTTTTTTATCATTTTTATATTTTTATCCAACTGATTTTCAACTTCAATTTTATATTACCTAAGTGATTCATTTTCTTCTTCCTTACTATTCAACAAATAAATATAATAATATCTAGTGCAATCGTCAATAAGAGTTATTAAATACTTTTTCCCACCACGAGATGATGTTGACTTCATATCACAAATATATGTATGAATCGATTATAAGGGATTGAAATTCCTTTATATAGATTTATAAAAAAGCTTAGCAAGCTTAATTTCAACATATGTTTGACATTGTGATTTATTGCACTGAAAGTTAGAAAAACTTCTAAAATAATAAGTTTTTGTAAGGTTTGTAATTTACATGTCCTAAATGACCATGACACAAATTACTAGACTCAAACAAATAGGAAGAAGCCCCAACTTTATTCATTTCAACAATCATTACATATATTTTGATAAGGCCCTCATTGACATACACATTCCTATGTACATATCATTCTTACTTATTACAACTTTCCCTAATACAAACACACACTAAAATTCATTTTTAAAAAGAAGTGTTCTAAACACTAATGTAAGACCCCACAAAAACCTAGTCATTTTAGTCCTAATAGCATATCAAAAGAGGTCCCAGACTTAGAGAATTTCAGCTAAGTGTTGACACTTAGTCTCATTTTTTGGCCTTGATATTTCAATCACATTATTTTATATCTTTTCGACCTTGGATTATTAATTTTTAAGTCGATTCATGATTAGGGATGTCAGTAGATCACCGTGGGTGAGTTTTGAATTTTTTGGACGTCATTAGAAGCTTATTTGGATGATCAAGGTAGTGACTCGATGCGATCACGACACATCGCATCATCCATCGCATCAACAGTATCATCACCAACGTCGTGTGCAATTTCCAGTGAGATAATAGGATCACGATGCATCGAGTTGGCTATCGCGTTGATCCCATCGATGCAACGCGTCGTATCACGTCACTGCACAATATTTGTGTATTAAAAATCCAACTTTTCGAGGGTGATTGAGTCATTTTCTCCACTTTTATTTAGCCCTAAAACATGAAATTAAGCTATTCTAAGGGCAAAATCACTCACATCCTCTCAAATCCTCTCAATAACAAAACCCTAGGTCATTCAATTTCAAGTCTAAGCTTTAAGAACACACCAATGATTTTCACGAATTTAATTATCAAGATATTTTAGGTGTTCATCCATGGGTTTTCTTCCACCCTTGGAGTTCAAGAACCCTTTTTAAATTACAAGTTTATTGATTTTATGATTTTCATGTTGGAATTGGATTATGTTCATGTATGTATTGATGTTTGGGTTCCAAATCAAGATTCGTTACAAGTTTCAAGTGAATTAATTAGCATGTATGTAGAATTATGTGATTCTCATGCTAAACCCTTGAATTTGCAAGTTGAATGTTGTAGCCATGATGTTTATGTCTTGATTAATTTCATATGCATTAATTATGCTCCCCAAGTGTTTGATAGAATGCCTATGTGAATTGAATAGTGAACTCATGAGATGATTTCATGTGGTCCCTTTTATGTACAAATTCATGCTTCTCAAGTGTCTGACAAAATATATAAATGAATGCATGGTGAATAAGTAATTAATGTAATGCATTCAAGATGTTGCCATGTTTTTCTATTGATATATCAAGTCCTGGGGGTATTCAATATGCCAAAATCTAGCTGTTTACCTAAAATTAAAGTAGCTACAAAATAATCTCAGTAATGTTATGAACAGTAGTACTTAGACAGTTATAGAACTCAGTGAACTCAGTCCAGTTCAGTTAGTCAGTCAACATGATTAATAATAGTTCAGTCAAGCCTAGTGCAGTCGAGCGATCAGTTCAATGTCTATTCAGTTGGGAATAGAATTCAACACCGAGCAAACGTAGGGATGAGGGCTCACCTGCCAGTTGAGGGTGTGACCTTTAGTAGCAGTCCCTTAGTTCCAGAACTACGTATCCAGCGTAGGTTAAATATATCAACCTTCAAGTTGAGGGCCTCATGCTATGAATTTGAATTTTTCATGTTTTATTCAAGTAAATTCCATGATGAAACCTAAATTCATGATGTTTAGCAATATTCTCATGCTTTAAATTCATGCCTTCCACATGTTTGTTGAAATTCCCATATCATGTTAAGTAAATTTCAAGATGAATCCCCAAGCTATGAAATTTGCCATGTAACTCTATTGTTTCCTCATGTTTAAGACCTTATTACATTCAAGCTATGAACTTTACATGTTTTGATGAAACTCTCATGTCCTATTTTAAGTGAATCATATGTGAATTTCTCAATTCATGATCTTAGTTATGTAACCATGCTATGCTTCCATATTTAAGATACTCCCATGTCCCAGTTCATGATCATGACATGTTACCATGTGATTCCATTCATGTACAAGTTCATGCCTCTCAAGTTTTTGATAAAATATCTGAATGAAAGCATTGTTAATAAGCTACTATTGTTATGCTATTATGATCATGCCATGTTTTACTTTCAATGCTTTAGAGTCCTGGGGGTATTCGATACCCAAAAATCTAGTTGTTTACCTAGAGCTACAGTAATTACAGAATAGTCTCAGTAGTGTTACGAACAGTAGTACTCAGTCCAGTTCAGTCAACTAATAGAACTTAATGTACTCAGTTAGTTCCAGAACTTAGTAGTATTCAGTTAGTTAACAGAATTTAATAGTACTCCATCAGTTAGCGGAACCCAGTGAACTCAGTTTAGTTCAGTTAGATAGTACAATCAGTAATAGTTCAGTCAAGCCAAGTGCATTCTAGAAATCAGTTCAGTGTCTATTCAGTTGAGAGTAGGCATCAGCACCGAGCGAACCCAAGGATGGGGGCATTCCTTCCAGCATAAGGTTTGATCCTTAGTAGCAATCACTGCATTACAAAACTATGTAGCTAGCATATGTTGAGATATCTTTCTGCTAGACGAGGTTTGATATATCTCATATGAGTTTTCCTGCCAGCGAAGGTCAATGAAAGTTTTTCCTATCTGAGAGGGTTAACTCACAGCTTGTCTTTACCCGTGGCACGATACTGACACCCTTTCAACTGGGGTTATAGGTTGGACCCAATCCATTCGGAGAGGGCATATAGGTTAAATAAATACCTCCCACTATTTTAATTTTAAACTCAGTATAGAACTCAGTTTGGTTTTGCAGAATCAGGACTGTTAGATACAGTCTCCCAACTCAGTATAGAACTTAGTTTTGTTCTACAAAATCAGAACTGTCAGAAAGAGTCACCTAGTTATCAATAATCTTAGATATTAATCACTCAGTTATCAGAACCCAATATTCAGTTCCAATATGAGTCTCAATTACAGTCCCTGTTACAGTTTCAAATATAGTCTCAGTTACCGTCTTATTTACAGTCTCAGTCCAAGTCCAATAATCAAATCAGTAACTCAATTTAATTTTAGGTTTTCTTGACCATAGCGTACAGTTGTTAGTTATTCTGTTATCAGTTATCAGTTATTCAGTTATCAGTATTTCAGTATTTTTATTTACAGACTATTTTAGAATTATGTTATACGCTTGGTCTTGCATTCTCAGATAATACAATTTTCATGAATTCATGCTCAGTTATCTTATGTTACTTATTCAGTCCCTTCCTCATATGCATAATACTCTATAGTTTTAGTAGCGTTATCCAGACGAAGTATAGTTCAGCCTTACATGACTAGTATTTAGCTATCAGTTATTCAGTTAATTAGATAAGTTAGTATGTTTATGAATTCATGCTCAGTGTGATTGTATATTCAGATCCTCAATCTATGTCAGTCTCTATCATGTAGTTTCAGACCTAATATTCATACAGTATCCATATTTTATCATATCCCAGCTTCAGTTATACTAATATCATTAAAGAAAAGTTTTACAGAAACTAAGTGTAGAGATTCACCATCTTATCAGAAAATGTTTGTCACTCTTAGTTTAAGATATTTTAGTTTTCAGTTAATTCTAGCCTATTGGTGAGTCTACTTTCACTTAGCATGCATGTTTTCTGATTACGTATGAAATCAGTTTTACTTATTCCATTCACCCCTTCATACTCAGTGCATTCCAGAAGTACTGATCCACATATACATCTGTGTGGATACATTGTTTCATAATGTAGGTACTATTTGTAGCCCACACAGCATGACCAGACAGTTGTTGATTTTAGTCAGCAGGTGATGAGTTCTCCTACTTCGAGAACTCCAAATAGTTTTAGTTCGTACAGTTTATTTATTTTCCATGTGTATTTATTAGTGGTAGTTAGAGGCATCCCAACTATCTATAGTAAGTATAGTAAAGGCTTCATAGATGTCAATCAGAGTCAGTCATGTAATTTCAGTTTCATCGTTCAGATTTATCAGATTCTAAAGCTTTTTCAGTATTGTATCTATTTTAGATTTTTCGTATGATTATGTTTCCACACAGCAGAATAGTTATTTATTAAGTTATAATTCTGTTGCTTAATAGTATGCCAGTTCATGGGTTAGCTTGGGATCACTTGTGGTTCTAAGCACCATGTGACGACTAACGGGTAGTCTCGGGTCATTACACGACGTGTCGCAGTAGTGTGCCAAATTGGGATTTTCCAATTCTGAGTTAAATTTTAAAGGGAAATTTAGTCTTTTCTCAAGCCCAAATAATCATGAATAACTGAGGATTAAATCTATTCTAAGCCTATTATGCTCATTTTTGATCAACTTTCTCTCAAAGAAACCATAGAACATCAAACCTTCATCCCCAAGAAATCCAATTCCACCATTCTTTTTCCAAGATAACTCAAAATTAAGGATTCCCAATCCAAGAACTTCAAGAAATCATCATCAAAAGCACAAATAGGAATTCTAGTTCGCGCTTCTTTATCAATTTCATCAATTCAGGTATGTGGGGTTATGAGCAAGGATAATTCTTTCATCCTTGTGCCTAAAACTACTTTTTAATTACAAAGTTACATGATTTTGTATGATTACCCATGAAATTCTATTTAGGGTTCACACCCAAATATTGTTATTTGAAGATTATGAGATTTTAAGTGATTTAGATGATGAATTGCATGGCTATTTTTGTATTTTCATGTGTTTGATATAAATTTTCAGATTTAGAATTGAATTTTAATGCTTTCATTATTAAGAATGAACTTTACTATGATTTGACATGAATTTGATGCATGGATTATTAAGCCCTAGTTTGAATGTTGCTATTTCAAGCATGACTATGCTCTAAGCATCCCATGAATAGTTATTTTTAGATTTTAATAAAGATTTGATCTTTTGACCTCAACTTACACATGGAAATCCACTTTACAATTTCAGTTACAGTTTAAAATAACAGATATACAATTGGTTTCCATTATTAGCCATAATACTAGTTTTTAAAGTGGATTTCCTAAAGAATGAGCACACAGACTAAAGGAAGTAGTATTTAGCACCGAATTGGGTACGTTTACATGCTCCAAAACTATGAGCCAACGTAGGTACAAATTGTCAAATTATTTCCATTTCTATAGAGATGACAGTTACAAATGTGATCACATAGATTAGGTTATACTCCTTGACAAGAGTATGACACCTCTTCTCAATGTGAGGTTTTCCCATAAGGGAACTAGACGTTGGACTCCATGTTAGCTCACATGGTTTATGTCGATTAGAAGAACCTCCCTACAGCCTACAGAAAAGAATAATAGAAAAGCTATTAGAACTAAGTGTAAAGGCTCATAACTTTATTTAAATATTATTTTACAAAAGATATTAGCTATGAGATTTTAGATTTTAGATTGTAGATACAGAAACGAGTTCTTCTACACTTAGACAACATGATTTAAAGACAGAATACTAGTACAACTTTTAGAAACTAAATATTATGACTAACTAGATTTATGCAGTATGTTTTGCTATTCATGAATTATGATTTTTAGTTTTCAGATATTCCAGCTTATGTGAGTCATCTATATTTAGCACGCGTTCTTTTTAAAAAATTATAATACTATTGAGTTATTGATTTACTTGTGCATTCACCCTCATATACTTAGTATAATCCAGAAGTACTGATCCACATATACGTCTATGTGCTATATTGTCTCATAATGTAGGTTTAGGTGCTTAGTTTCAGCAACGAGAGTGATTTTAAGCATCTCATACTACATCCCGACAGTTGTTGAATCCTCATAGTTTGGGGACCTAGTCCTTCAGTTTTTCAGCTTATTAGTATAAATGATTCAGTATTTGCAGACAGTTCGAGTTAGCTGGGGATTTTTCCTAGTGTCTCTCTAGTTATTAATAGTAGAGGCTTGTTAGAGTGCGAGATTTGATTCACATTTCTAGTATTGATTGATTATACTCTCAAGTCTAGTATTTTCAGATATTATATCTAGACAGTTTCTGCTTAGCTCATATAGAATTTTGTATTTTAGCTTGATTATATGTGTATATTTCTCTATTATGAGTTTCATATGTAGTAGAAGTCTTACAGGGTTAGCTTAAGGATACTCGTAGTCTTGAGCACCGTGTGACATCTCGGGACCCATTTTTGGGTGTTACAAACTTGGTATCAGAGCCAGGTTATAAGAGTCCTAGGGAGTCATACAAGCCGTGTTACGTATAGTCTTGATCATAGGTGTAAAGCGCGCCACATTTACGAGCAAGATGCTACGGGATGTTTTTAGGAAATCATCTCTCTCTTTCATGATCTATTGTGCTTATAGTATCTCTATTTTCTTTAAACTCATACTTTTTCGTGATAGTTGGATATGCCTCCATGTTAAGCTAACACTCACAGAAATAATGACCAGTTACCCCAGCCTGCTGATCCTCAGAATGAGAATGTATCTCATGCTGAATTTTGGGCTGCCTTTCAGGCATTGGCCTAAGTTGTGACTGCTAATGTTCAGGGCAACCATCAAGCGGTAGTCCCACTTCAGTAGAATGGGGATTTAGCAGCAGCTAAAATTTATGACTTTATGAGAATAAATCTGCCTGAGTTCTTTGGATCAAAAGTAGGTGAGGACCCTTAGCTTTACTTAGAGAAGATAAGAAAGATCACCTGGATTATACATATTCCTGAGAAAGAGAGTGTAGAGTTATCATCTTATAGGATGAAGGGTGTGGCATCTAGGTGGTTATGTGGAAGAATAGTAGAGGTGAGAATGGAGCTTCTATGAGTTGGCAGGTATTTCAAGATGTATTTCTAGACAAGTACTTTTCGTATGAAATAAAAGAAGCTAAGGTAGAGGAATTTATGAACCTAAGGCAGGGCTCAATGATAGTGAAGGAATATTGCCTTAAGTTTGTCTAAGTATGCCCCTGATACGATGGCTGGCCCTAGGGAAAGTATAAGTAAGTTTGTTACTGGAGTATCTAGTTTGGTAGTCAAGGAGAGTAAGACTGACATACTTATTAGGGACATAGATCTTGCTAGGTTGATGATTCACACCCAAAAGATTAAGGTAGAAAAGTTAAAAAAAGGGGAAATAAGAACGCTAGAATTGGGCAGTTTGAGTATGGCCAGACAAAGTTTGGAGGGGGAAATCATTCACAGATTTAGAATCATTCATCTATGCCAGGGCCATCTTCAGCTAGCACTCCAACTCTCAGAACTAGTCAAGAATAATAAAGTAAAACATCTATGTCCAGATCTTAGAATTGTGTGAGTGGAAAGCCCAGTTATCCTCCATGTTCTAAGTGTGGTAAGAATCATCTTGGTGAGTTTTTGTTGGGACAAAAAGTTTGTTATGGTTTCGGTAAGTTGGGACATAGAATCAAAGAGTGTCATCATGCTAAGTAGGGAAATAGGAGTGCTCGTCTCTAGACTCAGGCTACTAGAGCATCAGCTCCTCTAGGTCACCCATTCCCTTCTCAGGGCACATCGTTCAGTACCGGTGGCGGTCAGTGCCAGAATTAGTTTTACTCTACCATCCTGTTAGGAGCAGGAAGATTTACCATATGTTGTTACTGGTATGCCTCGTATCTTTCATCTTGAAGATTATATGATGTTATACCCTGGGTTGAATTTCTTTTATGTGACCCCAATAGTTGCAGTAAATTTTGAAATAGGTCCTAAAAAGATCCCTGAGCCCTTCTTAGTTTCTACCCCAGTGGGTGAGTTAGTTGTTGCTAAATAGTTGTCCTTCATAAAATTATGTTAGCAGATTTAATAAAGTTTGATATAGTGAACTTTGACCTTATTCTTGATATGGATTTTCTCCATTCCTGTTATGTATCCATAGATTGTCGTACTTGAGTGGTGAAGTTCCAGTTCCCAGATGAGCCAGTCTTTGAGTGGGAAAGTAATTCAGAATCTCCCAGGAGTCATTTCATATCCTATATTAAATCCAAAAAGTTGATCTCAAAAGGGTGTATCTATCATCTAGTTTGACTCAAAGGTACTAAGTCTGAGACTCCACCAGTTCAGTCAGTTCGTGTAGTCAATGAGTTTCCTGATGTTTTTCCTAAATATTTGCCAGGGGTACCTCTCGATAGGGAAATAGAATTTGGTATTGACCTTCTCCCAAATACTCAGCCCATCTTCATTCCTCCATATCATGTGGCTCCAACTAAGTAGAAAGAATTCAAAGTGCAGCTTAAGGATCTATTAGATAAAGGTTTCATAAGTACCAATGCCTTACCATGGGGCACTCCCATCCTATTCTTGCGAAAGAAAGATAGTTTTTTGCGAATGTGCATTGACTATCATCACCTGAACAAAGTCATAATCAAAAAAGATATCCTCTTCCTAGGATTAATGACTTATTTAACCGACTTCAAGGTGTAAGTTATTTCTCAAAGATAAACCATAGATTCGGCTATCATCAGCTTAGAGTAAGGGAATGCGATATTCCAAAGACATCTTTTAGAACCTATTAGGGTCATTTCGAGTTTCTAGTCATGTCCTTTGGGCTAACAAATACCCCAGCATCCTTCATGGACCTGATGAATAGAGTGTTCAAATAGTATC
The DNA here is from genome assembly GCF_002878395.1 of Capsicum annuum. Taxonomy (NCBI): domain Eukaryota; kingdom Viridiplantae; phylum Streptophyta; class Magnoliopsida; order Solanales; family Solanaceae; genus Capsicum; species Capsicum annuum. The sequence goes on along the minus strand of NC_061115.1, from coordinate 177,925,089 downwards.
TGGACATATTTGTCATAGTCTTTATCGATGATATTCTTGTATATTCTCATATTGAGGATGATCATGCAGAACTCCTTAGAATTGTGTTGCAAACTCTTAGAGATCACTAACTATTTACCTAATTTAGCAAATGTGAATTTTGGCTAAGATCAGTAGCTTTCCTCGGTCATATTATTTCCGGTGATGGTATTAGAGTTGATCCCCAAAAGACAGAAATAGTAAGAATCTAGCCTAGACCTATCTCTCCATTAAACATTCAAAGTTTCTTGGGTTTAGTTGGCTATTATAGACGTTTTGTTGAAGGTTTCTCTTTTATTGCATCCCCTGTGTCTAGATTAACTTAGGAAAATGTTAAGTTTTAGTGGTCAGATTCATGTGAGAAGAGTTTTTAAGAGTTGAAGACTCAACTCACTTCAGCCCCAATTTTAGTGATACCTGATGGTACATATGGCTTCATTGTATATTTTAATGCCTCTAGAATCGGACTGGATTATGTTTTAATGTAGAGAGGTAAGGTTATAGATTATGCCTCTAGACAGCTTAAGCCTCACAAAAAGAACTACCCTACCCTTGACCTTGAACTAGCTGTTGTGGTATTTGCTTTGAAAATCTGAAGGCAATATCTTTATTGGGTGCATGTTGATATGTTTACGAACCACAAAATTTTGCAATATGTGTTTACTTAGAGGGAGTTAAATTTTCATCAGAGAAGGTTGTTAGAATTGTTGAGGGATTATGATATAAGTGTGTTGAATAATTCGAGCAAGGCCAATATAGTGGCAGACGCCCTTAGTATATTGTTTATTGGAAGTGTTGCTCAAATAGAGAATGATAAGAAAGAGTTAGTTTGGGAAGTTCACTTGTTAGCTAGATTAGGTATGAGGTTAGTGGACTCAGCTGAAGGTAATGTTTGGGTTTAGAGTAGTTCAAAAACTTCTCTAGTTTCTAGAGTGAAAGAGAAGCAAGATAGAGATCTTAGTTTGGTCAAACTGAAGGGTTCAGTTAAAGACCAAAAAGTAGAGGTTTTCTCCCAAGGGGGAGATGGTATGTTAAGATACCAGAGTAGATTATGTGTACCATGTGTTTATGATTTGAGGTAGCGGATTATGGCAGAAGTGCATGGTGCGCGTTACTCTATTCATCCAGGAGCCACCAAGATATACCGCGATCTGCGGGAAGTCTATTAGTGGAGCGGCATAAAGAGCGATATAGCAGAGGTTGTAGCTAAGTGTACAACTTTCCAACAGGTTAAGGTAGCACACCAAAGACCTGGTGGCACTTTGAAGGAGTTTGGTGTTCCCACTTAGAAGTGGGAAGAGGTGAATATGGACTTTGTGACTAGATTACCCCTTTTACATCGTTAGCATGATTCGATATGGGTTATTGTAGACAGATTGACCAAATCAGCCCATTTCTTACCAGTTTACACATCCTACACAACTGAAGATTATGCTAAGCTGTATAGCAGAGAGTTGGTTAGATTGCATGAAGTTCCCTTGTCCATTATCTCAGATAGGGGTACTCAGTTTACCTCTCAATTTTAGAAAGCCTTTTAGAAGGGTCTTGGTACCCAATTTTATCTCAGTTCATCTTTTCATCATCAGACAGATGGTCAGGCAAAGAGGACCGTTTAGACCTTAGAGGATATGTTGAGGGCATGTGTTCATAATTTTAATGGCAGTTGGGATGACCACTTGTCGTTGATCGAGTTTCCTATAATAACAGTTACCATTCTAGTATTTAGATGGCCTCGTTGAGGCTCTTTATGGGTAGAGATATAGATCACTAATTGGTTGGTTCAAACTGGGTGAGGCTACTTTGATTGGGCCAGATATGGTGTTTGAAGCCATGGATAAAGTTCATTTGATTCATTAGAGATTGAAAGCATCTCAGAGTCATCAGAAATTTTATGCAGACGTAAGAAGGAAAGATCTTCAGTTTGAAGTATATGATCTTGTGTATTTAAAGGTTTCACCCATTAAAGGGGTGAAGATATTTGGAAAAAAAGGGAAGCTTAGTCCCCGATAAGTGGGCCCCTACCAAATTTTGAGTCGCAGGGGGAAGGTAGCGTATGAGCTTGATCTACCTGCAAAGTTGTCGTCAGTTCACCCAGTGTTTCAAGTGTCATTATTGAAGAAGTGCAAGGATGATTTAGCTGTTGTAGTCCCTCTAGAAAGCATGGATATTCAAAATAGACTTTCATACGAAGAAGTTCCAGTAGAGATTCTTGATCATCAGATCCGTAGACTAAGGATCAAAGAAGTTCCTTGGTCAAAATTCAGTGGCGGAATGAGCCTGTTGAGGGTGCTACTTGGGAAGTAGAAGTAGACATGCGTACCAAGTATCCTCATCTCTTCTCCGCAAACTCATATTCAGCCAAAGGTAATAGTCCTCCTTAATTCAGTTCTTTTCCAGTCTCAGATTCAGCTATATATTTATCTTCATGTAAATTCATGCACTCACAAATTAGTTCAATCGCTCAGTATGTTTTAGATCCATTCATCCAATTTGTTTCAGTTATGCATGCCAGCATATAGCCTCAGTTCCTCGGTTTCTTTAGTTTAATTAATCTCATTCAAGGATGAATGTTCCTAAAGGGGAGATATTGTAATACCTCGTACTTTTTCCTAGCTCAGTTTAGCTCTTAGAATGTCAAGGGTCAACTTTAAAAATGAATAACTCTTGGTACGAGTAGAATTTTCCAGCTTTAGACACTTCAATGTGTAGATAATTGAATTAGGTTTCCAATAATACCAATTTTGCCTTAATCCGATACTCGGTTGAGAAGTTATGGCGACTTTAGTGAAAATAGTAGGGAATCGTAATAAGCACCGCATCGCAGTGAGGGACAAATTTACAGTTGTCCGATTTCTAGTCTAGCACCATGATTTTCCCGCATCGCGGAAAAGTTCCTGTTCCCAATCATCCCTTTTCTAGTAACTCACCACGATTTGCCCTATTCGCATCAAAATCCTGAATAGGTCAGGCACCGCGTCGCTGGAGAGTGCTATTTGTCACTCGTCCTTTTCCAGTGGCATAACCCGATTACGCCGCGTCACGCTAAATGCAAAAATAATAGTCGCCAGTTTTCCAGTAAGCCACCGCGATAGCGGCGTGTCATGGTGGTGTGCCAAATCGGGATTTTCCAGTTCTAAATTAAATTTTAAAGGGTAATTTAGTCTTTTCCCAAGCCCTTAAATCATGCATAACAGAGTATTAAACCTATTCTAAGCCTATTATACTCATTTTTGATCAACTTTCTCTCAAAGAAACCATAGAACATCAAACCTTCATCCCCAAGAAATCCAAATTCCACCATTTTTTTTTCAAGATAACTCAAAATTAAGGATTCCCTATTAAAGAACTTCAAGAAATCATCTTCAAAAGCATAAATAGGAGTTCAAGTTCAAGCTTCTTTATCAAGTTCATCAATTAAGGTATGTGGGGTTATGAGCAAGGATAATTCTTTCATCCTTATCCCCAAAATTAGTTTTTAATTACAAAGTTTCTTGATTTTGTATGATTACCCATGAATTTCAATTTAGGGCTCATACCCAAATATTGCTATTTGAAGATTATGAGATTTTAAGAGATTTAGATGATGAATTGCATGGCTATTTTCATATTTTCATGCATATGATATAAATTACCAGATTTAGAATTGAATTTCAATGCTTTCATTATTAAGCATGAACTTTACCATGATTTGACATGAATTTCATGCATGGGTTATTAAGTCCTAGTTTGAATGTTGATATTCCAAGAATGACTATGCTCTAAGCTTCCCATGAATAGTTATTTTTTGATTTTAATAAAGATTTGATCTTTTGACCTCAACTTAGACATGGAAATCCACTTTACAGTTTCAGTTATAGTGTAAAATAACAGACATACAATTGGTTTCCATTATAAGCCATAATACTAGTTTTTAAAATGGATTTCCTAAAGAATAAGCACACAGATTAAAAGGAGTAGTATTTAGCATTGAGTTGGGTATGTTGACATGCCCCAGAACTACGAACCAACGTATGTACAGATTATCAGATTATTCCTATTTCTATATGGATGACATTTACAGATGTGATTACGTAGATTAGGTTATACTCCTTGTTAAGAGTATGACACCTCTCCCCAACGTGAGGTTTTCCCATATGAAAACTAGACGTTGGACTCCATATTAGCTCACATGATTTATGTCGGTTTGAAGAACCTCCCTCAATCCTACAGAATAGAATAATAGAAAAGCTTTTAGAACTAAGTGTAAAGGCTCACAACGTTATTCAAATATTGTTTTCCAAAAGATATTAGCTATGAGATTTCAGATTGCAGATTGCAGATACTGAATAAATCCTTCTATACTTAGACAACATGATTTAAAGACAGAATACTACAATAGCTTTTAGAAACTAAATTTTATGACTCACTAGATTTATGCAGTATGTTTTTCTATTCATGAATTATGATTTTCTATTTTCAGAGATTCCAGCTTATGTGAGTCATCTACATTTAGCATGCATTCTTTTTACAAATTTATAGTACTATTGAGTTATTGATTTACTTATGCATTCACCTCCATATACTCAGTACAATCCAAAAGTATTGATCCACACATACGTCTATGTGCTACATTGTCTCATAATGTAGGTTTAAGTGCTCAGTTTCAGCAGCGTGAGTGATTTCAAGCATCTCTATCTGCATCCCAACAGTTGGTGAGTCCTCATTATTTGGGGACCCAATCCTTCTGTTTTTCATCTTATTAGTATAGATGATTCAGTATTTGCAGACAGTTTGAGTCAGCTCAGGGTTTGTCCCAATAACTCTCTAGTTATTAGTAGTAGAGGCTTGTCAGACTGCTAGATATGATTCAGATTTCCAGTATTGATTAATTAGACTCCTGAGTCTAGTATTTTAAGATATTATATTCAGGCAATTTCAGTTTAGCTCATATAGAATTATGTATTTTAGCTTTGATTAAATGTCTATATTTCTCTATTATGATATCCAGATGTAGTAGAAGGCTTACAGAGTTAGCTTAAGGATACTCGTAGTCTCGAGAACCGTGTGACATCTCGGGACTCATTTTTGGGGCGTTACATTACCCTTCCTGGTATGGTTTGATACTATATTTTTTATTTACTTTTGTACTATATTACCGTCATAGAACCTTGTTTGTAATATTGTGTCAGCATTCATTTCTCTTTATTACATTATCTTATACCCTTTTATATTGACTAGGAGGTTAAGGAATTAAGAGACTTGGGTTACTATTGTGGCTTGACCAGAGAGATAGTTATGTAGCATCTTTTGGTAGTTTAAGATAAACTCTTATATATGTATACTTTTTTTATTTTTTCCAGTATTATTTCGTTGAGTATAATTTATTAAGCCTAGTATATCATGTTAGTCAGTCTTCTTCGTAAATGAATTCCCTTATTGTTGATCATAAAAGGAATAGTGTTGACTTACCTAGATTATTGTGTCTACCTGTTAATAAATCTATTGATCTTTGTGTTGGGTTACCCTAATAGGCTAAAATATTATAAGCAGTATATTTAGTTTGCTTAGGGTACCTTGTGAATGTAGGGTGGTAGTTCTTGCCATCGGTTTGGATTAGGGTTGATTATCGACAATGCTTACTGAGTACATGTGGTTTTCATGCTCACCCTTACTTTTCATTTATTTTTTAATATTTTTTGTACCCCGTGAAGGTATTGGTTCAAGTTGTAAATCGCAGATTGTGTTTCTTCTGTATTGGTGTTGTAGAGATCAAGGTAGTGGATGGTACACTTCAGGACTTCTCGAATCTCTCTATTTATATTTAGTGCCTTATTCGCATCTAAGATATTTTAGATAAGTATTATCATTACTCTTTATTTTTATTAGAGGCTTGTCCTAGTGACAACCAGATCCGGGATGTATTTTTAATACTTGTGTCTCATTTATTTATTTGGGGTTATGTTATAATTTTGCTTTCAATTTCTATTTTCTTAAATCATTTTTTTTGGGGGGGGGGGGGGGGTTGGGAAAGGCTTACTTGTCTGGAGAGTGTGAAAAGTGCCATAGTGTACCTAATTTAGGTCATGACATGTTTCTCTTCCAATTCCTTTACTAGAGAAACGTCGAAATGACTTGATGATAAGTTATTGGTTATCCTTGCGACAACACCATTCACAATCGAACTAATTTTTTCAGTTTCATTCATTATTTTCTTGTCAATCTTTGATGAAAAATTTAGTATTTTAGAATTCTAACAATAAAGACTTAATCTTTATATAAACTTGTTTGTAGTTAATGACAAAGTTTTTATGTTCTTCAAATAATTAATCGAACAAAATTTGAATCTTGATGAAGTTTGTATGTTCTTCAAATTAGAATAAAAATCGAATCGAAAGTTCAATGAATTGATGAAGTTTTTATATTCTTCGAACCAAATACACACTCTAATTTCTCAGTGAAGTTTTATATTGTTCCAACTGAGCAAGTAGAAAAACAAGAGATTTTAGTCTTCAAAAACCTAGACAAAATACAGATTAAACAAGTACTAATAATTTCCTAAAGATTATTATTTTTAGTTAAATAAATCCATATTAAATATTATGTACTTCAACAATAAATTCAAAATAAAGTGTGAAAAATCAAATGAAGTTCTAATTCTGTATTCACAAATATGAACTTCAACAATAAGTTCAAACCAACTTATGAACAGCAAAAATGAAGTTCAAACTACTTTTGAAAAATAGTAAATGAAGACAGAAGAATCAAATTCACTAAATTCATATTATGGCCTTAAGAAAATTATTTTTTGCAAGTACCCAGAGTTATAGAATATGTCCTCCTAGGATATAATAATTCGCTTCAGTAAAATAATGGCACCTCAAAATTCTACCAAATAACAAACTCACTCAACAATATCAAATTATACTAGAGTTTTTGCAAAAAAAAAAAAAAAAAAATTCTCAATATCTGAGGAAAAGTCATATATTTATATTCTAACAGAGTTGCTTCAGAAAAGAAGTAATGCATCGTAAAAGTTGTATTATTTTGGATCGACGAGCCTATTTACGGACCGATAGGTGGGAGCAGATGACCATTTGCTCCATAAAATCAGTCCACAATTCAAAACAAAAAGTTGTTTGATGATATGCGAAGCCATCTACGGAAGCAAATTTCAAATTGTGAACTAAGGATCACGTTTCTTCAGTTGCATTGGAAATGCATCCTCAATTGCAATTTTGCATCCGTAAATGAAGAAAATATCATAGATAAAATTTTTGAATTAAATAATCATTAATAATTAAGTTTCAAATGAATTTTTTCTAAAGAGACAATCCCTCAATCATTGACAAATTCAAATTCAAAGTCGAAACTGAAGTCTAGCCGAGTCGAGCGAGCGATGATGATGACAACATGAGGATTGTCTTATTCGCTCCTTACTAACAACATCGAGTGATTCCATACCTAAGCACAAAAAAATTCTCTTCTCCCACCAATGTAGGAGCACACTTCTTTCAAAAATGTATTCACTTTTTACCTCCATTTCTTCATCCATTTTTCGTTCATCATCTACATAGGACCCAAAAAAGGTGTTTTATCTCTTTAAAAAAACTATCTTCATATATTTTAGTCTTTATTTATAATAGTTAATAATATGATCATGTTGATGAAAATTATCTTGAAAGGCATACTATTTTTGACATTAATGTAAACTGTCTACATTTGGGATAGAATCTAGAATTGTTAGAGACTCTTTAAAAGTATTGTTGCTACTACTATTATTTAGATATACTTATCATACTTTATCCCCTTGACATATTAAGTATTGATGTTGTCATACATTCAAATGTTTTAACTCTAGAGAAGGATATTTCTCTTTCTATCCTAATAGAATTAAGATTAAAAATATTATTTTAAGAATCCTTTAAATAACTATTTTACATGCCTAGAAAAGAGAAAGATAATACTGAAGAAATTTTTCAAGAACGTACCTCTGAAGCATTACTTTTTGATTCTAAAAAGCTGAGATAGGATAGTGAAACTTCCACAGTTATTTGATCTTCATCCCCATAAAAACTGTGTTGTTTATTTATATTCTAGTAGAAAATATGAAACACTTTGTTATTTTATGTAATATTTTAAAAACATAATCAAAGTTCTAGAATATTCAAAATTATTTTGAAAAAGATGATTGTCCATCAATCTTATGCCATAACAATTTTTTTGTCAAGGTGATATCATAGTAATTCTTCAGGTTAACATGATTTGGACGTGGAACAAAAATATTTATAACTATCTTAAAAGGAAAAGAATTAAACATCTATTAACAAGTATGCTCAATAACCGAATGAAATCTTCAAAAGCTTATATTTGAAACATTATTTTGAGGTGCGATAAATGATATGGAAACTGCTGCTGTTACATCTCTGTCATCAACTTTGTGTGGCTTATTCATATTCTAATATAAAATAGAATACGCTTAGCTTCATATATTTGGAATACTAATAATTATGTGAATTAATATTGGAGGACATTATCAAAATTATAGAATTTATTGTAAATAAAGATGAAAAATTTTAGCTTACATATATGTGTTGATTAACATTTTAGTCACTTATTAGACATGCTAAAATACACCAAAAATTAAAAAAAAAATATGTTTTTCACACAACTTATGCTTTCAATAACAAAATCAATGATTTTCAAGAGATATTCAAACTTTTTTGTGACTCTTCCACCATCATCATACAAGAATAAATTGTTACTTAATACAAATTATATTTTCAGAGGTATCCCAAATCAATTTATGTTTTTCATATACATTATAATACAGTGTATGAATAAATATGATGTTAAGTCAAGTTCTCTATGCTAATTCAATACTTTTTCAATTTTCATTGAAATCGCCATCCTAATTTAATCTTTATTAGTTCAACTTTTTGTGTGAAAATCTAACAAATTAAAATTATATGTTGCAATTTGTTGTGGTCATCCATCTCTCAATTTTCATTAAATTCATTGGATAAGTGATAAAAGACCATTTTAAATGTAGATCGTTCAAACCAAAATTAAGAATTTTGAGAAGAATCAATTTTGAAAATTCTCTTTCTAAGGAGATAGTTAAAAGCGACTGCTGACTGGCACCTTTAGATCTATCAGAAGTTAAATTTATTTCTACCATCAAAATAATTGTATCTCATTAAATTTGACCTAATTTAAAATGATCAATCTCCTCTCTTGCAATCAAGATATACTATAACATGCATCTATAAAGTAGCCAAAAAATAATAATAATCGTTAGACAAAAATAAAGAAGTTATCATGATCTTAGATAATTTTATAAAAGCAAATATATAAAGATGAATCAATAGAATGGATAAGGCATAAGTCTAAACCTTTGCTGAAGATCTACTATTTGCCAAAGGGAACTTAATATCTGTTTCAGGTCTATTTCAATGCTTTCAAATATTTTCTTAGGCTTCATGTCTTACAACATACATAGAGAAAGGTAGTTTCTATTATGGTGGTATGACAAACAAGGAAAGAACATCTCTGATTCGACATTTTGGTTTCAAGCTTAGAGATTTGATTTTCGAATACTTGGGCATTCCTTTTTCCACAAAGAAGTGCACTACATTGTAATGGATCCCTTGATAGGAAAAATTACTTCTAAAATAGCTTCATGGACCTCTATGAATCTCGTATGTTGGGAGGGTTCAATTAGTTTTATTTGGCATCCAAGCTTATTGGTCTCAATTGCTTGCTATCCCTTCCAAGGTCTTGAAACTTATACATGCCTATTATAGAAGCTATGTTTGGTATAGAGTTAACACTACTACCAAAAGAGAACTTGTAGCTTGGGATAAAGTTTGTATGTCTTATTCAATAAAGGGCCTTGATCTCATTAATATCCACATCTAGAATAGCGCTGCACTTGCCAAAATCTATTGGGACATAGCTTACAAAAGTGACAAAATTTAGATCAGATAGATGCACAGTTTCTACATTAAGTCATCACGTGTTAACAACCCCTATTTCACAGCAAGCATCTTGGATGTTTAAAAAAATGCTTGCAACTACAGGTATATTGATCTAGCTTCAATTGATGGAGATGTGAACCAAGGTTACAATCAGATAGATTAATTTACAGCTACTTAGTTATGAAACTAGGGTGGCTTGGAAGGGTATGCTATTGATATATGGAGATAGGCCAAAAAGAAAATTTTTGATGTGGTTACAAACCCTACTGATAGATTACTTAAATGGGGCATGGATGTTGATAAATACTTCAAATTCTATTCTAGACAACAGGATTCAAGAGATAACTTGTATATTTACTGTGACTATTTGAGAAGGTCTTGAGGCTTGGATGCTGAAGAAGGCCAAGGGTAAATCTATTCTAGCACAAATCATTAGGATGATATATGCTGAGTTTATGCATGCAATTGAAGGTTAGGCAATAATAAGCAGCCGCCGCCGCCACCACCACCACCATTATTATTATTAGTATTAGTATTAGTATTATTATTATTTTTTGTAATTATTATCATTATTTCTTGTAATTATTATTATTATTATTATTATTATTATTAGTATTAGTATTAGTATTATTATTTCTTGTAATTATTATTACTGTTATTTATGTGTTTTTAAATTTATTTTTTAATTTTATTTTTATGATTTTAACATGATCAGTTTAACTTAAATAGAGGCATCAAGATTCACAAAATCAATTTAAACATGTTTGAGATTTGCATATAGTTAAATATTGTTGTAGTTACGCAACTCATTGTTTTAGTTCCAGAAAAAGATATTTATCTTTCTTTCATAAGTCCACTAAAAATAATTTTATACCTATCTTCAAAGGATATAAATTAAACAACTCTTAACTGTATGCTCAACAACCGAATGAAATTTTTAAAAACTTACCTTTGAAACATCATCTTGAGGTGCGATATATAATATGGGAACTGCCGTTGTTATATCTCCATCATCAATTTTGTGTTTATGATTCATATTCTAGTATAAAATATAAAACACTTAGCTATATATTTTAGAGTACTAAAATTTGTGTGAATTAGTATTGGAGAACATTATTAAAATGATATCATTTATTGCAAATAAAGAAGAAAATTTGTAGCTTGCATCTATGCATTGATTAACATCTTATAATATATTAGACATGCTGGAACACCCCAAAAATAAGGAAAAATATATTTTTTCATATGACTTGTGCTTTCAATAACAAAATCAATGTTTTCAAGGAAATTCAAACTTCTTTTTGACTCTTCCAGTAACATCATACGAAAATAAATTACTACTTTTTATTCTATCTAAAATAGCCTATAATTTCAAATGTAACCCCAATCAACTTTTATTTTTAATATATCTATCTATAACATAGTTTAAGAAGGGTTATGATGTTAAGGCATGATCTGTATGCTAATTCACTATTTGTTTAATTTTCATCAAAGTCATCATGCTAATTTAATCTCTATTAATTTAACTTTTTTGTGATAATCTAAAAAATTAAAATAATATGTTTCGAATAGTTGTAGTCATACTTCTCTCAAGATTCATTATTTTAATTTTATGAGTAATAAAAAATCATCTTAAATGCAGATGTCTTTCAAAACATAATTAAGGATTTGGGGAAAATCAATTTTGAAAATTTTTTCTTTCAAAGGAAATTGTTAAATACGACTGACGAATTCCACCTTTAGATCTATTACAAGTTAAATTTATTTTCACCATAGCAACAATTATTTCTACTTAATTTTGACTAATCCAAGAAGATTAGTCTCCTCTCTTTCGACCTAGATATACTAATACTTGCATCTATAAAATAGCAAGAAACAAATAATAATTATTAGATAAAAATAAAGAAATCATCAAGATCTTATATAAATTTATAAAAATCAATATAAAACAGATGGATCAATGAAATAGAAAAGGCATAAGCTAAACCTTAGATCCTTTTTGTAGAAGATGAGTTTAATTGAGATTTCTGTTCCTGTAGAAAATAAACACAATCGAAAGATATAACAAAGTGAGAAAATAACACTATTTATATAGAGACTTTGTAATTAATATTGCCTTCTTTAGAACATTCGTTTTAGTAAATAAATTAATACCTGATCCTTGAAATTTATTATTACCTTCTTTAAAACATTAGTTTTAGTAAATAAATTGATATCTGATCCTTGAAATCTTTCTTTTGATTACTTTGCTATTAGTGAAGTACCCTGAGCATATATTCACACAAACCCTTATATTTTCTAATATTTTTAATTAAATACTTATACTAAAACATGTATCTATTGAACTCTCAATCTTTACTCAAATGGTATCTACTTAAAAAGACGAACTAAAACATCATTCCAAGAAAATTTGTGTCATCCACAAAATGGTGAAATGGAAAGGAAGTGAATAAAAAATGATATGTCTATATTAGTTTGAATTATTTTGAAAAAAATAAGAAAAATATCTTTTAGGCATTAATAAAAAAAACATAATCACAAAAATTACATCTCACTTAGATGCATGCTAAATTGCTAAAGATAGATCTCCAAAAGGCTTATGATTCTGTGGAGTGGATATACTTAAAAGAATGGTTTGGAGGATTTATTGTAATACCACCAGATCCCATCCCAAGATGTCACACGGTGCTTAAGGCCAAACGCAACCTCAAGCTAATCCTCTGAGCCTGTCATCTCCTCTATAACTCACTATGACAATAATCAAGTTGTAACAAAGAAGAATAATCATGTCATGAAAATATTGGAATACAAAGAAATCCTATCCTATACAATCAAAATACTGAAGTTCTGTACATAGTGGTACTCTAGTCTGACAAATCCTCTACTACATAAGACTGAGGAGCCATTGGGACAGATCCCCAACTGACCCATACTGAACTGGAAATAAACCACCATTTACTATCAAGACAAAAATCGGGGACATAGGTCCTCGAACCATGAGGACTCACCAACTGTACGAATGTAGATGAAGGTACTCGAAGATCACTGTAGCTGCTGAGACTGAGCACCTGAACCTATATCACGAGAAAATATAGAACACAGAAGAGTATGAGAATCAGTACTTGGGAATGTACTGAGTATGTGGGGGTGCAGGCAACATTTAAATAATATCATAAATGTATAAGAAAATCATGCATGCTGATAATAATGACTCTCTTCACTTGAGTTACTTGAAACATATTTTCCATAAATCATCAATAATAACGCATTCTTCATAAATCTCACAAACTGTTGGAGTCGACTCAAACTCTTTGACTCATGACTTAGAGTGACTCGGTAACTCATGAAACTTAGACTATTATGAACTTGGGTTTCTTATAACCGACGTAAACCATGTGAACTTACATGGAGTCCAACGTCTTGCCCACGTTGGAGAGAGCTGTTCTATCCTTGCCATCAGAGTAGAACCTTGACTTTAGTAATAACTGTCTTGGTCTTTGGCCCTTAATCTTAATCCTACGGTGGCACGTAGTTCTGGGAAAGTAGGATGCGTTGAACCCATACTTCCCACTTGGTGCTAAATACTACTCCTAGACTTAAGCTCAGAACGCATTAGGAAATCCACCTTAATCAACTCAAGGGTCTATCATGAAGACCAAAATATAAATGTATATCTCACTTGTAAATCATAATCAACTTGTGGATTCCTAACTCGACTAAATTTCAAAATAATCTTTCTCACCATCAAGTACACTTGCTTATCAAACCATATCAAGTGTCAAATCTTCCAGAAAACATCATAGAACTCGTTCTTGACTCTCAAGCTCAATATCAATATATATTCAATAGACAAACTTCTCATGGAAAAACACAAATCATGACACCTATCATAAATCACTTAGAAATTATCATTTCATGATAACAATATACAACTCATGACATAAATTCTTAATTTAAGAAATAAGACAATGAAGTAGTCATATGTGTCAATCTTGTATAGCTCAAATCTCATAAATCCTTGATAAAGTAATTTGGGTGTAAATCCACTTTGCAAAATTCATGAAATTCAATAGAAATTAAATCTTTGGGTACAAGAACGAAAGAAGTGTTCTTGTTCAAAACCCCGCATATCTTAATCTTTGAAATTGTATGAACTTTAGTGCTTGAGACTTTATCAACACTTGAAATAAATAATTCTTGAAGCCCACACTATGAGGAACTTGGTTCTTGAAGAAATTTTGAAGATTTATGGATGATTCTTGGAAGATTTATGTTCTTGATATAATCCTAGATATATTATCTCAAGAGAATTGAAAGAGAAAATGATGGAATTAGGGTTTGGATGGGATTCTCATATTTATAGAGGCCTTCAAAAGATGGGAAAAGATCAAAATACCCTTGCAAAAATGTCTCTAAATTGCTGAAAGAAATAGCTGACAACATCCATGACAGGCCGTCAGACTCATGATAGGCCTTCACGAAATGTCGTCACCAAAGGGTTAAATTTTATGATTTTCTACCTAAGACTGACAAAATATTAGAAATGTCGTTAGAAATATGACGACATCATCAGAAATGTCGTCAGAAACATGACAGGCCGTCGTCACCCTTTTCTAGATTGACATGCTGGAGTAAAATGGGTATAACTCTTTGCTTCGATATCAGATTTTGGCAAAATTAGTATCGTTGAAAATATAATTCAATTATCTATCTTTTGATAGGTCATGAGCTAAAAAATTCCAAGTATACTGAGAGATATGATTATTTGAAGTTGACTATACCAATATCCTTCCCAAGAATTCAATCGATAAGGAATGTTTTGATTTACCCAATCGGTAGGACATCTTTAATGCCTTAATACATACACCATCCTTGATCATAAAACAACCTAAAACATTGTAATTTATTTCTCATAAGCTTGATTCATGGTTGCACTATTGGTTAGACTCTCGGGGTATTATATTTATGCTTTTCTAAAAAGTGTTTAAAGTGGATAATGGGGTGTATTTGAACTGTTAACTACTTCATCATGATAATTAGACAGCCTACAGTTCATTTCAATACTACTAAAGGATTGAGGTAGGGTGATCCTATCTCGCAATTTTTGTTTGCCATTGCTATGGAGTTTCTTCGTAGCTTCTTATCTGAGATGAAGATAATAAAATTTTCAAGGGTAATCCTAAATGTCCAAGATTAGATATAACTCACTTGAGTTTTGAGGATGATCTACTACTATTTTCTAGATGGAACTTATAACACCCCGTGTTCTAACGCTTGATAAACGCATACTAAAATAACCTCTAGAACCTCTGTATCGATGTTAGGATATGTTTAGGTGTTGTGGGATGCATTGGGGGTTCTTTAGGACCTTAAAAGTGAGTGTACATTGCAATTTAGACATTATGCTAAGGTCGTGCATAGTATGGCCATCGTCAACAACCACTGGAATGGTTGTGCGATAGGCATGCATCGCCCACTTAGGGATAGGTGATTGGAATGAGTCACCTAATTGGGGCTAGGTGATTGCCATGCATCTCCCACCTTGAGCTGGGCAATTGCCATGCACCATGTGGTAAAGGCAAAGCACCATAAGTGCTTCGGTTTGTATTAATTTGAGGGCAATAAGGTCTTTTAATCCTCCCATATCCATTTCTAAATCAATATAGAAAAAAATAAAGTCTTAAACATATATTAACACCCATAAAATCCCCAATTCATCTTTCTTATGCACAAGAAGATAAAACTAAATAGGGTTGAAGAAATTAAGCTTCAAGGGTCAATTTTCTCAATGTTTTCTAAAATTCAAAGGTTTGTGGGAGTATCCTAAATCTCATGGGCATGATTTTATTACTTTTCAAGGTTTAAGAATATATATTTATATATATGCAATAGGTTTTGAAATTATTAAAGAGCATGTATTGGGGACATCGTTTTATGATGAAATCTTGTTTAAACTATAGAAGTTTTTCCTAAACTTGAATTATGTTTATGTGTATAAATGTTATGAGTTTTGCAAATATGTGTGAGAGCACAATTTACAAAATTCCCTCTCTTGTTATGAAATCTAATATTTTTATGTGTTGTGGTTGTTTATACGAACGGTTACAAGCCTGAGTTTAAATGTTTAATTATTAATTATGGATGTGACTTGCTTTATGATCCTATGAGAGAGTGTTTTTATTTATTTATAAATGATCTTGTGTCCAAAAAGATAAATTGCATGTGATTGATGAAAGAGATGACAATACTTTGTCAAAATATTGAAAAAAGAATATTTTGCATGAGTTTCGTATGTTTTGAAATAAGAACTCTCTTGAAGTGTTTACATGTTTTTGCGGTTATTTTTTGAATAAAAGGACTAAGACATTATATGATATGGCTTATATGACTTGCAAATCTTGGTATAACAATACCAAACCAGACAAATACCATAGTAGATTCAAATAAGACTTGACTACAGACTTTTCAGACTTCAGGCCATATTTTTAGAAAGATGCATGTTTTAAAATGCTAAAATTGGGCTTTAAGAGAGTTAGATGGTTACCTAAAAATGGTAAGGGTTTAGACAACTTATTTCTAGAAACCGAGTTTTGTCGACTTGGGAGATATGATTGGCATTTTGAACACGTAAATGGTCAATGTATACTTGACTCTAAGCACAGGTATACAAGAATAGTATATAGGACCTTGATCCTTGAGGCTAAGTTTTATTTGGGGGATTGGACGACGAGTTAATAGTAAAACCATATAGCCAATGGGCACTAGACTTGTAGGGTGTACCATCTAGCTTAGAAGTAACAAAAAAAGTTGAGTCAATATTTATATTATGCCCATGTTTTTTTATTTACCTTATGTTAAATTGTTTTATGAAATGCTCTCATTTATGTTGTATAAAATATATAGTATTTTTGGATTGTTCTACATACTAGTACTTTCGAGTATTGTCCCCCTATACTTTAGGTTTTGAGGCCCAGTCCCGCAGTCCTGCAAACTAGTAGATTATTTTAGACATTCAGAGTTTGGTGAGTCTCTCTACTTCGGAAGGCATCTCTTTCCATGTGTTGGTTTTCTATTATTTATGGTTCGATTAGGGGCCTTTTCTTGATTTAGATAGACTATTTTTTTCAGTTTACTAGAGACTTTGTAGACTTGTTCAGAATGGATATAGGTTTTCTGATAGATTTATGTTTGGGTCTGTTAAGTTTGAATTGATAGGATTGCTAAGTTTCATTCATTTTCAGCATTTTATCTCTTATGATGTATGCTTATGATTACATGTTGTAGGGTCTCTCGGACCTTGATGGTTTGGGATACCCATCGTGGCTAGGGTCTCATCTCAGGTCGTGATAAACTTTGTATCAGAGCACGGATTAAGGTCCCAGGGTATATACAAAGTCGCGTCAAGTAGAATCCTTTTTATAGGTATATTGTGCACCACACTTATAAGGAGGGAGCTACTAGGAATTTAGGAATGTTTCTCTTTTCTTCATGTTCTAGTTCGTGCTATGGAGTCTAAATATTCCCTAAATCATGATTTCTAATATTTTAGATCATGCCTCCCTATAGATTTAATGAACAGAACACCCATGTTGATGATGTCTGCCTACTCATGGGATACGGACCCGTTACAAATCCTATGCCTTATAATTCATTACTACTCCAGGAGTTTCTCCGGTCTAAACTATTCCACCTCAAGCTCCTCGGTCTGATGTTGATTGTACTCAATCTCTTCAGAGAGAGGTCTCGAATGTTGAGTTCCATCAGTCCATCCATATGATTGCTTAGCTTGTGGATTCTCAGTCTCGTCATTATAGAAATATGAATTTTGAGCCTAGTTGGTCTGAAATTACTTAGGTTGGCTAGTTCATAAGGCTGAACCCACCCATCGTTACAGGTGCCAAGGTTAAGGAGGACCCTTAAGGGTTTATTAATAAAATGGATAAAATATTCAGAGTCATTCATGCTAGTGAAGTTGAGGGGGTTGAGTTGGGATCCTATCAGCTAAAGGTTGTAGCTAACCAGTGGTATAATGAGTGGGATGATTGGAGGGGTGAGGATACAGAACTTTCTATATGAGATGAGTTTGTTGAGGCCTTCCTAAACTTTTTCTTTCCCCAAGAGCTGAGGGAAGCAAAAGCTGATAAATTTGTGAACCTAAAGCAAGGAAAGATGAGTGTCAAATAAAATGCATTGATATTTACCCAACTATCCCATTATGCTTCATAGTTAGTCAGCAACATGAGGGCTCGTATAAGAAAGTTTGCATCTGGCTTCTCGAATGACTTGGTGTTAGAATGTTAAGGGGCAATGTTGAACAAGGACATAAATATATCCAGGTTATCAGTACATATGCAATAGGTAGAAGAGGAGAAGAAGAGGCAGGCAAAGGTAAGGGAAAAAAAATAGACTAAGAGAGTTAGGTCTGTCGATCAGAATATTAGTCAGCATCAAGAGGTCAATTAGGATAAGAAATGGTCTAAAAAAAATTTTGAAGTAACGCCCAGTCTTCAGTGAGTGTACCTGTCCTAGGCCTTTGGGTGAGCAGTGATCTAGTTAAGAGATAGGCCTAGAGCTCAGGGTACTCGGTCTCAGGGGAGTGTAACTCAGCCATTCAGACAATACCCTCAGGGGATACACCCATGATGATGTTAGTATTGTACTCTTATGTGTTATGGTTGTGGGAAAGTTGGTCACTTTATGAAGGATTGTCCATCAGCCAAGGGGGTTTATGGGGCCACTAAAGCCCAAACTACTACCCCAGGCCCTCCAGCTATGGGTGTTGTGTCTAGTTTAGGCAGGGGTCATAACTATTTGTACATTTTATCTACTAGCCAAGACTCAGAGGTCTCACTAGATGTGGTTACAGGTATGTTACAAATTTTCTCTCATGATGTGTTGTGTTACTTGATCCGGGTTCTACCTTGTCTTATATGACCCTTTATACGGCAATTACTTTTGGTTTTGAGCCTAAAAATATTCTGGAACCTTTCTCTATTTCCACCTTTGTTGGTGATTCTATTGTGGCTAGGAGAGTTCAGAGAAATCATGTAGTGTCTATTTTTCATCATGATACTGTGGATGATCTTGTGAAACTGGACATGTTTAATTTTGATGCTATTTTGGGAATGGATTGACTCCATTCATGTTATTCTACATTAGATTGTAGAACCAGATAGGTCACCTTCTATTTTCTAAATGAGCCAGTAATAGTGGGATGGGTATTCTCTTGTATCTAGAAGGAAGTTCATATCTTATCTTAGAGTTCGTAAGCTCATATCCAAGGGTTGTTTATACCATATTGTTTGGGTCAAAGATTCTAATGATGAAAATCCTCCTCTCCACTCTGTTATTATAGTTAATGAATTCCCAGAAGTCGTTCCTGATGATCTCCCTGGGATACCACCAGATAGAGAGATAGATTTTGGCATTAACATGTTGCCAAACACCTGACCTATTTCTATTCTGCCATACAAGATGGCCCCTGTAGAATTGAAAGAATTGAAAGAACAGTTAAAAGACCTTCTTAATAGAGGCTTTATCTATCCTAGTGTCTCTCTCTGGGATACTCCAATGCTCTTTCTACGTAAGAAAGATGGCTCCCTCTGTATGTGCATATATTACCATCACCTGAACAAAGTCACCATTAAAAATAAGTACCCTCTTCCCAGAATTGATGACCTTTTTAACCAACTCCAAGGTGCTAAATATTTCTCCAAAATAAACCTGCATTTAAGGTACCATCAGTTGAAGGTTAGGGAGGCTGACACTCTTAAAAAAGCCTTCCGAACACGATATGGTCACTATGAATTCTTTGTTATGTCCTTCGGGCTGACTAATGCCCCCACAAAATTTATAGACCTAATGAATAGGGTGTTTTATCAGTTCCTAGATCTATTCATTATTGTCTTTATTGATAACATTTTGATTTACTCTAAGAGTGAGGAGGATCATGCTAATCACCTCTGAATCATCCTTCAGACTCTTAAGGACCATGAGTTGTATGCGAAGTTTTTCAAGTATGAATTTTGGCTTAGTGTTATTGCTTTTTTGGGGCATATTATTTATAGTGAGGGAATTAAGGTTGATCCCTAAAAGGTTGAGATAGTGAGAAAATGGCCCAGAACCATCACTCTAGCCGACATCCGAAGCTTCTTGGGTTCGGCAGGGTATTACAGGAGATTTGTAGAGAGTTTTTCATCCATAGTCACTCCACTTATTAGATTGACTCAGAAAAAGGTGAATTCTTGTGGTTTGACTCTTGTGAGAATAACTTTGAGAAACTGAAAGACAAGTTAACTACTGCACCAATTTTGACCCTTCCTGAGGGTACAGAGGGTTTTGTTGTTTACTGTGATGCATCCCGGGTAGGACTTGGGTGTGTACTTATGCAGTATGGTAAGGTGGTGGCTTATGCATCTAGACAGTCAAAGGTCTATGAGAAAAGCTATCCTGCCCATTATTTAGAGTTAGCTGATGTGGTGTTTGCACTCAAAATTTGATGTCATTATCTTTATGGGGTGCATGTTGATATCTTTACTGATCACAAAAGTTCGCAGTATATCTTCACACAGAAAGAGCTAAATCTGAGGCAGAGGCAGTGGTTGAATTTGTTAAAAGATTATGACATGAGCCTGCATTATCACCCGGGTAAGGCCAATATGGTGGCTGACACCCTTAGTAGGTTGTCCATGGACAATCTTTCTCATGTGGGGGAAGGAAAAAGGAATATGGTAAAGGATATTTATCATCTTGCTAATTTGGGAGATTGACTCCTGGATTCTAAGGATGGAGGAGTATTTGTACAAATGGTAGCTAAATCTTCCCTATGTGCAGAAGTTAAGGAAAAGCACACCAGAGATCCCATTTTGATGCAGATTAATAAAGATATTGGTCAAAAAAGGTAATGGCACTCGAAATTGAAGGTGATGGGGTTTTGAGGTATCAAGGTAGATTATGTGTACCAGATATAGATGGGTTGCGAGAAAGTATTCTTGACGAAGGTCACACTTCCAGGTATGTTGTTCACCCTGCCTCTACTAAAATATATCATAATCTATAGGATATTTATTAATGGAATAACATGAAAAGAGATATTGCTAACTTTATGGCTAAGTGTTTGAATTGTCAGCAAGTTAAGGTGAAATATTTTAGACCAGATAGTACTTCCCAAAACATAGTCTTGCCTCTTTAGAAAAGGGAGATGATCAATATGGACTTTATTGTAGAACTTTCAAGATCCCAAAACCAATATGATTCTATTTGGGTGATTATAGACAGGATGACCAAGTCTGCCCACTTTCTTCCAATGCGGATTAATTATTCGGGAGACGACTATGCTAAGCTATACATTCAGGAAATAATTTGTTTGCATAGGGATCCAGTATCTATTATATTCGATTGAGGTACACAATTCTCTTCTCAGTTTTGGAGGTCTTTTCAGAAGGGTTTAGGTACCCAGGTAAACCTTAGCACCGTATTCCATCCTTAAATAGATGGGCAAGCATAATGCACCATTTAGACCTTAGAACATATGTTGAAGGCTTGTGTGACAGACTTTAAAGATAGTTGGGTAGATCACTTTCCATTTATAGAATTCGCCTATAACAATAGCTATCAATCTAGCATCCAGATGGCTCTATTTGTGGCTCTATATGGGAGAAGGTGTAGGTCACCGATTGGTTGGTATGAAGTGGGTGAAACCCATTTGTTTGGACCTGACCTTATTTATCAGGTGATGAGAAGGTGAAAATCATTAGAGAGTGACTTAAGATAACCCAAAGTCACCAAAATTCTTACACCAATATTAGAAGAAGAGAGTTAGAGTTTGAGGTTGATGATTGGTTGTTTCTAAAGGTCTCCCCTATGAAAGGAGTCATGAGATTCGGAAAGAAAGGAAAACTTTGTTCTCGTTATATAGGCCCTTATTAAATTACGAGAAGGATTGGTGGAGTTGCTTATGAGTAAGATTTGCCTGCAAGTTTAGCTTCTGTTCATCCTATATTTCATGTATCAATGCTAAAGAACTGTATTGGAGATCATTCGTTGGTGTTTCCTTTGGAGGAGATTGGTGTGAAGGACTTATTATCGTATGAAGAAGAACTCGTAGCTATTTTAGATCCCCAAGTTTGAAAGTTGAGAAGTGAGGAGATAGTTGTGGTTAAAGTATTATAGAAGAATCATAAAGTTAAGGAAGCTACTTGGGAGTCAGAGAATGACATGCGTGCAAGACATCCAACCCTCTTTGAATTCGTAGATAATGATATAGAAGGTATTGATCTTATATTAATATTTACCTTCTATGTAACATTTGAAATCGTGTTTATTATGTTCGGAGTCATCATTCAGGGATGAATGATCCTAAAAGGTGATAATGTAACACCCCATGTTCTAACGCTTGATAAATGCTTACTAAAATGACCTCTAGAGCCCCTGTATCAATGTTAGGCCATGTTTAGGTGTTGTGGGATGCTTTGGGGGTTCTTTAAGACCTTAAAAGTGAGTGTGCGTCATAAGGTAGACCCTACACTAAGGTCGTGCATGCATGGTCATCGCCAAAAGCCACTGAAATGGTTGTGCGATAGGCATGCATTACCCGCATGGGCTAGGAGATTGGCATGCATTGCGCAATTAGGACTAGACGATTGTCATGCGTCCCCCACCTTGAGCTGGGCAATTGCCATGAGCCGCATGGTAAAGGCAAAGTGCCGTAAGTGCTTCGGTTTGTATTAACTTGAGGGTAATATGGTCTTATCATCCTCCCATATCCATTTCTAAATCAATACAGACACAAAATCCCCAATTCATCTTCCTTAAGCAAAAGAAGAGAAAACTAACTAGGGTTGGATAAATTAAGCTTTAAGTGTCAATTTTCTCAACGTTTTCTTCAATTCAAAGGTATGTGGGACTATCCTAAATCTCATGGACATGATTTATCATTTTTCAAGCTTTAAGAATATATATATTTATGTATACGTAAAGGGTTTTGAAATTATGAAAGAGTATGCATTGGGGACACCATTTTATGATGAAATCTTGTTTAAACTATGGGGGTTTCCCCTAAATTTGAATTATATTCATGTGTATAAATGTTATGAATTTTGTGAATATGGATGAGTGCACGATTTATGAAATTCCCTCTCTTGTTATAAAATCTAATGTTTTTATTTGTTGTGGTTATTTATACCAACGGTTACAAGCCTGAGTTTAAATATTTCATTATTAATTATGGATATGCCTTGCTTTATGATCCTATGAGAGGGTGTTATTATTAATTTATAAATGCTCTTGTAAACTAAAAGATAAATTGCATGTGATTGATGAAAGAGATGACCACACTTTTTCAAAGTATTGAAAAGAGAGTATTTTACATGAGTTTTATGTGGTTTGAAATAAGAACTCTCTTGAAGTGTTTAAATGTTTTTGTGGTCAAATAACATGTTTTGAATAAAAGGAATAAGACATGATATGATATGATTTAATTGACTTGCAAGTCTTGGTATGACGATACCAAACCAGAAAAATACCCTAGTAAACTCAGACTAGACT
Organism: Capsicum annuum; assembly: GCF_002878395.1. NCBI lineage: Eukaryota > Viridiplantae > Streptophyta > Magnoliopsida > Solanales > Solanaceae > Capsicum > Capsicum annuum. The sequence continues at coordinate 177,901,570 of NC_061115.1, read as the reverse complement.
AGACTACAGACTTTTCAAAATTTAGACCATATTTTAAGAAAGATGCATGTTTTAAAATGCTAAAAATGGGCTCTAAGAGAGTTACATAGTTATCCTGAGAAGTCAAAGGTTTAGACAACTCATTGCTGGAAATCGAGTTTTGCCGACTCGGGAGATATGATTGGTATTCTGGACACATGAATGGCCAACGAATACTTGCCTTTGAGCACTGGTATACTAGACTAGTATATAGGACCCCGATCCTTGCGGCAAACTTGGATTTGGGGACTTGGCCTATGAGTTAATGGAGGACCCATAAAACCTGTGGGTACTAGACTTGTAGGGTATACCATCTAGCTCAGAAGTAAGAAAAAGAGTTGAGTCAATAATTATATTATGCCCAAGGGTTTTTATTTACCTTACGCTAAATTGCATTATGAAATTCTCTCACTTATGTTGTATAAAATATAGGTTATTTTTGGATTGTTCTACATAACCAGTACATTCGAGTATTGACCCCCTATATTTTAGGTTCTGAGGTTCAATCCCGCGATCCTTGTAAACCAATAGATTATTTTAGACATTCAGAGTTTGGTGAGCCTCTCTTACTTTGGAAGGCATCCCTTTTCATGTGTTGGTTTCCTATTATTTATGATCCGATCGAGGGCCTTTTCTTGGTTTAGACAGACTATTGTTTTCAGTTCAGTAGAGACTTTATAGACTTATTCAGAATGGATATGGTTTTTCTGATGGATTTATGTTTGGGATTGTTAAGTTTAAATTAATGGGATTGCTATGTTTCATTCATTTTCCTCATTTCATCTCTTATGACGTATGCTTATGATTACATGCTGAGGGGTTTCTCGGGCCTGATGGTTCAGGATACTCGTCTCAGCCAGGGCCTCGGCTCGGGCATGACAGGACTTCATATCTGCTTTTGGTCTATTTTATTGATTCTAATGATTCTCTCAAGCTATATGTCTTACAACACACATAGAAAAAAGTAGTTTCTATTTTGGTGGTATCACAAATAAGGAAAGAATATCACTGAGGTAGTGGCCTCTGATGTAGTGATTATAGGTATCGTCCCGATTTGCTAAATATCTGCTTTCATGTTATTTGGCCCTGGATCAGCATTCTCTAATGTTTCTACATATTTTAATTAAATTTTTTGATGCTTCCTCCGAGCCCCTTGCTATTCCTCTTCATGTATCTACCCACGTAGGAAATTTTTTAATGGTGGATCGGGTGTACCAATCTTGGGTAGTTACCTTTACGGGGTGTAAGACTTAGGTAGGTCAGACTATCCTAGATATGATTGAATTTTGATGTTATCTTTGGTATGAATTTGTTAGCTCCCTATCATGCTATTTTGGATTGTTATGCCAAGATGATGACCTTAGCTACTTTGGTTGAGACAAGGATAACTTTGAAGAGTGCACTTAATTCAGCTCTGAAGGAAGTTATATCTTTTTCAAATTCATATCAAATGGTAAAAAAAGGGTCTTTGTATTATTTAGATTATGTCAGTGGTACTAGTGTTGCCTCACTAACTCTCATGAATTCTATTTGAGTTATTTGCGAGTTCATTATTTCCTTTGTATTTGCCTGGTATGCCTCAAATTATAATATTGATTTTGATATTGATGTGGAGACAATCACCAAGTTCATTTATGTTCCTCCTTATAGGATGGCCCCATTTGAGTTAAAACAATTAAAGTAGCAGTTACAAAATTTCATCTATTAAGATTACTACCATACCACATCATTATCAATTATTCTCATCAATGTTCACCGTTTTTAACTATCACAATCCACCACCCAAAAGTACCATCCTCAACCACCACACTACCGATCACTGCAATCAGTCAATACTATAACAAGAAACTATTTATAATTACTATTTCCACCAATCATCATTATAACCAAAAAATTTGTGCACTATCTACAATCACCATTATATATCCCTAACTATCATCATCATTCATCATAACTATTGGCTATCACTATTATTAAACTTTTAACCAACACCAAATTACTAACATCAACTTCTACTACCATAATTATCAATAGCTGATATCCCCAATATCACTAGTAATCAATACACCATACTCGATAGGCATCCACAGCCACCACCACTAGCAACTACAATTATCAACTATCATATAATTTATAAATAAAATATATTATTGATATTGTATTATATTAATTATATTTCTTATTATATTTTTTAAAAATAGCTAAAATTATAGAAACATTATTGTCGGATTAATAGTAACACATTCGTACTTTAAGGGGGGGTCTTATAACCTACTGTATATATTTTTTTAAAAAAATTTGACACTTATTAAGTGAGATGAATAACAAACCAAAGTTTTTTATTTTTGTTGTTCACACCCTTTAATTAAATGAAAAAAGTTTTGCGATTTTTATTATTCATTATACTCTTTGAACAAAAGAAAAAAAAAATGAAAATACTCTCCTCCATGTGACTTTAATTTATTCTTGAAGAAATCAATTGAATCTTTTTAAATATAATCTCATTAATCACTATATTATTTCATAATCATGTTTTGGTTGTTGTTACATTAGATTAATGTCAAAAAGATACTTTAAAAAGTATCAAGCAGTTACTAGATTCTCCATAGAGTATAAATGTGTCACTAAAAATTGGGTCATAGTTTAGCGTCATTTATGCTATTTTTCGTAAATTTAAAATTATTAATATTTAATTATTTTTTAAAAATTTTAAATTTTCAATAATAATCTACAACATCTTAATATAGAAATACCTATTTAGAGATATCTAATTCTTAATGCACACATGTGATTTAGGTATACATTCAGATTTAGATCTTTTATAATTTTAAGAAAATAAATGAGATCCTGGACTTGTTAAGAAACTTCTGATACTGGTATTGTTGTTGTTCTCCACACTTACTATTATAATTATTATTATTATTACTACTGTTGTTGTTACTACTACTACTACAACTACTGCTGCAGCAGCAACAATATTAGTACTGCTACTATTATTATTGTTAATACTATTATTAGTACTACTACTGCTATTATTATTATTAGTAGTACTGTTATTAGTACTTCTAATATTATTAATAGTATTATTACTATTATTATTATTATTATTATTATTATTATTATTATTATTATTATGTTTTTCACTTATGATTTTAATAATAATAGTACTATTATTGATCATGTTAAATTGATATTCATGTCTCCAATTAATACTATTATAAGTGAAAAACACATTATGAGTAAAAAATAGTACTTATAAGTAATATTATCATAAGTGAAATTATTATTATTAATATCCCCAACCATAAGTGAAAAACAGTAATTATAAGTCCTACATACGTAATTATTAATAGTATTAAATTATTAATAATTAAAAATAGTAATTATTATTAAAAAGAATTACTTGATATTAAGTAATATTATTACTTATTAAAAAGTAATAAGTAATTATTAATAGTTGATAATACTATTAAATTATTAATAATTAAAAATAGTAATTATTATTAAAATAATTACTTGATAATTATTAATAATAATTACTTGACTTACTTATGTATGATTTTAATTATAATTACTATAAGTGAAAACACATTATATTGATCAATTTAACATGATCAATAATAGTACTATTATAATGTCTCCAATTAATTTGTGCACTATCTACAATCACTATTAATATCAATTTAATAATAATAGTATTAATAATTAGTACTATTAATATCAATTTAACATGATCAATAATAGTACTATTAATATTATTAATATTATTGTTAGTACTATTATTAGTACTACTTATGATTTTAACATGATCAATTTAGCTTAAATGGAGACATGAAGATTCACAAATTAATATCAACTTCTTTGAGATTTACGTATTATTAAATATTGCTATTTTTATGCAAGTCAAATGTTTTAGTTCTAGAAAAGAATCTTTCTCTTTCTTTCATTAGTCAATTACATTAAAAAATTATTCTCAAATTCATCAAAATAATTTTATAACTATCTTAAAAGAAAATGAACTAAACATCTCTTAACAAGTATACTCAACAAATGGATGAAATTTTAGAAGTTTACATTTGAAACATCACCTTGAGGTGAGATAAATGATATGGGAACAACTGTTATTACATCTCCATCATCAACTTTGTGTTGCTTATCCATATTCTAGTTGAAAATAGAAAACCCTTATATATATACATACATATATACAAACACACACATGTAAATGTGTGTGTTTTGTGTGTGTTGGAATGCTAAAATTTGTGTGCATTAATATTCAAGGACATTATCAAAACAATATTCTTTATAATAAATAAAGATCAAAATTTTTAGCTTGCATATATGTGTTTATTAAAATTTTAATAACTTATTAAATGTGCTAGAATATCCCCAAAATAATTAAAAAAAATTGCTTTTCCGTACTTCAATAAAAAAATCAACGATTTCCAAGAGAAATTCAAACTTCTTTTTGACTCTTCCAACATCATCATACAAGAATAAATTATAATTTTTATTCCAACTAAAATAAATTATATTTTCAGAGGTATCCCAATTCAATTTATATTTTTAATATATTGATTTGTAATACAATTTAAGAAGAGTTATGATGTTAAGTCAAATTCTCTATGCTAAATAAATATTGGTTAATTTTCATCGAAATCAACATGCATATTTAATCTGTATTAGTTTAACTTTTTGTGTGATAATCCAAAAATTATAATTATATGTTTTGATTTGCTGTGGTCATACATCTCTAAAGATTCATTAAATTCATTGGATAGGTGATACAAGACCATATTAAATGCAGATTTTTTTTCAAACCATAACTAAGAACTTTTAGGAAAATCAATTATGAAAATTCTCTTTCTAAGGAAATTGTTAAAAGCGACTGGAGAGTGACACCTTTAGATCTATCACAAGTTAAATTTATTCCCACCATAGAAACAATTATTTCTCCTTAAATTTGACTATTTTCCAAATAATCGTTCTCCTCTCTTTCAACCTAGATATACTAAAACTTGAATCTATAAAATAGAAAAAAAAATAAAGAATAATCATTAGACAAAAATGAAGAAATTATCAATATCTTAGATAATTTTATAAAAGCAAATATATGAAGATGGATCAATGAAATGAAAAAGCCATAAGTCTAAACCTCAAAACCTCTTTGTAGAAGATGAACATAATTAGAATTTCAGTTCCCATAGACAATGAATACAATAGGCAGACATAGCAAAGTTAGAAAATAAGACTACTTGAATAGAGACTTCATAATTAATATTATCTTCTTTAGAACATTGTTTTGAGTTAGTAAATTAATATTAGATCCTTTCCTTGATTATGATTATTATGCCATTACTAAGTACATTGAACATATATTCATACAACCCGTTATATTTTCCTAATATTTTCGATTAAACACTTATACTAAGACATGTATCTATTGAACTCTTAACCTTTCCACAAACGGTAACTACTAAAAAGGATGAACTAAAATATCATGCCAAGAAAATGTGTGTTATTCATAAGATGGTGACATGGAAAGGAAGTGAATAAAAATGACATGTCTATATTAATCTGAATTATTTAAAAAAAAAAAAAACTAATTTTTAGGCACTGATAAAAAAGAAAAGAATCACAGAAATTACATCTCTCCTACATACATGTTAAAGATAGATCTCCAAAACTCTTAAGATTTTGTAGAGTGGATATACTTAAAGTAGGTTATGGGGGCTTTATGCTTTCCTAAGAAATTTGTAAAATAGATAATGGAATTTGTTTGAACTGTTAAATAATCCATCATAATAAATGGAGAGCCTACAGCTCCTTTCAATGCTGCTAAAGGATTGAGGTAGGGTGATCCTATCTTTTCATTTTTGTTTGTCATAGCTATGGAGTTTCTTAGTAGTTTCATCTTTGAGCTAAAGGATAATCAAATTATTAAGTTTCATCCTAAAGGTATATGATTATCTATAACTCAATTGTATTTTGCTAATGCTCTACTACTATTGGCAAGAGGGGAATTTTTATCTATTTCATCTCTATTTAAATGCTTCCAAAGACAATCTCAGGCTTATGGTCTTACATCAAATATAGAGTAGAGTACTTTTTATTATGGTGGAATGACAAACAAGTAAAGGACATCACTGAGGTAGAGGCCTCGAATATAGTGATTATAGGTATCATTTTGATTTTCTACATATCCACTTCCATGTTATTTGGCCCTAGATCTACATTGTCTTATGGGTCTACAAATTTCAATTCTATTTTTGATTCCTGCGAGCCCTTGCTTTGCCTCTTCATATATCTACCCGCAGGATATTCTTTAATGGTATATCAGGTGTACCGATCTTGTGTAGTTACCTTTGTGGGGCGTGAGACTTGGATAGATCTGATTATCCTAGTTATGATTTGCTTTGATGTTATCTTAGATATGTATTGGTTAGATTTCTATCATACTATTTTATATTATTATGCAAGACCGTGATCTTAGCTACACCGGGTGTGCCAAGGATAGCTTAAAAGGCTACACTTAATTTGGATATGAAGGGAGTTATGTCTTTTTTTACGTGCTCAACGCATGGTAAAAAGATGGTTTTTGTGTTATTTGGATTATGTCTGTGACAATAGTGTTGTTTCACCACCTTCCATAAATTCTATTTGAGTTGTTTGTGAGTATGTGGATGTGTTTCCCAGGAATTAGCCTGGTATGACTCAGATCGTGATATTGATTTTTACATTGATGCAAATACGGGCACCAAGCCTATTTCCACTTCTCCTTATATGATGGCCCCAACCGAGTAGAAAGAATTTAAGTAGCAATTATAGGATTTCATGTATTAACGCTACCTCTGTACAACTTCATAATCAATTATTCTTATCAATGTCCACCGTTATCAACTATCACTATCAACCACTCAAAAGTACCATCCTAAACCACCATCATTACAAATCACTACAATTAACCAACACTATAACTAGCAACTTATAACACCTTACATTTTTGGGATAGAATTTGAACTGTCATTCCTGCGTATGTAAATCCAAACCTAATAATTTCTATGTAAATATAAGTTTCATGATCATTTACCTAGTGTTAAAGTTGTTTTGAGGTGCAAAATATTCATAGAAAATACTTAGAGCAAAATTGAGTTGAGCACTTTTATTATCGACTAAATAATGGTATTTAATCCTACAAGGGTCAACTTTGAATATGTATAACTTCTGGAATATATGGAATTTTGAAGCTCAAGATCCACCAAATCAAAGATAATTGAGTCCTCTTTTCAACTCATCCGATTTCACCTTATTTCGATACCCGAACGAAACATTATGAGTATTTTTGTGAGCGAACTAGTAAGGGTGCATGATAAGGACATGACATACCCTCTATGCTCCGCGATAATAGCATGGCATGCTGTGTATGCTCTGCGTTAAAGGTTTGGTACTTCCATTTTCCTAGAGACGCTAAAACACAGGTCTCTCTTTAGTTTTTTTAAGCAAACTAGTTATTTACATCCTAAATCAACCTATAACTAATACTAATATGATCTCCCTTATTCCATAACCCACATACATTATTCCTCTCATCTCAAATTCTCTAGAACACCAAATAAGTGTTCTTCACCAAAATTCAAGCTCCCAAGGCCTCAAATTCAAGTTTTTCTTAATATTTTCTCACCAATTTCATCGTCAATGTCATTGGAAATGAATCCATGTGTTCATATCGATTTCAAGATATTCATGCTTTAAAGTTAAGGATTCAAGCTTTTTCCCAAATTCCTTCCTTCTAAAAGACATGTTGGACACTCCCTATTTTAATTATACATTATTGGTTCAATTTAATTGATATTTGAGTATTTTTGGAATATTTAATTAAATAGGGTTGAGGGTTGAGGGGTGTTGAACACTTGCATTATTTTTTCCTTGTTTCAGTGATTTTATTCTTGATTTTAAATGATGGATTTTGGATTGAATTAGTGTCTCGTGGTAATGGTGGAATTGGAAAATATGGTTTTATAAAGGTTAAGCATTTTGTACGATGTTATGGACATGAACCTCAACCCACTTTGTTAACTTGGCTTTAAATAGGGATTTTACATAGTTTAACTCATCTTTTGAAATATTGCATTACATTAATGGGTAAAAACAAAAAAAGGTTTTGGAATGCCCATGGTGGATACGGTTTAATAAAATTTGGAGTCAAATTGGGTAAATGATTATGGTTTGCATAATTTGAATAGTTTGCAAGTCTATTATTATGACGATAGCAATTAGGAAATGCCTTAATGAAAGACAATGGTTAATGTAAATTGGTATGTGAGAAACGTTTAACGTTGAGCTTAAAGAGAACTGCGTAGTTCACCGACAAAGTGCAGTCCTGGGGAAATGAACACTAGAAAGCACATTTGCCAATGTTGTGGAGGGATCTATACGACCACTATGTCTAGTTTACACAACTTATTTTTTGACAGATATTGCCTTGGTCTCCTTAGCCAATCTGTGGTACATGCGGCTAACACCGACTGAAGCCCTTCTGATAGGAGAAGTAGGACCATTAGCCCGTGGGTGCCTTTAGGTTAGAATGAGCTACACAATTCAGGATTAAGTTTTAAAACAAGCATCTTTCATATATATATATATATATATATGTAAATGTGGTACATATTATTTATGATTGGTTTTTGGTAAATGTATATATTTTATCCCTTTTCTTAGGTTGCATGCCATTACTCGCCATACTGACCATCCCCGAATGCTACATAATTTCATGATGTAGGTTTTGAGGGATTTCTTATAACCCTGTGCAGTGTTATGTGGTTTATTACTCCTATTGGACAACTGTTGAAATGGTGAGCCCTCCATCCTTTGGAAGTCCTAGACTCATAGCTTTAACTTATTAGTTTCATACTTTTTGTTTTCTTTTGTCATAGTCGGGGCATGTCTCAGCTTGGTTTGTATTCTTTGGATTAACGGATTTTGTGGATAGCATTGAGATTTTATTGTGGATTAGTTTTAACTCTTAAAAGTACTCATTTAATTTACTATCTCTCTTATTATATTGGTTATCTTCAACTATTACTTATTAAATTTGGTGCTTTTGAGGTAAGGCTAAGGGGGTTATCTTCGGCCTTGGTTGGCTTAGGATACCTGTTATGGCTAGGCCCTAGTTTGGGCTGGGACAAGCTCGGTATCAAATCATGGTTCAGGATCGCTAGGTGTCCATAAATTCATATTGAGTAGAGTCCATTTTATGGGTGTGTAGCGCACCACACTTCTAAGGGGAGGCTATGAGGCATTAAGAAAATGTTTCCTATTTTTTCATACTCTAGATCGTGCAATTGTGTTGTCCATATGAAAGTTATCTAAATTTCTTCCTTTCTCTAATTTTGGTGGCTATGTCTCATAATCGAGGCGATACAAGTGCAATGGCTTAGCTTTCTAACAGTGTGGTCCTTTTAAAATGAGTCATCAAAATTAATGAAATTGCACAAGGTCTTGAAAAGATTCCATTAGTATGTCAAAGTGAGTTGATTCAAGTGTATACCTCTATATTCATAAATTGTGATTTTCAGCACGAGGTAAGATATGTAATTTGTCCCTTTCAAAAACTTTATTATCGATATTTCACTTAAGGGGAAGGATATATATCTGAATATTGGGATGGTATTTCTATCCAAGAGGTAGTATAAATTAGGGTGCTATGACCTATGAGTAGTAAGATTGTAATGCCCCATACTCTCCTAACTCAGTTCCATTCTTAGTGTATGAGAGTTTCTATGTAGAACTTTTAATACACTTAGAATTCTTCAGATTAATACCTATTAGATTGTAGGAAATTGAATTATCTTTCATACAATATAAATTTCAACCAAATCCGATATCCGGGTGAGAAGTTATGGCACTTTTAGTGAAACAGTATGTCAAATTGAGAAGCACCATATCGCAGAGGGGGTCAAAATGGCCTTCATCAGTTTTCAATGAGACACCATGATTCCAGTGCATTGTGGTGAAGTTCCAATTTCCACTTGTTATTTTCTAGTAAGGCACCGCGATTGGCTCGCGTTGCGCCAAGGTGCCATTTCAGAATTGTCAATTTCCAGTAGCTTGATGCGATTCCACCACATCGCACCAAAGTCCATTTTCACAATTGTCTATTTTTAAACAGTTTCAACCAACTTCTAGTAGCTCACCGCGTCGCGATGAAGGCCAAAAATAGAAATTTTGTGATGGAAATTAACTTTAATTCAGGGGCATTTAGGTCTTTTTCCATAGCCAGATCAGTCAAAACACGTTAATTAACCCCTAATAATCTAGTTAAGTCATTATTCACTCAATTTTTCTCAAATCAAGATCATTCTCTCTCAAAATAGTTAGCCCTAGCCTTCATGAATCAAGTCCAATTCTCAAGAAACTTCAAGAATTCAACTACTCAAGTATGTTAGGTGTTCATCCATGGGCCCTTACAACCCATGAAGTCCAAGAAACTTTTTTCAATAATACAAGTTTTTGGGTTTAAGATTTCCATGCTTGAATTAGATTGTATGCATGTTCATGATGTTGTTTGGGTTTCAGTCCATGAGAAATTACAATTTTCATGAAATTAAGATAGAATGTGTGGTGAATTATGTGATTCTCATGTTAAATCCTTGAATTTACAAGTTAAATATTGTAGCCATGATATTTATATATGTTTATTATTATGTGAATTAATCATGCTCCCCAAGTGTTGGACAGAATGCCTATGTGAATTGAATAGTGCAACCATGACATGTTAGCATGTGTTCCATTCATGTACAAGTTCATGCCTTGCAAGCGTTTGACAAAATGTCTCAATGAATGAATAATGACTAAGTGACTAGCTAGTATGCTTGTAAGATTATGCCATGTTTTACTATTAATGCTATCGAGTCATAGGGGTATTTAATACCTGAAAATTCTAGTTGTTTACCTAGATCACAATAGCTACAGAATAGTCTTTATAATGTCATGAATAGTAGTACTCAGTAAGTTATAGAACTCAGTGAAAATCAGTCCAGTTCATTTCAAATTAATAATCAGTGTCATTCAATTAAGAGTAGGATTCAGAATTGAGCAAACCCAAGGATGAGGGATCACCTGTCAGTAGAAGGTGTGATCCTTAAGAGCAGTCCTTGCATTCTAGAACTACATAGCCAGCATAGGTTGAGATATCAACCTTCCAGTTGAGGGTTGATAAGGTGTTTAACTGCCAGTTGAGGGTAATAGCATTCTCATCAGGGAACCTGCCAGTAGAAGGTGACCCTTAGTCCCTTGAGATGACATTTTAGTGGATCCACATAGCCAGTATCTGTACCCGTGGTACGGTACTGATACCCTTCCAACTGGGGTTACAGATTGGACCCTAATCAGTTTAGAGAGGGGCATATTAGTTAGATGATTATCTCCTACAGTCTCAGTTTCAGTCTACAGTATAGAACTCAATCCAGTTCTACAAAACTATGGCTGTCAGTTATCAGTTACTCAGTTATCAGTTATACAGCCAACAAAACTCAGTACTCAGTTATAGTATATCTCAGATGCACGACATGTATATACACATGAATAGTATTGTATACTCTGTGATTATAGCAGTTTGAATTCTCTTTGTACTCTCAATCAATTATTTCATATCATTCAGTCAGTTACTATTCATGCATATGAGCCCATGCATATTAGCCTTACCTCATCTAGCATACCAGTATATCCCACATACTAATCACACACTCTTTTCTTACATTATGATGTCTCATATCATAGGTTCAGAAGCTCAGGTTCCTAACCGCGCTTAGCCAAATTTAGTTAGCAGCAGTAGATTCAGTTGTGAGTCCTCATCTATCGAGGATATTCTTTTACTTTAGTATTACAATAGATTCAATATTTTATTAGTCGGAGTTAGTTGGGGGCTTGTCCCATCAACTTCATATTCAGACAGTTCAGTTAGAGGTTTTTTAGACTAGACTAGTTCAGACAGTACACAATTTTCAAATATTATTATCAGTTGCTATATTTATCAGTATTTAGATTATGAACCTTATGGAATTTTAGCCTAACTTCTGCATTATTTTAGTACTATTATTCAGTGCTCACAGCAGGTACCAGTCATGGATTAGCTTGTGGTCCTTCGGGGTCGTAAGCACCGTGTGGAGTCCGGGATGCAGACTCGGGGTGTTACAATCTTGGTATCAGAGCCTAAGGTTCTAAAGAGTCGTAGGAAGTCTAAAATCCATATCAAGTAGAGTCTTATAAATGGGTGTGTAGCGTGCCACACTTATGGACAAGAGGCTACAAGACATTTTTTAGAAAGTTTCCCTTCTTTTAGTATTCATGTCATGTGAGTGAGCATGAGATCAAGTTAAGCTCTCAGTCTAATTCATATTTTCCTTCTTTTTATAGAACATGCCTCACAAAAAGGTAACGGAAGAAGGAATAAAAATTTGTCAGCACCTCCGCACATTTAGGCAGATCCCCTGGATGAGCATGTCTCCCATGCAGAATTCAGAGCTGCGTTCACCAGTATAGTCTATTCTGTAGAAGCTTAGAATGAACGGCCAACTATTTTTAGGACAACCCAGTGGTCAATACTGTTGTAGCCAGGATTTGGGACTTCACCCAAATAAACCCTCAGTTGTTTTTGGGTTCTAAGTCTGAAGAAGATCCATAGAAGTTTCTCAATCAGGTATAGAAAGTCACAGATATTATAGGTGTGACTTCCAATGAGAGTGCTGAGTTATCTACCTATCAGCTACAAGATATAGCTCATACATGGTTTAAGTAGTGAAAGGTAGACAGGGGCATAGATGTAGAGCCCATAGAATGGGAAGAGTTTGCTACTGCTTTTCTGGATAGATTCTTTCCCTTAGAGTTGAGGAAAGCTAAGGTATTAGATTTCATCAATCTCAGTCAAGGAAACAAGAGTGTGAAAGTGTATTCTCTTAAGTTTACTCAATTATCCAGGTATGCTCTCCATGTAGTAATAGACAATAGGTCCAGAATGAGCATGTTCATATCTGGGGTATCAGAGAGTGTGGTAAAGGAGTGCAGAACTGTGATGTTAATTAAGAAGATGGACATATCCAGGATAATGGTCCATGCTCAGCAGATAGAAGAGGTTAATAATAAGGAGAGAGAGGGAAAACAAGAAAGCTAGAATAGGTAGCTTTAATTTCACTCAGCCTAAGTTAGAGGGTGGTAGCCATTTTAAGTTTTATCCAAAATCTTCAGTTCCATCTCTGTCCTCAACCAGTGCTCCGGTACCTAAGTTCAGGAATGGTAACAAAGATAGGGTGATAGGCTCTAAATCTTAGGATAGCATGAATAGTTCTCGAACAAATCCTCTTTGTCAGAACTGTGGCAGAAACCATCAAGGTGTCTGCAGAGCTGGTAGTGATATATGTTTCGATTATAGTAAACCAGACCATAGAATCAGAGATTGTCCTTAGTCGGGTTCATAGGGTAAGTACAATCATCCCTCAGCTTAGTCCGATCGCCCAAATCAGCAAGGTGCCACTTCTAGTGCCACTAGTGATTTGCAACGTCCAAACAGGCTCTATGCACTTCAGTCTAGACAAGATCAAGAAAGTTCTCCTGATGTGTTCATTGGTACGTTACAGATTTTTCATTTACATATTTATACATTATTATATCCAGGAGCTTCTCTGTCTTTTGTAACTCCTTACATAGAAATCATCTTTAAGGTCAGACCAAAAATCTTAATAGAACCTTTCTCAGTGTCTACCCCAATAGGTCAGTCTATTATAGCTCGGTAGGTATACAGGAATTGTCCGGCTAAGATATCTCAAAAAGTCACTTCAGCAGACTTAGTAGAGTTAGAGATGACAGATTTCGACGTCATTCTCAACATGGATTGGCTCCATTCATGCTATGCCATAGTTAAATGTAGATGCAAAGTTGTTCATTTTCTGTTTCCAAATGAACCTGTCCTTGAATGGAGGGGTAGTACCACAGTACTTAAGGGTCAGTTGATTTCATACCATAGAGCGAGAAAAATGATATCCAAGGGATGTGTCTATCATCTTGTACGAGTCAAAGACTCTAGTTCAGAGACACCTAGTCTTGAGTCAGTTCCAGTAGTAAATGAATTCTCAGATGTTCTCCCTGAAGATTTTCCTGGAGTTCCTCCCAAAAGGGAAATCGACTTTGGATAGACCTTCTTCCATACACTCAGCCTATATCTATTCCACCTCACAGAATGGCTCCAGCTAAACTTAGAGATTTAAAAGAAATGTTAAGGGACCTTTTATACAAGGGATTCATCATACCCAGTGTTTCCCCATGGGGAGCACCTATCTTGTTCATGCATAAGAAAGACGGTTCACTCAGAAAGTGTATAGACTATTATCAGTTGAACAAAGTCATGGTCAAGAAAAAATACCCACTTCCAAGAATTGATGACTTATTTGACCAACTCTAGGGTGCCAATTACTTTTCTAAGATAGACGTCATATCAAGTTATCATCAGCTCAGAGTCAGAGAATGTAATATTTTGAAAATAGCTTTCTAAACCCGATATGGTCACTTTGGGTTTCTAGTCATGTCCTTTGGTCTCACAAATTCTCCAGTAGCCTTCTTAGACTTAATGAACCATGTGTTCAAGTAGTACTTAGGCATGTTCGTTATAGTCTTCATTGATGATATTTTTGTCTATTCCTGTAATAAGAATAATCACGCAGATCATCTCAGAATCATACTTCAGAATCTCAGAGCCCATCTTTTGTTTGCCAAATTCAATAAGTGTGAATTTTGGCTATGGTTAGTAGCATTCTTTGGTCATATTATTTCCGATGATGACATTAGAATTGATCCCCAAAAGACCAAGGCAATGAGAAACTGGCCTAGACCTATTTTTCTATCAGATATTAGAAGTTTCTTGGGTTTAGCTGGCTATTACCATCAGTTTGTTGAAGGGTTTTCATCTATTGTATCCCCTATGTATAGATTGACTTAGAAGAAGTCAAGTTTCAGTGGTTATATTCTTGTGAGGAGAGTTTTAAGAAGTTGAACAGTTGACTCACTACAGCTCTAGT
This sequence comes from Capsicum annuum, assembly GCF_002878395.1. Classification (NCBI taxonomy): domain Eukaryota; kingdom Viridiplantae; phylum Streptophyta; class Magnoliopsida; order Solanales; family Solanaceae; genus Capsicum; species Capsicum annuum. Next base: position 177,886,487 of record NC_061115.1, on the reverse strand, counting down.
TTTGACATTACCAGATAGTTCAGATGGGTTTGTTGTATACTATGATGCTTCCAGAGTTGGTTTGGGGTATGTTTTGATGTAGAAGGGTATGGTTGTGGCCTATTCTTTTAGACAGCTTAAGCCACAAGAGAAGAATTACCCAACCCACAACCTTGAGTTAGCAGTTGTTGTATTTGCCTTAAAGATTTAGAGGCATTATTTAGATAGGGTGCATGTAGATGTGTTCACAGATCACAAAAGCTTGCAGTATGTATTCTCTTAGAAAGATTTAAATTTGCATAAGAGAAGGTGGTTAGAGTTATTAAAAGATTATGATATGAGTATTATGTATCATCTGGGTATAGCCAATGTAGTGGAAGATGCTCTCAGTAGGTTTTCTATGGGTTTTGTTTCTCATGTTGAGAATGGTAAGAAGAAGTTAGTTCAAGAAGTTTATCAGTTTTCCCGACTAGATGTCCTCTTAGTCAATTCAGCAGAGGGTAGTGTGTGGGTGTAGAATAGTTCAAAATCATCTCTAGTTTCTAAAGTAAGGAAAAAGCAGAATAGAGATCCTAGTCTAGTTAAGTTGAAAAAGTTAGTTAGAGATCAGAAAGTAGAGGTTTTCTCCTAAGAGAGAGATGGTGTGTTACGTTGCCAGGTTTGGTTATGTGTGCAATGTATAGATGAATTGAGGCAATGAATTCTTACAGAAGCACACGGTGCGGATTACTTTATTTATCCAGGGCCACTAAGTTGCACCATGATTTATGGGAGATCTATTAGTAGAGTAAGAAGAAGAGGGATATCGCAGAGTTTCTAGCTAAGTGATCTACGTGTCAGAAGGTTAAGATTGAGCACCAGAAGACAAGAGGGTCCATGTAGGAGTTTAGTATTCCCATATGGAAATAGGAAGAAGTGAACATGGACTTTGTGACGAGTTTGCCTCGTACTTTTCATCAGCATGATTCGATTTGGGTTATCATAGACAGGATGACCAAATCCACTTATTTTTTGCCAGTTCATACTTCTTATTCAGCTGAGGACTATGACAAACTCTATTTTAGATAGAGGTACTCAGTTTACCTCTCACTTTTGGAAAGCTTTGTAAAAGGGCTTGGTACCCAAGTTCACCTCAGTATAGCTTTTCACCCTCAGACACATGGTCAAGTAAAAAGAACCGTTCAGACCCTAGAGGATATGTTAAGAGCATGCGTTATTGATTTTAAGAACAGTTGGGATGACCACTTGTCGTTGATCAACTTTGTATATAATAACAGCTATCATTCTAGTGTTCAGATGGCTCCGTTTGAGGCTCTTTATGGTAGGAGATGTAGATCTTTAATTGGTTGGTTCGAGGTAGGTGAGGCTGTAGTACTAGGGCCTGATTTAGTGTTTGATACCTTAGAGAAGGTTTAGTTGATGAAAAAAAGTCTTAGGGTAGCCCAGAGCTGACAGAAATCGTATGTAGATATAAGGAGAAAGGATTTCAAATTTGATATTAGAGATTTTGTGTACTTGAAAACCTCTCCCAAGAAGGGAGTGAAGAGGTTTAAAACAAAGGGGAAGCTCAATCTCCGATATGTTGGTCCTTACAGAATTCTCAACTATTTTGGAAAGGTAGCTTACGAGCTTGAGTTGCCTGCAGAATTAACTTTAGTACACCCAGTGTTTCATGTCTCCTTGCTTAAGAAATGCATTAGTGACCCAGTAGTTGTAGTCCCCTTAGATGGCGTAGATATTTTTAATGATCTCTCTTTCGAAGAGGTCCCAATACAAATCCTTGATCGTCAGATTCGTAGACTAAGGAAAAAAGAAGTTCCCTTGGTCAAAGTTCTTCGGCAGAACCAGTCCGTAAAGGGAGCTACTTGGGAAGCAGAAGCAGATATGCGGACCAAGTATCCTCACCTCTTCTTTGCAAACTTAGACTTAGCTTGAGGTAATAGTCTTCCATAGATTTACTCAGTTCCATGTTCAGTTACAGTTACAAACTTGCTATCAGTTACTGTTGCATATCATTTTCATGATAGTCATGCATTCATGAATCATTTCAGTCATGTAATCATGATTTAGTTGTGCATGTTAAGTATGTGAATTTATTATATCAGTACTCTCAGCTTAATCAAACTCATTCGAGGATGAATGTTCCCAAGGGAGAGCTTTATATAATACTCTATCCTCTCCTAAATCAGTTTTGCTCTTAGTGTATGAGAGTTTCTATTTAGAACTTTCAATACACTTAGAATTCTTTAGATTGAGTCCCATCATATGGTAGGAAATTGAATTAGTTTTCCAACGATATAAATTTCACCCAAATCTGATATCTGGGTGAGAAGTTATGGCACTTTTAGTGAAACAGTATGTCAAATTGAGAAGCACCACGTCGCAGTGTGGGTCAAAATGGCATTCGTCAGTTTCCACTGAGACACCACAATTCTAGAACATCACGGTAAAGTTCCAGTTCCCACATATCATTTTCCAGTAGGCACCGTAGTGGGCCCGCATCACGCCAAGGTGTCATTTCAGAATTATCAATTTCCAGTGGTCCGACGCGATTCCACCACATCACGCCAAAGTCCATTTTTGCAATTGTTCTTTTTTAAATAGTTTCAAACAACTTCCAGTGGCTCACTGCGATGCCACCGCATCACGATGAAAGCCAAAAATAGAAATTTTGCGATGGAAATTAACTTTAATTCAGGATTATTTGGGTCTTTTTCCATAACATAGATCGGTCTAAACACGTTAATTAACCCCTAATAATCTAGTTAAGTCATTATTCACTCAATTTTTCTCAAATCAAGATCATTCTCTCTCAAAATAGTAAACCTAGCCATCAAGAATCAAGTCCAATTCTCAAGAAACTTCAAGAATTCAACTACTCAGGTATGTTAAGTGTTCATCCATGGGCCCTTACCACCCATGGAGTCCAATAACCCTTTTTAAAGAATACAAGTTTTTGGATTTATGATTTCCATGCTTGAATTAGATTGTATACATGTTCATGATGTTGTTTGGGTTTCAATCCATGATTAATTAAAAGTTTCATGAAATTAAGATAGCATGTGTGGTGAATTATGTGATTCTCATGTTAAATCCTTGAATTTACAAGTTGAATGTTGTAGCCATGATATTTATATATGTTTGTATTATGTGAATTAATCATGCTCCCCAAGTGTTTGTTAGAATGCCTATGTGAATTGAATAGTACAACCATAACATGTTAGCATGTGTTCCATTCATGTACAAGTTCATGTCTTGTAAGTATTTGACAAAATATCTTAATGAAAAATGTCTGAATGAACGAATATTGACTAAGTGACTAGTTAGTATGATTTTAAGATTGTGGCATGTTTTACTATTAATGCTATCGAGTCCTGGGGGTATTTAATACCCGAAAAATCTAGCTGTTTACCTAGATCACAATAGCTATAGAATAGTCTCAGTAATGTCATGAATAGTAGTACTCAATTAGTTAATAAATTCAGTGAAACTTAGTCTAGCTCAGTTTAGTTTAATAATCAGTATCATTTAGTTAAAAGTAGGATTCATCACCGAGCGAACCCAAGGATAGGGGCTCACCTGCCAGTAGAGGGAGTAATCCTTAGTAGCAGTCCTTGTGTTCCAGAACTATATAGCCAGCATATATTGATATATCAACCTGCCAGTTGAGGGTTGATAACGTGTTTACCTGCCAGTTGAGGGTAATATCGTTTCCATCAGGGAACTTGCTAGTAGATGGTGACCCTTAGTCCCTCGAGATGACATTTTCGTGGATCCACACAGCTAGTTTCTGTACCCGTGGCACGGTACTGACACCCTTCAAACTGGAGTTACAAGTTGGACCCCAATCAGTTTAGAGAGGGGCATATCGGTTAGATAATTACCTCCCACAGTCTCAGGTTTAGTCTTCAGTATAGAACTAAGTCCAGTTCTACAGAACTATGGTTGTCAGCTATCAGTTACTCAGTTATCAGTTATCAGTTATCAGTTACTCAGTTATTAATTATACAGCCAACAAAACTCAGTACTCAGTTACAGTATAATCTCAGATACACGACATGTATATACGTATATGCACAATATTGCATACTCAGTGATTACAGCAGTTTTAGTTCTCTATGTACTCTCATTTAGTTACTTCATATCATTCAGTCAGTTATTGTTCATGCATATGAGCCCATGCATATTATTCTTACCTCATCTAGCATACCAGTACATTCCATGTACTGATCGCATACTCTTTTCTTGCACTATGATATCTCATAGCATAGGTTTGGAAGCTTAGGTTCTTGACTGCGCTTAGCTAGATTCAGTTAGCAGCAACAGATTTAGTAGGGAGTCCTCATCTATCGAGGAAATTCTTTTACTTTAGCATTACAGTAGATTCAATATTTTATTAGTTGGAGTTAGTTAGGGGTATGTCCCATCAACTCCATATTCAGACAGTTCAGTTAGAGGCTTTTTAGTCTAGACTAGTTTAAATAGTATTCAGTTTTCAGATGTTATTATCAGTTTCTATATTTATCAGTATTCAGATTATAAACCTTATGGCATTTCAGCCTAACTTTTGCATTATTTCAATATTATTATTCAGTGCTCACAGCAGGTACCAGTCATGGATTAGCTTGTGGTCCTTCGGGGTTTAAGTACCGTGTGGAGTTTGGAGTGCAGACTTGGGGTGTTACAAAGATGATCCTGAGGTTAGTAATGTGAAGTCTTATGTTTCAAAGTTGGAGTGAGGGTAAATTTTTATTAAAAAAATAGTTGTATTTGCATGACCTTTAGATGAGTGTTGGGGGTGGTATACCCTCATGGTATTAGTTAAGGTGATACCAAAGATTAGCAAACTTATGGTAGTTGGTAAAGAAAGAGTTGTTAGTTAAAATATTTGCGTCTTTAGTTAAAATAAGAAAGGAGCTCATGAGGACTAGATATGGTAGTTGTAAAATTAATCATAGGTTGTGAATGGAAGGATTGGTCAGCTAATAACATATGAATTTAATGTTCACTTGGGGATACCTTAGAAAAAAGGGAGTCTTTAATGTTTAAAGAATTTTGAATGTACTTGAAATATATTCATAGGTAAGTGGATGTGATGTGAGGGAGTGAATATTCTATGGACCATAACAGGTTAGGTAATAAGATTAAGATCGACTATCCTTATTAGGTGGTTTTACTGCACTGAGGGACCCTTGATTTTTATCTGGAAGTAGTAAGTTAGTTTAGTACGTGGGAATATATGTAGTAAATTTTAAAGTGTAGCAGTAACATTGTGAAGAAGAATGTGCTTATGGGCTGTAGTTAAGTTAAATAAGGAATTTTGGTTGATTTCTCTATTTGATGGAATAGTATATTATGCAGGATATTTCATAGGTGGTAGATGATTGTTGCTAGACACTAAATTTAAACTTAGATGTTGATTGTAGTGATTAAAATATTAGCTCAAGAATTGTGATGCAAAACTTGTTCGAGTGAATTAGTAGGCTTGATATTATGGGTGAAAGAGCTTAGGTTGATGACTTATGAAATATTGGAGTGGGTAATTTTGATATATACATGAGTTCTAGTGTTGAAGTAGAAGCTGTGGATAAATCATTAGGTGGATAAGAGTCTTAAGTTGTAAGAATAAAGTGTACTTGGTCTTGAATTATAAGTGCCATGTGTACCTAGTTCATTTTCTTGAATTTTTTAGTATAAAAAAGTCTAGAAATTTGTTATATGGTGTTCTTCTTAGAGCTGAATTGAGGGAAATATAAATAGACTATGGGAACTCTTGGTATAGTTTTAAAATTTTGTTAAATTATGAGGTTACGATGTTAGAGATGTTATGCTAGTATACTAAGGAGTTGAAAATAGATTTTTATGTGGTAATAAGCATGGACTTGTAAGTCTATGAAAATTTTAGTCATAAGGCAATGACTTTGGTGGCTAGAGGAAGAGTAGTTTCCCCAGAAGGAATATTATAGCAAACTGTTAGTACTTTTCCTATGATAGTTTATCAGGGTAAGTCTAGCACTCATTTGTATAGTGATAGCCCAGCAGTAACCCAAGTTTTCATGTTCTAAATCTCTTAAAATATAGGCCCTGAAATTAGCTTTACAACGCCACAACTCTCACCCAAAGTCGACAACATGGCAGAAAGTTATGAAAATTTTCTTCTAAGAAAATCTATTAGTTGACCAGTGACCAAGACTCACTTGACGATCCGTAACCAGACCCTATGAGTCACTACATGGATTCATAGTCATAATAGTAAGGGTCCTTATTTACAGCTCAGTGACCACGACTTCATTCCATGATTCATAATCAGACATTATGAGTCGTTGGGAGGGATTCGTAGTCACAATAGTGTTCAGCCAAGAATCCCTTCGTATGACTATGAGTCCAACACATGACTCATAGTCATACCTTATGAGTTATTGTGTGGACCTATATCCAAACGAGTAAAGAATCTAATAATCAAGCCTCAAACTATGACTTCACCCAACGACTAGTCGTCAGTCATAAAGATTTGTTAGGTTTGGCAAGTAATAGTCATAATAGAATGTATACAGAATCCCAAAATCCCAGGTTATGACTTACACCACGACTCGTAACCAATCGTAACGAGTTGTGAGGTGAGTCATAACAACTGGAAGCATATTTTCTGCATATTTTTAGGACTTTTAAGTCTTTTCCACTCCTTCTAAAGCCTAACCCATGTTGTTTAGGCTTTCCAAAGGGTGGTATACCCCAAAACCCTAAATCATAACATTATTATCAATTTCATCCAAGAGGAACTAAAGAGACGATTTATTTCTCCCTCCAGAGCAAACTAGGGTTCTTCAAGCAAGTCAAATTCTCAAGAAGATATCTTCTAGGCTTCTACTTCAGGTGTGTAGGATATTCATCATTGGGATCCTTTCACCCATTGAGTCCCAAATCCCTCCAAACTCTTAATTTTAATTCCCTTTTTGTCTAGGGTTCTATGAGAAGTATGAAACTCATAATTTATTCAGTTAAACTCTCAAGTTCCTCCATAAAAATAATTTTTTCATGATAATTGTATGTCCATATGTTTGATAATGTAAATGTCTACATCATACATAATTACTGAAATATTAGGTGCTAATCATGATTCTTCCTCATACTATGGATTGTTCAATATTTGTCAAGATCAGTCTGTATGAGATAGTTCTAGGGTTTATGAACACTCAATACCTAGATAGTCATGCATGTTACAAATTTCAAGTTACAAATCATTCAGATTATGTTTGTGCTATTGTACTCAAATTATTATTATGTTGATCATCTATCAGTTTGAACAATGCTAAACTCCTTATCAGTACTAGATTATGTTAAATAAATAATAATACCAGTGTCATTCAGTTAGAAGTATTACTTAGCACCGAGTGAGATCAGGGATGGCAGCTCTCCCATCATTTAGGTAGTTTCATTAGTAGCAATCCCTAAGTTCAAGAACTTTGTAACTAACGTAGTTTATGAGGGGTCACTATCAGTTTAGTCTTGACACCCTCTCAGGAGTCACCCATCAGTATAAGCTTGACATCCTAATCCTTTTGGACAGCAGATTACTTGATCTACATAACCAGTGTCGGTACCCATGGCAATGTATTGAAACCCTTCCAATTAGGGTTATAGGTTCGACCCCAATTAGCTTAGATTGGGTCATGTCGGCTAAATGTTAGATCCCACAGTTCCAGACCAGTATTCAAATTATATAAGTTTATGTTTACATGACCAAGTGTCCATGTATCGGTTATTCAGTTATTCATATTATTTTAGTACATGTTTGTGCTTGGTAGTGCATTTATTTTACATGATCATGCATTTATTCTTAGCATCTAAATGTATCTCAATTATTTCCTATCTTACATACTAATACATTCAAAGTACTAACCGCATACTCTCTTTTTTGCTATATTGATTTCACAATATAGGTTCGGGCTCTTAGTTCCCGAATCGTAAGTAGACTGTTCCTGTGTTATTTAACCGTAACATTGGTGCGTCCTTATCAGTTGAGGACTAGTTATATACTTTGTCATGCTTTCTAGTATTTTATTTTATGCTATTTCAATAGTCAGAGTTAGTTGGGGACCTATCCCAATAACTCAACATGTTTAAAGGCTTTCAGATAGTCAGACAGACGATTATGATTTTTAGTGATGTGTCTTAGACCCCTTTGTTATAGATTTTATTATTCAAACCTTTCATTAAATGATTTCCGCATAGCATTTTTATTATCCTCCTTTTAGTAATTGTATCTTGTTCTAGTTTATGTGTTAGCTTGGAGGAACTTGTGACCTTAAGCACCGTGTTACGAATAGGGGTAGCCTTGGGTCATGACTAACTTGGTATAAGAGCACAAGTTTTAAAGTTTACAAGGGTGTTTGAAAGCCGCGTTAAGTAGAGTTTTGTTCATAGGTATAAAGTGTGCCTTTATGGGCGAGAGGCTACAAGAAGTTTTAGAAAAGTTTCTCTTCTTTTAGTGTTCATGTTGTACGGTGGGGCATGAGCTCCGGTAAACTTCTCCTTATAACTTAGTCTATACCATTTACAGAAAATGTCTCCCAAAAGGACTAATGAAAGGAGAAATGAGGACCAACCTGCACCACTTGTTAAAGAAGACCCTCTGAACGAGAAGGTCTTCCACACCAAATTCAAAGTTACTTTTAGAGTTTTGGCCCATTCTATCTCTTACTAGAATAACCAGTAGGCCATTTATCCTGCCAACCCTATATCTAATACTACAGCATCTACAATTCAGGACTACACTCGGACAAATCCTCTAAATTTCTCTGGATCCAAGTCTGATGAGAATCCACAAGAGTTTCTTAATTGTGTGCAGAAAGTTATACATACTATTGATGTCACTTTTACTGAGAGTGCTGACTTAGCTGCTTATCAATTTCAAGGGGTAGCTTATAATTACATTAAGCATTAAAAGGAGGACAAAGGTGTTGATGCATAGCCTATAGATTAGGATAAACTTTCTACTGCTTTCTTAGATCGATTCTTCCTACTTAAGTTAGGGAAGGACAAGGTGCAAGAGTTCATTAATTTAAAGTAGGGTAACATGAATGAGAAAGATTATTTACTCAAGTTCACCTAGTTAGCAAGGTATACTCTGACTATAGTGGCGGATGCTAGGGCCAAAATAAGTAAGTTTGTGTCAGGAGTTTCTAAAGATGTAGGAAAAGAGTGCAGAACAACTTTGTTGATTAAGGAGATAGATCTCTCTAGGTTTATAGTTCATGCTCAGCAGATTAAGGAAGAGAAGCTCAAATAAAAATAAAGGGGGAAAAGAGAGCCAGAACTAGTAGTTTTAACTTTCCTCAACAAAGATCTGATGGTGAAAATCACTCTCAGTTCCACCAGAAATATTTAGCCCCATCCCTATCTTCTGTCAGTGCTCCAGTGCCTAAGTTTCGGCCAGATACACGTGATAGAGTGCCAAGCTCTAAGTCCCAGGGTAGTGTGAATAGTGGCTACACAAATCTAGTTTGAATGAGATGTGGTCAAAACCACCGGGGTGAGTGCCAGGTAGGTAGCGATGTGTGTTTTGGGTATGGAAAGTCAGACCACAGAATGAGGGAATGCCCTATAGTATCCCAGCGAGAAAGAAATGGTCATCAGTAGGGCCAAGCTAACTCTTCATAAGTCCCAATAGGTCGCCCTACTCACCAGGGTGCCACTTCTAGTGCAACCAGTGGACAACACCAAAATCGACTCTATACCCTCCAGACTCGACAAGATTAGAAGAGTTCTCTAAAGATAGTTACTGGTACATTACAAGTCTTCCACCTTCATATTTATGTATTACTAAACCCCATATCTTCACTATACTTTATAAATCCTTATATAGTTATAAATTTTTCGTGCCAGCCCTGACGTATTAGCAGAACTCTTCTTAGTGTCTACTCTAGTGGGTAGTTCAATTATAGCCAGTCGGGTATACAGAAATTTCCCAGTTACAGTGTCGTAGAAAGTTTCTTTAGTAGATCTTGTAGAATTAGAGATGACTAATTTTAACATCATTCTCAGTATGGATTGGTTTCATTCTTGCTATGCCTCAGTTGATTGTAGAAATAAAATTATCCAGTTTTAATTTTCTAATGAGCCATTCATAGAATAGAGGGGTAGTACCTTAGCGCTAATAGGTCAATTTATATCTTACCTTAAGGCAAGGAAGATAATATCTAAGGGTTGTATCTATTATATTGTTCGAGTTAAGAACTCAAGTTCCAAAAATCTAGAACTTGAGTCAGTTTCTATAGTAAATGAGTTTCCAGATGTGTTTCCTGAAGATTTTCTCAAAGCTCTACCTGAAAGAAAAATTGACTTGGGAGTAGATCGCATTCCAAATACCGAGCTTATTTTAATTCCACCTTATAGGATGGATCCAGTTGAGCTTAAGGAATTAAAAGAACTGTTGAAAGATCTCTTAGATTTTATTAGGCCTAGTGTCTCTCCATGGTGCACTTCAGTTCTCTTCATGCACAAGAAAGACGGTTCTCTTAGAATGTACGTCGACTACCATCAATTGAATAAATTAACAATCAAGAATAAGTATCCTCTACCCAGTATTGATGACTTGTTCGACCAACATCACAGTGAAAATTATTTCCCTAAGATAGACCTTATATCTTACTATCATCAGCTTAGAGATAGAGAATGTGACATTCTGAAGACAACCTTCAGAACTCGACATGGTTACTTCAAATTTGTAGCTATGTCTTTTGGACTAACAAATACTCCTGCAACTTTAATGGATTTTATGAATAGAGTAGTAAAATAGTACTTTGACATATTCATCATAGTCTTTATAGATGACATTCTTATCTACTCTCATAGTGAAGGTGATCATGCAAACCACCGAAGGATTATTTTGCAAACCCTTAAGGATCACCAGTTATTTGTTAAGTTCAGCAAATATGAATTTTGATTGAAATCAGTCATCTTTCTTAGTCATATTATTTTTGGTGATGGTATTCGAGTTGATGCCTAAAAGACTAAAGTAGTGAGAAACTGGCCCAGACCCTTCTCTCTATAAGATATTAGGAGTTTCCTGGGTTTAGTCTGTTACTATAGGTAGTTTTTTGAGGGGTTTTCATCCATTTCCTCTCCTATGTCTTGACTAACATAGAAGAAAGTCAAGTTTTAGTGGTCAGATTCCTGCAAAAAGAGTTTTCAAGTGTTGAAGACTTGACTAACTTCCACTCTATTATTGACTCTACCAAAGGGGTTAGATAAGTTTGTAGTATATTGTGATGCTACCATAGTTGATTTTGGATGTGCATTGAAGCAGTGAGGTAACGTCATAGCCTATGCCTCTAGACAACTTAAACCTCAGGACAAGAATTACCCAACTTACAATCTCGAGTTGGCAATTATTATCTTTTCCTGAAAAGATTTGGCAGCATTACCTTTATGAAGTTCATGTTGATGTGTTTACTGATCATAAGAGTTTACAATATGTATTCTTATAGAAATACCTAAATCTTTATTAGAGAAGGTGGCTTTAATTGTTAAATGACTATGATATGAGTGTGTCGTATGATATTGGGTGTATTTATATGCCTAAGCACCATAACTTACCCATATTTTATCTAAGTTTTGAGAACAAAGTGCCAAGTTTCTTACGTTTTTACTCACCTTTGATGTAATTGAGCTAACCTATGTGATTAGTATGATTTCAGGTGTTAATGAGGTAGATAAATACATGATGGAACTATGAATTGCGGATGACAAATCATACAAGAGAAAAGTAGCTTGTTGGACCAAATGTGGCATCTAGAAACTATGTCCAAGACTAATTTATTATTTATAATTAGTTCAGGGACTTAGAAGACAATTATGAGAGAAAAGATTATTAAAAAGACTTGATGCTGAATTTTTATCAATTATTGGATATTCTATATTATTTTTGAAACGAGATTGGCGGCTTAGAGCAGAGAAAACTATTTTTCTCTTGGTTCATTGTTTACACACCAAGATAGTCTTCTAGCTTTTGGTATGGTGAATATACTTATGGTGATTTTCGTTTTGTCCGTGAGTAGCTAAGCTTATTAGTTAGGGTTGTGGAAATGTTGTAGCATACAATTTATTTCTATAGGTTTTGAATTCATTATGCATTGATTTACTTACATCATACTTATCTTCGTTATGCTTGAATTCTCGTGGTTGCAAACATAGGGAATGTTCCATTGAAACATAACTTGTTCGATAGAAAGGTTAATTTTGGAAAAGAGAGTGTTGACAAGAAAATAGGGTTTCCAACCTCTATTTCACATGTTAATACCTTTATAGGATTAACAACTTTGAGATTTCATATAATCGATTAAACACTTTTGAGTCAAGATAACTAAAGTGAATTAATCCTTGATGGTTGAGAAATGCTTGGATTGAGAATTTGAATACGTTTCTCTATAAGTGCATGCATGTGTGAATTCTTAACACCCATAGTTATAATATATTAAAAAACTGCAAGGTGGATATAACCCTAGCTTGTTATTCTCTGCATTCAAATATTATTACATATATTGCTTCACTATTACATCGAAACTATTACTTCGTACTTAAATCAAAAACCCCTATTATTTTAAAGGAACAAATGATTAAAATTCAACTAATATGCATACAACTTAATTAGCACCCTATTCCCTGTGGGATTTGACCCCAACCTAGTTGGGTTATAATTTTGACAACGACCGCTTACTCTTTCGTAAGAAAGTTGTAATTTGGGGGTATCAAATTTTAGCGTCGTTGCCGAGGAATACGGTTGTTAATTAAGTTTATGTGTGTTAATTGACTGTTAGTCAAGTTTCTTAATTTTATGTTTATTAGTTGTTTTTGTTTGTTACAGGTTCAATATTTTTTATACCACGAACCAAAAGTTCAGTAGAACCATTATTACCCTTTAATCCTGAACCTTATCTCATTGAAAAAATGGCTAACCAACGGGAAGCTAAAAGATTGGCTGCTTTGGCAATGCTCAATTAAATCAATAGAATGCTAATAACCCAGTTTTGGTACCTAATCCAGATGAAGAGGACCTGGGAGACGATAATTTATTGGGGCCAGTTAATCGAAGGTGTGCAGAGGATATAGTTGCACAAGTGAAAAAAAATATGAAATAAAATTGTCCTTTCAGAGTGAGACCTGATTGTCGAGATGTACAATTTGATCTTAATAATAATGAGGATGGAATGGATGGAGCGGGTGCAACTGGAGCTATTATCCCCCCCACCGTTGGCACCCAGAGCTAAGTTCAATATTACAAGCATGATGATTCAACTCTTCCACCTAAAGGGGTTGTTCGGTGGACTCCCAGGGGATGATCGCAATATGTATTTAGTGAACTTTGTCACTATTTTCAAGTCCTTTGATAACCCTAGAGTGGGACAAAATGCCATCCGCCTATGTTTATTTTTGTTATCTTTGTCTGGGAAGGCAACCTTATGGCTTAATAAGATGACGCCCGGTTCTACAACCAACTGGAGGCAGTTGAAAGTGGCTTTCCTAAAAAGGTTCTTTCCACCTTATAGGAGGGTACAGTTGAGGGATGAGATCAGTAACTTTAGAAAGCTCCCAACTGAAGCTCTTCACGAGACATAGAATAGGTTAAAAAAGAAGCTGATGCAATTCCTAAACCATAATATAACAGATATTCATCTGATGGAGACTTTTTATCGAGCTTTGAACACTATTACGAAGCCATTTGTTGATAAAGTTGCAAGGGGATCATTTGTGGATCTCACTTTTTAAGAGGATTCAAAAATGCTTGATCGAATAACCAAACAAAGTAGAGCTTAGCATGCCAGGGATTCTATGGTAGCAAGACCTACTGTGTCTATTGGCATGACTGCAGAACAACGTAAGAAAGAGGAAGAACGTGATCAAGACATGGCACACTTGAAAACGCAGATGGATTTGTTGACCAAGCACTTATTCTCTGCAAAGACTGAAAAAAGTGAAAGTTGTTGCATCCCAAGGTAAAGATGATTCTGATTTGGAAGAAGAGGCTAACTATTTGAATAACCAGGAGGTTTTTCGAGGAAATAACCAAGGAAATCAAGGTCGGACTTATTATGATAAGGCTGGATATAAGGATCAGGATCAAGGGAACTAGAAGAGCAAGAATGATAGAAGTGGGATATATGTGCCTCATGGAAGTAGAGATAATGCTGCAAGTAGCTCTAGAAAGATGTCCATGGAGGACATGATGGAGAAATTATTAAAAGAAGTTGAGGCTACCAACTCAGGGGTGACTGCCATGAAGAACAATTTGTTTTCTATGAGTCAGTTAGTAAACTCGCACTCCACTTCAATCAAATAGTTAGAACAGCAAATCATTCAACTCTCTACAGTATTGAATCATAGGAAGAGTGGAATACTACCAAGTGATACAATTCAGAACCCTCAAAATGATGGATCGTGCATGGCTATTACCACATAGAGTGGTAAGGTTTTATTAGGCACTTTTTTAGGTAAAGCTGTGAATGAATATGTTGATCTTGAAGAAGGTAATCTAATTGAGACTGAAAAGCTGGATAGTATTGATATCCTTTCTAATCATCAATAGGTTGATGAGTTGGAAAAAGGGAAAGAGAAGGAAAAGAAAGTAGTAGTGAAGACTCTCCCAAAACCACCACCTCTCTTCCCTCAGAGATTGAAAAAAAAGGTTGATGACACAAAGTTTAGTAAATTCATGGCAATGTTGAAGTAGTTGACAGTAAATGTGCCTTTGATAGAGGCACTTGAGAAAATACCAAGATATACTAAATTTATGAAGGATCTTGTGACGAAGAAAACAGCAGTGAGCTACGAACTGGTGGATAATCTCCATCATTATAGTGTTATTTCTACTAGGTCCTTGGTGCAAAAGAAGGCAGACCCAGGAGCATTCACTATTCCTTGTACGATTGGGTCTCTGAAATTTGCTAAGGCCTTATGTGATCTGGGAGCGAGCATTAATCTAATGTCTATAGCTATTTATAAAAAGTTGGGTTTGGAAGATCCCACACCCACCAACATATGACTTGTGATGGCGGATAGGTCGGTAAAATGACCTGTTGGTATTTTGTATGAAGTGCTGGTGAAGGTGGCTAACTTCATATTTCCTGTTGCTTTCATAATTCTGGATTATGAGGTGGACTTTGAGGTTCCCATAATCTTAGGTCAACCTTTCCTCGTAACCGAAAGTGTGCTGATTGATTTGCAAGCTAATGGGCTCTCATTTAGGATGAATGATGAAGTGGTATGCTTTGATATGTGCTAATCAATACAACATCATAAATAAATAAGTGTGTTCTCAATTATTGATGTATATTATGAGGATGAGCGGGAGGTGCCAATAGAGGAGAAGTTTGTTATCGAGCCTTTAGCTGTAGTGCTTATGAATTTTAATTGTGAAGGCATTGAGGAGTATGAAGAGACTATTTGTGCTTTGGTAGAAATGGGATTATACTCTTATGCTCTTAAGAAGCTAGATCTTGATCTTAAGAATGGACCAACACCACCGGCGAAGCCATCCATTGAAGAGCCACCGGTGTTGGAATTGAAAGAGCTACCAGGGCACTTAAAGTATGTGTTTTTGGGCAATGGAAACACGTTACACATGATTATTGCAGCTGATTTGGGCGAGTAGTGGGTGGAATAACTTATATCAGTGCTTCAAAGGTACAAAAGAGCAATAGGTTGGACTATTGATGATATTATTGGCATTCTCCCTAGCATCTGCACACACAAGATACAACTTGAGGAAGACTGTACTCCAACCATCGAGCATCAACACCGACTTAACCCACAAATGTAAGAGGTGGTTAAGAAGGAAATTATTAAGTGGCTGAATGCAGGAGTGGTTTATCCTATTTCTGACAGTAAATAGGTAAGCCTAGTTCAATGTGTGCCCAAGAAAGGGGGCATGACTATTGTTGCAAATAAAAAGAATGAGTTGATTCCTCTCAGGCCTATGATTGGGTGGAGGGTTTGCATGGACTATCGAAAACTAAACTTATGGACCTTAAAAGATCACTTTCCAATGCCCTTCATGGATCAAATGCTTGATCGGTTGGTAGGAAAGGGGTGGTATTGCTTCTTAGATGGCTATTCTGGCTACAATTAGATCTGTATTGCTCCTGAATATTAGGACAAGATGATATTTACATGCTCGTATAGAACTTTTGCATTCAAGAGGATTCCGTTTGGGTTATGTAATGCACCTGCTACCTTCCAAAGGTGTATGATGTCTATTTTCTCAGATATGGTGGAGAACACCTTGGAGGTGTTCATGGATGATTTTTTCATTTGAGCTATGTTTATCGAACCTGAGTAGGGTCTTGCAAAGATGTGTGGAATTCAATTTGGTGCTCAATTAGGAGAAATTCCACTTTATGGTAAAAGAGGGCATTGTTCTCAGGCACAAAATTTTAGCAAAAGGGATAAAGGTAGATCGAGATAAGGTGGAGTTTATTGAGAATCTACCAAATCCCATTTTTGTGAAGGAAGTGCGTAGTTTTTTTATTGGACATGTTGGCTTTTACCAGAGGTTTATAAGGGACTTCTCAAAGATTGCAAACGTACTTTGCAAACTTTTAAAGAAGGAAGTTAAGTTCTCCTTTGATGATGATTACTTGAAGGCATTCGAATGCCTTAAAAAAAGCTGGTTAAAGCCCCTATCATTGTTGCACCGGATTGGTTAAAACCATTTGAGATCATGTGTGATGCAAGCAGTATTGCCCTTGGAGCTGTGTTGGGGCAAAAGAAGGATAAATTATTTCATCTAATCTATTATGCCAGCAAAGCATTGAATGGATCTCAAAAGAACTGCACCATCACCGAATAGGAACTCCTTGCTGTAGTCTATGCTTTTGAGAAATTTTGGGATTATCTGCTAGGAACCAAGGTGGTAGTTCACACTAACCACATAGCCTTGAGATATTTAATTGCTAAGAATGATACAAAACCAAGGTTTATTAGATGGGTGTTGCTGCTCCAAGAATTTGATTTTGAAGTCAAAGATAGGAAAGGTTGCAAAAACCAAGTTGTAGATCATCTATCTAGGATGGAAGGTGAGCAAGCAGTTAGAGAAGAAATAAAGATCAATGATACATTTTTGGATGAAGAGATCTTGGCTGTTGTTATGGAGAAAATGCCTTGGTACGCTAATTTTCCAAACTATGTGGTGAGTGAGTTGGTTCCGAAAAATCTTTCTTTTCATCAAAGAAATAAATTCCTTCATGATGTGACACATTACTTCTAGGATGAGCCGTATCTATTTTGGCGGTGTGCTGATAATATAATAAGGAGATGTATGCCTGAAGTAGATGTATTGAGTATATTGGAAGCATGTCATGCTTTCCCAGTTGGAGGTCACCATGCAGGTGATCAAACTGCTAGAAAGGTGTTGCAGAGTGGCTATTATTGGACAACTTTATTCTAGGATGCTTATGAGTTTGTGCTAAGTTGTGACCAATGTCAGAGGCAGGGGTCAATCTCCAAGCGACATGAGATGCCTTTGATGAAGATGCTGGAAGTAGAATTGTTTGACGTCTGGGGCATCGATTTCATGGGCCCTTTTGTAAGCTCGTATGGGATAAAATACATTCTAGTTATTGTTGATTAAGTATCAAAATAAGTTGAATCTATCACCTTGGATGATAATGAAGGAAAGAGAGTTGTTGTATTTCTCAAAAAGAACATCTTCTCTCCTTTTGGAGTACCACATACTATTATAAGCTATAGAGGATCTTATTTTTGCAACAAAGTATTTCGAGCTGCCTTGGCAAAATATGGGGTGAAACAGCATAGAGTAGCAACTCCATATCACCCACAAACTAGTGGGAAAGTGGAGGTTTTAAATTAGGAGATTAAAGCCATCCTAGCCAAAACGGTGAACGCTAGTAGGAAAGATTGGTCTCGAAAGCTCGATGATGCCTTGTGGGTGTATCGGACTACTTTCAAGACACCCATCGGTATGTCATTATATTAGTTAGTCTATGTCGAAGCTTGTCACTTACTGATAGAGCTGGAGTACAAGGCTTTATAGGCACTCAAAGGTTAAATCTGAATTGGAAGAAAGCAGCGGATCTAAGACTGGCACAACTGAACAAGATAGATGAATTCCATCTCAGGTCTTATGAAAGGTCAGACCTATACAAGGAGAAGATGAAGAAGTATCATGATCGGAGGATTGAAAAATGAGATTTCTAGAAAGGTGACTTGGTGCTTCTGTTCAACTCCAAACTCAAACTGTTCCCAGGTAAACTTAAGTCCAAGTGGCTAGGCCCATTTAAAGTGAGTCAAGTTTACTCATCTGTAGTATTCGAACTTAAAAATAAAGATAGACGTGTCTTCGAAGTTAACGGGCAACGAGTCAAACTTTATATCGGTCCAAAAGACTTGATAAAAAGTATTGCTACTATCTATCTCGATGAAGTATGAGTAATCAAGATAAATGAGTCATGCCATGATAATAAATCAGGCATTACATGGGAGTCAACCCATGATTTTACTTTGATTTTTATATGTAAAAAAAATACAAAAGTCAGAGTCGAGCCACGAGCGAAACTACGATGCTTGGTGGGAGGCAACCCACCTTTCTAATCATTTTTAGTTATTTTTTATTAAGTGTAGGTGTTTGAAGCACCAAAGAGGTGATAGGTTCTAAAGTTAGTTTGAAATTGAGCCATATTAAAGGTGGTAAGTTTAGGAGTAACGGGAACATTACAGGTAAGTTGGATTGGTAAAAATGTTAAGGCTCAATTCGTGTGAGAGTTGTGACTCAAATTATGCCTAATATGGAGAATGGGGTGCATGGCGTCCAACTTTAAGTGTACTATAGGGTGTGTGACAGCCAAGTTTACATAGGCCATGGCAAAGGCGTCGCCTAATATTAAGCCTAAGCCCACTGCCTCGCATGGGCGTTGCTTTGTGCAGCGCCTAACTTAACTTGAGCGGCAAGATGTGCGCCGCACACCTTTCTTTAGGCGATTGCTTATGCATCGCTTACCCAGCCATACACCCTTATTGGTTCAAGTTGGCAATTGCTTATGCGGCACCTAAGTTAATGTATGAGATAGGTTGTGTACCACCTACTTAAACTTGTACGATAACATGTGCGACGCCAACCATACTGCACATGCTCACTGTTTGGGTTAGGCAATATAGTATGCGTCGTACACTTACCCTTGTGCGATACCATGTGCGCCGCACACCACTCAAATTTCAGCATAGTATCCGATTTTAACTTGGGTAAACCCAACCCGGATTTCATTCTTTAAATAGACTCCACACCCTAAATTCCCAAATTTATCCCTATTTTACCCCTAAACCTTACAATCTTTCTCTATCACTATTCTCTTTGTCCTTCAAGATTACTCTTTGATTAACAATCTCAAGAATTTTCCTCTTCTTTTCCAAATCTTCCATCTTCAAAGGTAAGTTTTACTTTCTTAATCCTTAGTTATTGTGACTTTATGTATAGTTAATTGATTTTTTGAGGGTTATAGATTAAATTCTTGCCATAGCTTTGTAAAAGTAGTTTTGAAACTCTTGGGGAAGATGAACACCATTATTGTGGAAACCATCATTGTTGTAGATTTTAATTTTACCTCTGAATATATTGTTGGTTGTTTTGTGTGAGTCATGGTGTCTTGTGGGTATTGAGGTGTAGAAGATTTAAGGCATTATTTTGTAGTATTTTGTGTTTGTACATGTGAATGAATTGTTCACAACGAACATGGTTGTTGTGTAACCACTATTGCACGTCTTATTTTGTTGAACATGATGTTGATAAAAAGTGTGGAAGGGTGATGATGTTTGGGTATTGTGATATGTTGAAGTTGTAAAGCATAATTTTGTTCAAAAGTTGCATTATTGAAGTAAAAGTGGTGGAATTGGTGGTGTTAATACGAATTGATTTTGTGCACCAATTGTGTGTTAGTTTGAATTGCAATATTATTGTGGAATGTGAGGGATTTATGGAGTGAAATTATGACTCGCAAAAGAAAAAAAAAATCCACCATGTGAGTTGCAAATGTGCTAATAATGTTGGCACCCAAGATCAAAGTGTATGTCAGTGAAGTCTGAGTACCCGACAACACCACTTAATTGGTTTATACTAACAAATTAAGTATGGCGTGGTGATTTCACCACCCTCTTCTTAATTATAGTGAGTTTTGATTAAGTGTGGCTAACATGATTATATAATGCACTCAGGTGATATGGCTCCTAAAGGAAGCACTGGAAAAGACAAAGCATCCATATCTCAAAAGGGACAGAAAAGAGCAAGAAAGGAGAAACCCACCTCATCCTCTCTTCCAGGGCCTCGACATACTTTTGGAATTAAATAGGTCTTAGAGGATGGTCAGGAGTGGTACAAGGATAACAAAGTATATATATACGTGCCACTGGAGCTTATTCAAAGGGAGAGTTTGGCGAGGCACTGCCCTCGTATATTGGCTAGGATTATAGAACTAAAACTTGACTTTATTTTCCAAGACATGGGTGAGTGCAATCTAGATTGGACTCGGGAGTTTTATGCTAATTGGTCCCCAAATACCAGTGGGAATGAAGTTAAAATTCGAGGGCAAATCCTATATCTGATGGCCGATTTTTTAAATCTTTCTTGGGAACTCCGAATGTGGATCATTGTTGAAGGAATTATACAGCAGGCCTCACTATAGAGCTATCAGGCATACTTTATACGGTTCAAGGTCTATGTCTCGGTGGTTCCATCACAAGGACAAAGGCCACTACAATTCCCTCTCATATATTTTCGAACAAAGAAGCTAGTATCTGGCTAAGGATAGTCAATGCCAGCTTGATTTCGGAAAAGCAGTTCACCAAAGTCTCTCGCGATCGAGTATGTTTAGTATATGCTTTGATGACTGATGTTCCTGTGAACGTTGGTGCGGTTATACATGCTTCTATGTGCAAAGCAAGGATGCATAAAAAGACACCATTTATCCTTGGAAGCTTGTTGACCGCTATTTTAAAAAAAAAGAAAAATATTGAAGCAGAGCCAACTGATCACAAGTTACCTCAGAACCCAAAAAGAGTGGATGTCACAAAGGTGAAAGATGCAGAGACCAGCCAAGGCATAATTCTTAGTACTATTGAACATCAGCCACGAGAAGAGAGCTTTTTCTACCATTTTTATGGCATGACGAAGCTCACTATGATGAGTGGAGGCCATGTGCCTACTGCTGCAGAGCTACGCCAGCTGGATTATGACTATCTACTTAATAAGCATGCTAGAGCTATGTGTGGAGTGGGGACTAGTTTTGAGGAACCATTAGATGATGATGTACCAACGGATGAGGATCACTGACTGTTAGATTCTGACATGGAGGCCTAATCTAGTGAGGAAGACTCTGATAATGATTCTGATGCAGGTGGCATGACCCTAAATGTGGAAGAAGAGTCCGACTAGCCAGGTTTTTATTTATGTATTTACACTAGGGACAGTGTTTTGCTTAGAGAGTGGGGTGGATAGAAGTGTTTCTAGATTGCTTACTGTTTTATCTTCTCTTTAGTGCATTTTATTTTGCCATTTTGAATTTGATAGTTTAGTGCATTTGTTTTGCTTCTACATATATGTTAGTTTGTAGTCATAGTTAGGTATTTTTCTCAATGATAGATGGATAACGACCGTCTTAAGAGAAAATCAGTCATGTATAGGACCTAACAAGTAAGTGTAATTTATTCTAGTGAGTCACACAATAATACAGGCATGCATGTGATAAACCTTTACTGTTGAGACACCTAAGTTCTAATTTATGACTCGTGTGGTGATTGTTGGCTTAAAGTGAATTCATATAACTGTTTGGTTAAAAGTCTATAATGATCATGTTAGAGTTAAGCAAGTTCCATGTGTGTATGAGGGTATTCGCATATTCCTTGTTGCAATTGATGCTAGAACTTGCCTGGTGTGCGTGTGAAATGAAATAAAGAATGTGAGTTTAGGAGATGATTTAGGAACTTCTTTGATAGCCATATCTTTTTTATACCCTCTTTTGAACCACCTTTGTGCATAATCTTAGCTAGCCCCGTTGAGCCTTTAGCTTGTTCTTTAGTAACATCATGTGTAGCCTAATCCTTCCTTGATTAACCTCAACTTGATACAAATCTCCTAAGCTCTTTGGTAAAAAAAATTTAGTAAAGAGTTGTAAATAGAAAGATAAAAGGGTGAAAATGTAGCCCCAAAGTAATAGTTTTTGGCATCTGAATATGATATAATTGGTTGGGAGTGAGATTTATCTTAAAAAAAATAGTGGCATAAAAAGTTCAAAATGATATGATGTAAACATGGAAAATACTCCCGCCATAAGCTATCTGAGTGAGATTTATGAAATAAGGAGAAAGAGAATGATGTGTGAAGTTTGTAGAGGTGAAAATTGGTTGTTAGAGATTGGTATTCATTATCTAATGTAGTGTATTAAAGCGCATAGGGACGTTAGTCACTATTACTGGCCAGAATAGTTCCTACCCATCCCTTTTTAAAAATAACCCACAAGTTTTTCAATTTAGATCCAAATGTTAGCTCATATAACAGGAAACGAAAGAAAAAAGACGCGTTTCTCTCTCTTTTCATCCGTTGTTTTTCTCTCTCTCTTCACGATTATTGTTGTTCATTATTCATACTACTTTATTCACCATCTTTTGCTTTATTATAATCATCTTCTACTTCATTATCATCTTCCTCTTCTTCTTGTCGACCATTGTTGTTGTTTTTGTTACTTCTACTGCTGCTATCTGACCAATTTCTTAGGTCAAATTTTATTTCCTACATCACTTTCCACTCTAGCATTACTTCATAGGTGACTTTGGTAAGTAAAATTATGATTTTTATTCGAATTTATCATCTGGGTACATAGTTACTGCTGTTTTTTTCAACAATGGATAGAACCCGATCATAAATCTAACATAAGTACCCACAATTTAAATAGATCACTCAACTGGTGCATCAGATGAGTAATCTGTTGCAATAAAAGACTCATATATTGGATTCATGTTTATTCTTCTATAGTGCCCGTAACATGAATCGAACATATGGGTAATCTATTGCAACAGAAGATTTATCTGATGCAACAGACTAGTTGTCTATTGCATCAGAATGATTATCTGTTGCATCAGATTAATTATCTGTTGCATCAGACTGCTTATTTTTTACAACATATGAGTAATCTGTTACAACAGATGAGTAATTTGTTTGGAACAAAACAAATTAGTCCCTACCACAAACCCAACAGATAACCAATATGTTTCAACTCTTGCTATTGCTACTGGATTCAAAATTATTCATTACGTCCAATCATCGATATGTTTGTTGAGAAAATAATAGACAAAATAAAAATTAAATACTCCATCCGTCTCAAATTACCCATTCCAAATTTTCTAATTTGATTTCTCATTTTACATGTCTTTTTCCATTAATCAAGAAGACACAAAAAAATTCATGTTTTACCCTTTGCATTAATTATTTTTTCTTCAAATTAAAATGTAAACATCATTTAATAGGGGTATTATGGTAAACTAGGCATGTTATAAATTATTTTTCTTAATCAATGTGTCATCTCAATTTGGGACGAGTAATTTAAGACGGAGGGAGTATAAATTAAACGTCAAAGCCATACAGCAGACTAGTTATCTGTTGCAACAGACTAGTTATCTGTTGTAACAGACTTATTATCTGTTGCATCAGACTGATTATCTGTTGCATCAGACTGATTATCTGTTGCAACATATAAGTAATCTATTGCAACAAATGAGTAATCTATTTTGAATAACATAAATCAGCCACTGCCACAAACCCAATAGATAACCAATATGTTTCAACTCTTGCTACTGCTACTGGATTTAAATTTATTCCTTATGTCCAATCGTCGACATATTTGTTGAGAAGATAATAGACAGAATGAAAATTAAATTTGAATTAAAACGTCAAAGTTGATCAAACATATTTTTTTATTAAACAAAAATAAATAAAAATACATAGACTAAAAAAATCTAATTATTATTATCATCAGCATTATTATTATTATTATAGCCAACCGGCCAATCTTAACCGGTAGCAGCAAGGCCCTTCTCAGCTTGCGATCTCACAGAGCATCCTTGCTCTAGCTGCTCCCAATTCCCATTGCAGGTCACGAACCTGCATCCGAAGTTCATTCACGGTGTCTTGCAGAATAGCAATGTCCCATACTGGATCAACCATATTTAGAATACATATGAATTGAATTAAAACATAAAAACAAAAGTAAAGAAAAGAATATCCGGATGTAATACAACATATACTACAAATTGGCATGAAAAAAAACTTACCTGAGTCAGGAAAGTTTAACGCCCTGGAAAATGGGTCCCGGAGTGTCACACGGTGCTTGAGGCTACGAGTAGCCCCAAGCTAACCCTTTGAGCCATTTTCATTCAGTTCAACACAAATCAACGGGGTTTTCATAAATAACCCTCAAATATCAACAGAGTAATCATCACCCAAGAATAAAAGAATTTCAGAAAGATAACAAAATACGACTAATTAGTCAACTCCCAATATCTATACTAGTCTGAAAAGCCTCTAAGAAAATTAATAAAACCAGCGAGCCATTGAGACATGCCCTAACTGACTCATACTCAGTTATCAAATGTAAACAATTCTGTGAAACCAACATCAGACATCGCATCCTCGGAACATGAGGACTCACCACAACAGAGAATGTAGAACAGCGTGCCCGAAGAATCACTGTCGAACCTGGAACTGAGCACCTGAACCTACATTCTGAGAAAATACAGCCCACATCCGAAGATGTAGGTTAGTACCATGGAAATAAACCAAGTATATGGGGGTGTATGCAGTTGTATAAACATCATCATCATAAATATTTATAAGAAATATGCAGGATGTATGAAAGACTCACATAGCCCGAAGAAAATCATCATAATCATGAGAGGATGAAATAAGTACAATAACACATGTGAGTCATCATATAATTTGTCAATCACTTTCAGTTCATCAAGAATATCAATTCTCATAATGTAAATATCATTTAAATCTTTCGAAAGAATAACTTTCATAATTCCACTTTCAAATCACTTCACCATTCACCATAGATACAAGAAAACATACACACACTGGGAGATCGTATAACCGACATAAACCATGTGAGCTACATGGAGTCCAACGTACAACCCACGTTGGGGAGAGCCATTCTATCCTTGCCATCAGAGTAGGACTATCAATATCAAATCCACATAAACTAGTGATCACTATATAAATCAACCTCAGGCTCACTCCTACGGGGGCACGTAGTTCTAGGGAAGTAAGGTCGCTTTATACCTCCCACTGGGTGCTAAATATTTCTCCCAGATTTAGCTCAGAACATTTCAAAAACAATCCACAACAAAACAATTTCAGTAATATATAAATATACATCGGGAGCCATCATGCTTCCCACCTATCAAAATCAACCACGTTATGGATTTCTTTCACACTCGAGTTTAAAACAACTCCATTAAGACCAAAAGATCAAATCATTCAAAATATCTCAAATAGTCAACATCAACGTGCTTATAACACACACTTTCTAAAAAAAAACACAATTTCCAATGGGGATTTACGACCCAAATATCAAAATCATGAAAAATATCTTTCAAGATTCATGGTTTATATCACCTCACATGTAAATTCATCTTTTAAAATCATAAACATCAAGATTTCATAATAATCATCATAAGATATGGGTTCATGCTTCAAATTCATAAAAATCAAATAAAATCATGCCTTTGTAAAGAAAATTACTTTTGGGCACAAGAACAAAAGAGAGTTCTTGTTGAAAAACCCCACATACCTTGAATGATAAACTTTAGATCGATACTCATTTTTGAGATGTTAATCGTGCCTTTGAATGATGGTTCTTGGAGTTCTTGAACTAGGAACTTGGAATCTTGAATAAATTTGCAAAATTAATGGTGAACTTTGGAGGTTCTTGAAGTTGGATGTAGGAGCTTAGGGTTTTCTTTTTGAGGGAGTTTGATGAAATATAACATATAATGCTTCTAATAGGCTTTAATATAGGGTTTGGATGTATTTTGGGTGAGGAAGAATGACCAAAACGCCCCTAAAAATCAAAAAAATTCTCGAATCTGTCCTTTGATGGACTGTTTTGATAGTCTGAAGTAGATCAACCATAATGTTTTACTCCGATATTCAAATTGGATGAAACCAACTTCATTAGAAAGAGGATTCCCATATATTTCCATTGATATATAGTGTCTCACCCAGATCATTATTTACGAGGAGTTATGATCATTTGAAGTTGACCTAAAAATTTACTTTTGATAGGCTGAAGTAGATCGACCATAACTTTTTGCTCCAATAGACAAATTGGATGAAACCAATTTCATTGGAAAGAGGACTCGCACAGCTTTCCATTGATATATAGTAAATCACTCAGATCATTATGTACATGTAGTTATGATCATTTAATATTGGTGCAGAAATATGCCAGGGCTCAGTACTTTTTCCTGCACGTTTTACTGTTCACTACTATTCATAATTCGATCGGAATGTTCATAACTCGTCGCTCCGGTGTCCGTTTTGGATGATCCACATATCATTGAAAATCTTATTCGATACTCTACGCAACGGTGGGTCATAATCTAAGACATTTCACACAAAAAATTTATAATGTATTCTAGAAGATAGAACCCAATATGTTTACGCACAAAATTTCAATGAAAATTTTTTTGGGGTATTACAGAAGAGAAATTGGTGGAAGGTGTAATATGAAACACAAGATGCAATAAATAAATAGAGTTTAGTTGATTGAACGGTTGAGTAAGGAGGGACCTATTTATAGAGGATTGAATTTGAATGTGTTAGGCAAAAAGGCGCGACTGTTCACCTCCATTTATTAGTTACATTTTTTATTACTGTGAAAAGTTATGACTTAATTAAATTAAGAAATATTATGATAAGTCATGGCTTTTCAGCTTATTATTATTAATTGGTTCTTTTCAAGAACATTTTTATTGAGTTGTAACAGTAGATTTTATATCTGTTGCATCAGATAACTCATCTGTAACAACAGATATATCATCTGTTGCAAAAAACAGAAAATCTATTACATCAAATAATCTATCTGTTGCAAAATATAATCTATCTTTTTTTAAAAAAAATTATCATCATATCATAATTCAAATTTGTTGACTTTTTTATTATATAAATTAAAAAAGTAGATTTAAAAACAAAATATTTTTTGTGAAAAGAAATGACGCCTATTTAATATTAACGTCAATTATTCAAATTAAATAACCATTTTTTACGGTTATAAATTTGTTTATCATTTATTTCCTTATTATTTTCTATGAAAAGAAATGACTTAATTAAATCAAGCTGGTGAGTTTTTTATTATTGTGACAAGTCATGACATTTAAGCTTATTATTATTAAATTACCTTTTTCTCAATTTAAAAATCGAAGATACCTTTTCAATAATCATTTTTAATAAAATAATAACCATTTTTATCAAGTTCTGGCAACAGATTATATATCTGTTGCATCAGATAAACCATCTGTTGCAACAGATATACCATTTGTTGCAACAAATCGACCATCTATTTTAATAGATTTTTTGATTTCTTCTAACAGTTGATACATCAGTCGCAACAGATGGAGAATTTGATGCATCAGCAACATTGTTGAATGAGTTTTAGACGAAAAGTTATGATTGTTCACCTTTTTTTTAACAATCATCATATAAGTTAATTAATCCAATATTGTGACTTTTTTATTCTATAATAAATAAATAATTTTAAAAAACAAATTTAAAAAACAAAAAATGGTAAAAAGTCACGATCAGTTATTAAAATTAAATAACTATTCTTTTATGGTTATAAATTGTGTTTATCATTTATTTTCTTATTATTTATTCACAAACCGTTTTTCATATTAAATAATCGAAAAGTCATCACTTTTCACCCTCTCAATAATAATAATAACCCTTTTTTATTAATAACCGTCTGTTGCAATAGATGATCCATCTGTCACATCAGATTAACCTATGCTGTCACAAATGTTCAATCCCTACCACCAACCGTCGACATATTGAGAATAAGAAATAAACAGAATAATAATTAAATAATAAATAAAAATTAAAAATTAAAAATTTAAAGTCGACCACCAAATATAGATTTTTGAATCTCTTAGGTAGATCCGATATAAAAATAAAAAATACATACACTAAAAGAAAAAATATAACCTAATTATTATTACTATTATTAGTAGTAGTAGTAGTAGTAGTAGTAGTAGTATTACTATTATTGTCAACCGAGCAATTTTCATCCGACAGCAACAGGGCCCTCCTCAGCCTTGTTCTGAAGTCGGCAAAATCCTTCTGGACTTCATCAAACTGCCTTTAAAGTTCCCATAAGGACTCAAAATAAATCTTCTTGTATGAATTTGGATCAGCCCTATTTGTAAGTGTAGTAGAATGGACGAGTAAGGATGGACTTATTTATAAATGATTGAATTCGAAAGGGTAAGTCAAAAAGTCACGACTGTTCATCCCTTAATTAAATAAAACTGGCGACTTTTTGAATATGTAAATTTAAAAAATGAATCTAAATACAACATTTTATCTTTTTATTGTATTTCAAAAAGAAATGAAAATTGCTTTAAAATAAATCTAACAGGTGGGTAATCTGTTGCAAAATACATTCCACCTATTAGATAACTTATAATATATTGACAATCTATTGCAACATATGGATATATCTGTTTGATTTTTCCAACAGATATGTCATATGTTGTAAAAGATTGATCATTTATCGTAACAGATGTTTCTAATTTTTTGACAATTTAAACAGATGTGGCATCTGTTGCAATTTGTTAGTCATTTGTTTATTCAATTTAAGCCATAGATGGGCTAGGAATAATAGGATATGTCCCGATGAATGGATTCACTATTATGTGTGGGAGTTAAGTATTACTGATAAGGTCATTAGGATAATACACATAAAGTACAATGTTTTTGTGAATGTTGTTTTTAACCGATTAGGCACTGATCATTCAAACAAGATCATGCATTGTATATTTAAGTATGATAGGTTCGAATTGATAACGATGAGGGCCCCATGAAGATGGTGCAGATACCCTATTATGAATTACTAGCGGCTGTTGCTCATGTTAATGCGTGTTAAGTTTTGAGAAGGGATCAATATTTGGTGTCATTGTAGAGATCCAATAGCAATTAGACTTAACTTTAAATGTGCATTGGACTCTGACAAGGACTTCGAAGCCTCGCACTGCATCAAACAAGAATGAAAAACCAATAGAAATTACTCTCGCCTAAATTTATATGGAAGGGTTGTTCGAGAAGATGATTATATGCCAAAAGGAGTTCCTCTGAGGGAAATGGGAGTTTATGAAAGACTATATCATCTGAGGGATAATTGAAGAGGAGACATAGGGTATCAAGGAACTTCTAGTGAATCTGACCGATAAAATTAACTTAAAACATGAGAAATTTGAATCAAGTGCAAATATGAAAGTGTATCCGATAATGTAAATTCGTCTGTTGTTTCTCTGAAAAAACTAGTGCAGATGGACACTTTGCTAGGGAGCTATGACTAGGTAGCATGGTCGGGATTATCACCTAGATAGAAAATAGCAGAAGACTAAGAAAGCAGCCTTATGGGCATCGAGGGCTGAAATGATGTACAGTAAGTCTAGAAAACTTGCGCCAATAACAACTGCAGTTAAAATAAGGAATCTAAGAGAAGGCTGCAATTTCTTAATTTTAAATTGTATCTC
This sequence comes from Capsicum annuum, assembly GCF_002878395.1. NCBI lineage: Eukaryota > Viridiplantae > Streptophyta > Magnoliopsida > Solanales > Solanaceae > Capsicum > Capsicum annuum. Next base: position 177,856,697 of record NC_061115.1, on the reverse strand, counting down.
ATGCCTTCTTGTTCGTGGTTCCGATTAGGTCCACTGCTATTGACTTGATTAGAACTATAAACAAGATTGAAAAGCAGATTGAGTATCATTACTTCCTTAGCAATATGGATTAATTGATTATGTTTTCTTGCCTTAGAATGCTTTCAACATATCTTGGAGAAGATCAGAGGCTTGCTGTAGTATGTGTATCTTGATAATTTTCAAGCTTACCTTCAGCTTACAAATTTGGTCTTCAAGTTTGTCGTTGCCGTCTTTGAAGTTGGTATAGAGTTCTTGGTCTTTTATGAGATCGATCGGAAACACTTTCTTCAAAGTTCTGGCATTGTAGAAGGACTTCATAACACTTTATTTAGAAGACTTAAATGATACATGGAGGGTCGCTATGTTTATTTTAGGTCAAAATATGTTGATGCACAATCAAGCAGTGATCCCAATAGTTGAATAACTCACTTTTATCGAGCGTTGCTCAATGCATCTTGCTAAAACAACATTTAAGGGATTTGATAAATTAATTATCAAGGAGTTACGTAACATTTGATCTAAATTGACTCTACCAAGCCTATCAAACGTTATGTAACTCTAGGCTCATTACTCTATCAAAAACCTTTGCCCGAGTTAGTGCACAAATCAAACGAGCTCAATCTGCACAAATCAAACGAGCTCAATCTCTCAGCCTTTCTTCTAATCATTATTCTCCCATATAGAGGACAAGATATCCGCCAAAGCAAAAGTCTACACCATCGACAAAAATTCTTGCCACAACAAAAGTCTTTAGAAGACATGACTAGTAATCTCTCAATATCACTTTTATGACTTTCTTGACGTCTCTTGCTAATATATTGGAATGGACAAACCAAACTAAGCACAATTGCTCGCTATGTTTATTCCAATATATTGGCAAAAGACGTCAAGAAAGTCATAAAAGTGATATTGAGAGATTACTAGTCGTGTCTTCTAAAGACTTACATTGTGGCAAGAATTTCTACCGATAATGTAGACTTTTGCACGGCGGATATCCTATCCTCTATATGGGAGAAGAGAGACCAGTAGAAAGTCTAAGAGATTGAGCTCGTTTGATTTGTGCACTAACTCAAGCAAAGGTTTTTGATAGGGTAATGAGACTGGAGTTACGTAATGTTTGATAGGCTTGGTAGAGTCATTTTAGATCAAACGTTATGTAACTCCTTGCTAATTAATTTATCAAATCCCTTTAAGATTGTTTGAGCAAGCTGTATTGAGAACGCTCGATAAAAGTGAGCTATTCAATTGTTGGGACCACTGCTTGACTGCGCATCAACATATTTTGACCTAAAACAAACATAGAGACCCTCCTTGTATCATTTAAGGCCTCTGAAGAAAGTGTTCAGAAGGCCTTCTACAATGCCAGAACTTCGAAAAAAGTGTTCCTAATCGATCTCACAAAAGATCGGGAACTCTATACCAACTTCAAAGACGGCAACGACAAACTTGAAGACCAAATCGGCAAACTGAAGGCAAGCTTGAAATTATTGGGATTCACATACTACAACAAGCCTCTGATATTTTCTAAGATATGTTAAAAGCATGCTAAGGCTAGAAAACACAATCAATTATATCTATATTGCTAAGGAAGTAATGATACTCAATCTGCCTTTCAATCTTGTTTGTGGTTTCGATCAGGTCAACAACAGTGGACCTAATCAAAACCATAAACAAGAAGGCATGGGATGCAATTTAAAATTTAAAAATTGCAGTCTTCTCTTATATTCCTTATTTTAACTGTAGCTATTATTGGCGTAAGTTTTCTAGACTTACTATACATTATTTCAAGCCTTGATGTTCATAAGGCTGCTTTCTTGGTCTTTTGCTATTTTCTATCTAGGTGATAATCCTGACCACGCTACCTAGATGCAACTCCCTATCAAAGAAACCATCTGCATTATTTTTTTTCTAGAGAAACAATAGACGAATTTTTCATTACTGAATACACTTTCATATTTGTACTTGATTCAGATTTCTCAAGTTCTAAGCCAGTTTCATCGGCCAAATTCGCTAGAAGTTCCTTTCTACCCTATGTGTCCTCTTTAATTAGCTCTCAGTTGATATAATCTTTCATCAACCCCCATTTACCCTAGTAGGCATGCTCTTACCGCACCTTCTGGCATATAGTCATCATCCTGATCAACCCAACCATATAAATTTGAGCTAGGGCAATAACTATATTAGTTTCTATTCTTGGTTGAAGCAGTGGAAGGCTTCGAAGGCCCTCTTAGAGTCTAATGCACCCTAAAAGTTAGTCCAATCGCTATTGAATCTCTTTAAAATGACACTAAAACTTAATCTCTTCACTATGTTTGACACATAAACATGAGCAACAACCGACATTAAATCTTAACAGGGTATCAGAACTATATTCATGGTCCCTCAGCCTTATCAGTTTAGATCTATCAAACTTAACTATAAAATTATAGATATATTGTTTGAATGATCAATGGCTAAATGGTAAAAACAACATTCACAAAATCAGTGTTCTCTATGAGTGTTTTCACGATAACATTATTAGTAATACATACCTCTCATATATGAAGTGGTTCCATCTACAAGCAGCTTATTTCTTCAAACCCATATTTACTGTAGCCTCTTGTGTTGGTCGGGAAAAAGTTGATCAACTTTCAATTCCTTATATCTACAAAAAAGAGGAAAAAATTGATGTCAAATAAGAGAAGAACAGAAAAAACATTATCCATCTGTTGCAATAGTTGTGTAGTCTGTGGCAATGTATATGGAGTCTGTTGCAATGGATGTGGAGGTTGTTGCAATAGATGTGGAGTCTATTACAATAGATGTAGAGTCTGTTACAACAGATGCTGATGTAACGACCTGAAATCTCATCCCGAGACATCACCCGGTGCTTAAGGCTACAAGTAGCCCCAAGCTAACCCATTGAGCCTGCTACTAAGTTTAGAACTTACTCTAACGACAAACAGAGAAAAACAAAGGTACTGTCATATCATATTTCAACTGAAATAACAAAGGAATATTGTCTGAATAGCACGATATTGAAAAGTCTAAAGCACCACTGATCATCTATCCTGATAAAGCCTCTACTAGTTAAACTAGAGAGTCATTGGGACCGACCCCCAACTAACTCGAATTGATCTAAAAATAATACTCAAAACACTATGAAAATGGAAAAATCTACAGATATAGATCCTTGAACCATAAGGACTCACCAAGGATAAAGATGTAGATGAGATGCTCGGAGATCACTGTTGCTGCTGAGATTGAGCACTTGGACCTACATTATGAAACAATGTAGCACACAGACGTATATGTGGATTAGTACTTTGAGGATGTACTAAGTATATGGGGGTGTATGTAATAATTAAAAACAACAATATCATCAATCTTTTATAGAAATCATGCGTGCTGATATAACTGACTCATATAGCTTGAATAACTCAAAAATATAAATCTCATAAATTATGAATAATGGAACATATAGTACAAATCTCATGAGTCAATACACTTGGTTCTGAAAATCTGTATTTCTAGTCTCTTCTCAAAACATATAGACTAAGTAGTAAAGTGCTCACCTCTGTATCTGAAAGCTAAGACCATAACTTGGAAACTAAAATCTCAAGTAAAACTATATTTGAATAAGCTTGTAAGCCTTCACACTCATTATCTAAAAATCTTTACTGACTAGGATATCTTTTAAAACTTTAGGGAAAATACTCAAAAGATATTTAATTACTTTTAATAACAGGGAAAAATACTTTCTTCAAGGGAAAATATACTTTAAGAAACTACTCTGAAAATCTTACTATTAGGGAGGTTCTCTTAACCGACATACACTATGCGAGCTACAAAGAGTCCAACGTTTTATCCTCTAAGGAAGAAACCTCACATTCGGGAGAGGCGTCATACTCTTTCTAGGGAGTATAACCTCAACTCAATGATCACTATCTCGGCCTCGAGCCCATAAATCTCAATCCTAAGGTGGCACGTAGTTCTGGGGTATAAAACCGTAGTAACTTACCTAACTCGGTGCTAAATACTACTCCCTTTAATTAGCTACACTCATCTCATAGGAAATCCACTTTCAAAAATAATCTCATGGTTTATAATAAAACCAACTACAAAATCTGTAATCTCATTTAGTGAGGTAGATTTCAAAGCTATTATGACCATCAAGGTCAAACTTTATCAATAATCTCAAAATAATCAAATCATGGGTTCTTATAGCACAAAAGTTCTTAAAATTGCAATATCAAGTAGGGCTTAGTGACCCATATATCAATCTCAGGTTAAGACGTATCAAAATGCATACTAGATATCATAAAGATTCATAAATCATATAGAAATCTAAAAATTTTCAGCAATATGCATTATAATCTAAACATTCTCATGTACTTCAATTTCTGAAACATTGAAAACATCATAATCTCAAGGATAACAACTTAGGGTATAAACCCATACTTCAATTCTATAAGAAAACATGTAAAATCATATATCTTTGTAATTAAATACAATTTTTGGTCACAAGGACAAGAGGATTGTCCTTGATCAAACCCCACATACCTTAGATTATGAATTTAGATGAACAAGTGTAATACCCCGATCATTCCGTAAGCCTAAATCTGTCTTTTTGAATGGATATGTATGACTTTCAAAGTGATTGATGTTTAAACCATGTTGTATTTCTCTAATTTCCACTTTTTTCATGTATGCCATTGAATAATCTTTCCAGCGATACCAATTTCATCAAAATTTGACATCGGACGAAGGAGTTATGGTTGTTTTACTAAACGGTATTAGAACGCCCAGGTTTGACAGTAGACTTGGCGGACCATCAGGGGCTTGGTGGCCCTTCAAGTCTTCCGTCAAGCCAAGGAAGTAACCTTCTTTTTGGGCCATCGTGTGACGGCCTAGTTGGTGGACCGTCAACAAGTTTACGGACAGTTAAATGGGTCCGTCAGGCCGAGACAGAATGTCCCATTCCTGGCCCTCAAGTGACGGACGACTTGGTGGATCATTACACCCTTTGATGGACCGTCACTCTGACCTTCACTCTGAGGCAGAACGTTCCAGATTTGGCACTTGAGTGACGGACGACCTGGTGGACCGTCAACTCATCTGACGGACCGTCAGATCAACTGTCATAGGCCCCGATCTGCAATTTTCAAATTTTTCAAAAGGGTATTTTGGTCATTTCCGCTCCTTATGGCCCTATATATATATCTAAGTAGACAAGAGGATATCATTTTCTTTCTTTTCTCCTTTTCTCTTCTAGGAAACATCTAGAGATTAGGGTTTCCTCTAAAACCCAAAAATCCAATCTTCTTCCAAATAAATTCAAGAATTCTCCATAGTGATTCAAAGTGATTCAAGAATTAAGTTCCCCAAGTCAAAGGCATCAAGAATCTTGGTCTCAAAGTATAAGGAAGAAGTTCCAAACAAGTTTCTACATATCCAAAAAAATCAAAATCCAAGGTATGTGGGGTTTGAACAAGAACACTCCTTTCATTCTTGTGCCTAAAGATTTACTTTCTATTATTGATTTACATGATATTGCAAGTGGGTTTACACCCAAATTTATCAATTAATGATTTATGAGATTTGAGTTGAATAACTTTGATATTTATGATTATTTCACCATCATGTTTCTTAAATTGAGAATTTATTCCATGAGCCGTACATTATCATTATGTATTGATGGTTTCTAAGCAATTTAAGTCAAGTTCCATCAGTTAAATATTTTTATTATGAATTGATGATTTTTGAATAATTTGAGACAAGTGTCATGAGTTATGCCTTTCTATGAGAAATTTGACTATTGAATGTATATTGATATGTGAAATTGAGAGACAAGAATGAGTCTTATGATGTTTCCATGAATCTTTTGATATTTGAAATGATTTGATAAACAAATATACTTGATATTGAGAAAGCTTGTGTTGAGTTGAGTCATGTTAGGAATCCACAAAATGTTTATGATTTTCAGATGAGATATATATTTATGTTTTGGTATTTATAATAGAACCATGAGTTGATATTGATTGAGGTGGATTTCCTAATGTGTTCTGAGCTGAGCTGGGAGGAGTATTTAGCATCGAGCGAGAAATTTGATATTTCCCCAAAACTATGTGCCACCATAGGATTGATGTTGATAATTGTGGGCCAAAGGCCGAGTATGAGATTGTGAAGATGAGATTGAGGTTGTACTCCCTGGCAAGAGTACAACACCCCTGCCAATGTGGGGTTCTCTCCTTAGGTGGGCAAAACGTTGGACTCCATACGGCTCACATAGCATAGTCATATCGGTTATACGAAACTCCCTCGTCCATAATAATCTAAGTACCATGAGATACCGAGTCACTCTAAGTCATGATTCAAGGAGTTTGAGTTGAGTTAAATGATTTATGAGATTTATGAAGCATATGTTATCACTGATGACTTACGGAAATGATGTTTTAGATAATTCAAGCGAAGAGATTATTATTGTCAGCAGACATGATTTTCTTATACATTTATGATATTATTTAAAATGTTGCATGCACCCCCACATACTCAGTACATTCCCAAGTACTGACTCTCATACTCTTTTGTATTCTATATTTCCTCATGATATAGGTTCAGGTGCTCAGTCTCAACAGCGACAGTGATCTTTGAGTACCTTTATCTATATTTCTGCGGTTGGTGAGTCCTCATGGTTCGAGGACCTGTGTCTTCGATTTTGTCTTGTTAATAGATGGTTGTTTACTTTCAGTTCAGTACGAGCCAGTTGGGGATCTGTCCCAATGGCTCTTCAATCTTGTGTAGTAGAGGCTTTGTTAGACTAGAGTACCAATATGTACAGAACGTTAGTATTTTGATTGTACAGGACAGTATTACTTTATATCTCAGTATGTTTATGGCATGATTACTCTTTCTTATTACCGCTCGATTATTATCATGGTGAATTATAGGAGTAAAGACAGGCTCAGAGGGTTAGCTTAAGGCTGTGTGTGGCCTTAATCACCGTGTGACGTCTCGGGATAGGTTCTTGGAGAGTTACAACAAGCTTGCTTGAGACTCTTTTTTGTACTCTTGAGTGAGGGTTCTTGAAGCTTTTGAATTTAGAACCTTGATTCTTAAATCAATTTGTAAAAACTATGGTGAAATCTTGGAGAAGGAATTAGGTCTTGCTCTTGAGAGTTAATCTTGAGAGAAAACCCTAGCTCTTGATGCTGTGGATGAATCTGAAGTTCTATGTTTCATTTTGATATATCTAGGTGATAAAAAGAGTGGAAAAAGACCAAAAAGCCCTTTTAACACTGGCTTTAAAATGTTGAATGGGATCTACGATGGATTATGCAATGGTCCATCACTGGCTCGACGGTCCGTTGCTAGCTTGACGGTCCGTCGCTGGCTTGACGGTCTGACCGTCGCACCTGGGCCAGAACAGAGACTTACTGCCTTAGTTACGACGGCTTGGGTGATGCTATATCAGCCTGACCGTTACACTTGGACCAGTGAAAGGGTTTACTACCTCAGTTACGACGGTCGGAGAGACGGTCCGTTGGCCTACCCGTCACTCCTGGGCAGTTCAGGTAGTTCTCTGTAAAACGTCCATATCTTTCTACTTTGATATTGGATTTTGGCAAAATAGGTATCCTTCAAAAGCTAATTCTGTTTCCCACATGATAAAATGTCAAAATTAGGAAAACTATAAATGATTTAAACACTACTCACTTTGGAAGTCATTCCTTAATCTTATAGAGATATAATTTAGGCTTAAGAAAAGTTCGGGGTATTACAGTGGAGCCTGTTGGAATACATCAAACCAGCCTTGCTAGTGGTTTGATTTGTTTTAGCAGTTGCTCCATCTATTGCAACATCAACAACAACATAAACTACAAAGAAACAACAAATAAAAAATATGAACAGCAAAAAAACAACATCATTTATTCCAACACCATCAACAATATCATCAACAACAAAGAAGCAACATCCTTTATTCCAACACTATCAACAACATCGCACAACAAGTTCCAACAACATCAACCCCACCAAAAACATCAATAATAGCATCAATAACAAATAAAACAAATAAAGTACATACAAAAATAAAGATACTGCCAACAAGGCTTTTAAACTTCTCCCAACAGATGACTTTTTTTGCATATTGTATTAAAAATTCTTGGTTCATTTATTCAACAATTAAAAAAAATTAAATTTTTAAAATAAATATGATATGGGTAAATGGCAATTAAATAAAAAATAGATGTAAATAACTTTCAAAGAAGAAGATGAGAACGAAAGAGAAATAGTGAACCATACCTTACCTGCAATGTCAAAAGGAGATCAAAACAACAATTTCAATCAAGGAAAGATATGGATCAATTTAGTTCCAAAAGGATCTTTATGAGAAAAAAGAGAGAAAAGAGAGAAAAAAAAAGTTGTGATAACCCTAAAGAGGAGAGAAAGAAAAAGATGAAAGATGAATAAAATAAATTTAAGGCTGAAGGAGAGATGAGATAATTCTAGACGTGGGTTTAAATATTCATTAATTAATATTCATTAATAACTCGAGGAGCACGAGGAAGATGGGTGACATTGAAAAGACAAGACAAGACTAGTCAATGAGATTTTTGAGTTATCCAAGAAATATTTTTTACCGGCTTTAGTAGTACTATTTTATTTATCTTTTTTTTTAGACAGAAGCTTGCTTTAAAATTAAAAGAAAAAAGAAATTTTAAACAGATATTTTATCTGTTGCAACAGATATAAATATCTGTTTGGAAAATTCCAATAGCTTAGTCATCTATAACAATAGATGCAAATGTTTATTTAATATTAAATCAGATATGTTATCTTTTACAACTGATATCAAGATCTGTTTGAAAATTTCCAACTGTTCAGTCATATTTAACAACAGATGCAAATGTCCATTTGATAATTAAATAAGATATGACATCTGTTGCAACAGATAACAATATCTATTTAAAAATTTGCAATAGCTCAGTCATCTGTCACAATAGATGCAAAAGTCTATCTGATAATTAAATCATTTATGTCATCTGTTGCAACAGATGTGAATATCTGTTAGAAAAATTTCAACAACTCAGTCGTTTGTTGCGACAGATTTCATTGCAATTAATTTAACTAGAAATATAGGGACGATATAACTTTAATTGAGTCTTTGCAATTGCATGGTGTTGGTATTGTGTTCATCCCAACCTGAGTCATTGATCGATCACTCTGAGTTGAAAAAATTCTCATTAGCTTAATGTTAAGCTAGCACCAAAATTAATTTAGGAATAACTAGGTATGAATGAGTCCATAGGGTTAACTAAAACTTCAATTGAGTCTTTGCAATTGTATAGTATTGGTATTGCGTACATCCCGACCCAAGTCATCGATCGATCACTCTGAGTTGAAAAAATTCTCATTAACTTAATGTTAAGCTAGTACCTAAATTAATTTTTGTAGAACTAGGGAGAAATGAGTCCATAGGTCAATTACAACTTCAATTGAGTCTTTTTAATTGCATGGTATTGGTATTACGTTCATCCTGACCCGAGTCATCGATAGGTCACTTTGAGTTGAAAAGATTCTCATTAGCTTAATGTTAAGCTAGTACCTAAATTGATTTAGGTAGAACTAGGGATGAATGAGTTCATAGGGTTAACTACAACTTCAATTGAGTATTTGCAATTGTATGGTAATGGTATTACGTTCATCCCAATTCGAGTCATCGATTGACCACTATAAATTGAAAAGATTCTCATTAGCTTAATATTAAGCTAGTACCTAAATTGATTTTGGTAGAACTTGGGATGGATGAGTCCATAGGGTCAACTACAGCTTCAATTGAGTATTTCCAATTGCATTGTATTGGCATTGCATTTATCCCAACCCGAGTCATTGATCGATCACTCTGAGTTGAAAAAATTCTTATTAGCTTAATATTAAGAAAGTACCTAAATTACTTTTGGTAGAACTAGGGATTAATGAGTCTGTAGGGTCAACTATAACCTCAATTGAGTCTTTGCGATTGAATGGTGTTGGTATTGCATTCATCCTGACCCGAGTCATCGATCGATCACTCTGAGTTGAAAAGATTCTCATTAGCTTAATGTTAAGATAGTACCTAAATTAATTTTGGTAGAACTAGGTATCAATGAGTCCATAGGGTCAAGTACAACTTTAATTGAGTCTTTGCAATTACATGGTGTTGGTATTGCGTTCATCCCGACCCTGAGTCATCGATCGATCACTCAGAGTTGAAAAGATTCTCATTCGCTTAATGTTAAGCTAGTACCAAAATTAATTTTGGTAAAACTAGGGATAAATGAATCCATAGGGTCAACTACAACTTCAATTGAGTCTTTGCAATTGTCTGGTGTTCGTATTATATTCATCCCAACCCGAGTCATCGATTGATCACTCTGAATTGAAAAGATTCTCATTAGATTAATGTTAAACTAGTACCTAAATTGATTTTGGTAGAAATATGGATGAATGAGTCCATAGGGTCAACTACAACTTTAATTGAGTCTATGCAATTGCATGGTATTGGTATTGTGTTCATCCCGACCCGAGTCCTCGATCTATCACTCTGAGTTAAAAATATTCTCATTAGATTAATGTTAAGCTGTACCTAAATTGATTTTGCTAGAACTAGGGATCAATGAGTCCATAGGGTCAACTACAACTTTAATTGAGTCTTTGTAATTACATGATGTTGGTATTGTGTTTATCTCGATCCGAGTCGTCAATCGATCACTCTGAGTTGAAAATATTCTTATTAGCTTAATGTTAAGCAAGTACCTAAATTTATTTTGGTAGAACTAGGGATAAATGAGTCCATAGGGTCAACTAAAAGTTCAATTGAGTCTTTGTAATTGCATGGTGTAGGTATTGTGCTCATCCCGACCTGAGTCATCGATCGATCAGTCTGAATTGAAAAGATTCTCATTATCTGAATATTAAGCCAGTGCCTACATTGATTTAGGTATAACTAGTGATGAATGAGTCCATAGGGTTAACTATAACTTTAATTGAGTCTATGCAATTGCATGGTGTTGGTATTGCGTTTATCCCGACCCGAGTCATCGATTGACCACTTTGATTTGAAAAGATTCTTATTATCTTAATGTTAAGCTAGTACCTAAATTGATTTTGGTAGAACTAGGATCAACGAGTCCATAGGGTCAACTACAACTTAAATTCAGTCTTTCCAATTACATGGTGTTGGTATTATGTTCATCCTGACCCGAGCCATCGATCGATCACTCTGAGTTGAAAAGATTCTCATTAGCTTAATGTTAAGCTAGAACGTAAATTGATTTTGGTAGAACTAGGGATGAATGAGTCCATAGGGTCAACTACCACTTCAATTGAGTCTTTGCAATTGCATGGTGTTGGTATTGCGTTCATCTCGACCCGAGTCATCGATCGACCACTTTGAGTTGAAAATATTCTCATTAGCTTAATGTTAAGCTAGTACCTAAATTGATTTAGGTAGAAATAGGGATGAATGAGTTCATAGGGTCAACTATAACTTCAATTGAGTCTTGCAATTGCATGGTGTTGGTATTGTGTTCATCCCAACCCGACTCATCGATCGATCAATCTGAGTTGAAAAGATTCTCATTAACTTAATATTTTAAAAACTATATCTTTCAAAATATTAAAAATTAATTAAGATCAATTCAGACCAAATTAACAGTTTCAAAACTTGTCATTCTTTTCCAAAATTACAAATCAACCCATACAAATCATCCATTTGAACGAAAAACTTTTCCTCATTTCAAATCTCATGTTCTTGCTCTTCTCTCTCACTAATACAGACAATAACTACTCAACATATTGCTCAACCCTTTAAAACAGATCGATTTTCTTTCCATTTCTGACCACATAGTTGTTATTTTCGACTTCATTCTCACTTTTATCCATTATTTTCTCTGTCTTTACAGGTAACAGAGTTTGAGAAGAGTTCCACATTTGTTCTTCATTCTAAAATTAGGGGTTTTAGTTAATGATGAAAAAGAAGACTTTTAGTTGTATTATCTTCGAGAATGAGTTAACAATTTTGAGTTTTGATGCTAAAAACATAAAAAGCACCCGAGAAAACCCTAGTTTTATTGCAGTGTTTTGTTGACTATCGTGGTATTGTTGGATAGTATTTGTGGTATTATTGTTGGTTGTTGTTGGTGGTGTCGGTATTTATGGTTTTGGTGGTAGTGTCGGTTGTCTAGGTGTTGGTAATGGTGGCATTGGTGGTAGTGTTGGCGGTCTTGGTATTGTTGTTGGTATTGGTGGCATTAGTGGTTGTCTTGGTTGCATTGGTCCTGGTCTTAGTGGCATTGGTGGTGGCATTGGTTGTGGTACTGGTGGTGGTCTTGGTGGTCCATCTGTTGCAATAGGTGAAGGGTCTGTTGGGAGATATTAAATAGGTCTTCAAACAGATTCCCTATCTGTTCCAATTGTTGGGTTATTCGTTGGAGTGTTTTTTGTAATGTGGCGTATAGTAATTTATTAAAATTTGTATTACCTTTTTAAAAAAAAAATTATGTAGACATCAAATGTTTTGTATTTTTTATTTTTTTCTATTGTTTGTAGTTAAAAAATGTCTCCCAAAAGAAAAAAAACTAAAACTGAAAGTGGATCAACTTCTCACCACCCAACAAAAAGGCTAGAGTATAGATAAATTCGAAGGAACTTCCTGAACAATATCAATCAGGGCAAAATAAAGTTGAGGAAAGTGAGAACTCTTTCTCACCAATGGTCCGTGTATTAATATCGAAATCCCAGCATGATCCTATCAAAACCATTAGTATCGACAAGTTTTGAGTTGCTATATCGATAGATCACCCTAAAGAAGTCTCGCTCTTAAATATCAGTTGAGGAAAGGTTTTGATGAATTTAGGAGTATTATGAAGACTGAAAACATAGACGGACTTTTTAAGAGGAGTTGCTTTGCATGCTTTCTTAAGCTGCTTGAGGACCACACTCTCTATTTTCAAATAAGCATGGTATTTAGTCTTCTCAAAATGTAAGATAAAGTATGCGGGGGATTATAAAGATTCGAAGGAGGGAGAAAAAAAGATGGATGAACTCTGGATCAACTACTGTGGCATGCTAGTTTGTTTTGGATTGAAAGAGTTTGCCATAGTGACGAGCTTGAGATGTGATCGTCTAGAAGAACCTCTCACCAAGGAAACATCCAACAAAAGGTCCAACAAACGCAGGGAAAGAATGCATTGTTGGGTATTATTGGACATAGCTACAAAGCGGGGGATTTGATAGCAAATCTCGAGGATAAAACCATACCAAAGCAGTATAAGGAGAAATTGTGCTTAGTTTGGTTTATCCATTCTATTATATTGGCAAGAGACGTCAGGAAAGTCATAAAAGATGATTTGTTGACGCTTGCTGATGATTTTGAGAAATTCAATGATCATCCCTGGGGATATGACAGTTACTACTTGACTGTCCAATATTTACTGACAAAGCTATCCCAAGGGATGATCACATTATACGACTTTACTTGGGCTTTTATGGTAAAATTAATCACTATTTTTACTCATCCATTAATTTGTATTGAATATAGTTATTATGATTTTTTTTGCATGATTCCTGTTTACATTTTTAGGCTTGGGCATTTGAAGTCATTCCTTCCCTCCGAAAGAAGTTCAAGGATTATTCGGATAAGGTTTCTCATCCAAGGATCCTTAGGTGGTTGGCTACAAAGGGCAGAAAAAAATTAAGGAGGCTGATCTCTTTAACCCTCTGGATGCTACAGTACATCTTCTTTCAACTAAAATAATTTTCCTCAAAGAAAGATATTAAAATAGATGTGCCATCTATTGCGATAGATGGGTCGTCGTTTACAATAGATTACCCATCAACTGTAACTGGTGCAACAGATGGATAATCTATTGTGATAGACGATACATATTTTGCAACAAATTAACTATCTGTTTCTCTGGTTCCCTGAACCTGACTCAACAGATTACCCATATACTGCAAATTATGTAATAGATGGGTAATCTAATGCAATAAATTTTTAATCTGTTGTGACATACAGATCAGCTGTTTCGGCAGATAGATCATCTATTGCATAAGTAGGTTGTGTTAACATGTAACCTAACTAACTGCAATTTATTATTATATGAAATGATTTAAATACCTTCTGTCTTTTTATAGGTTGTGCATCCTTGGATCGTGCCTACTGAGCAGGAGTTGGGGATGACTTCTTTTATTACTCTAGGTCTTATTGATACAACAACATACCCAATGGTGGAGTTAATAAAGAAGGAATTGGCTGGAGCAACAGCCATAAAAAGAGCAGTTAGGCAAGGTCAGCCTAATGTTGAAGCTCTTCATGGCCAACTTACTGCAACAGATCCGCGTGCTTCTTTTAGGGTGTTGCTGGTGGAGTTGTTGATAACAGTGGAAGCCATTCTGATACTGTTATTGCTGCCAGTCGTGATTATAAGTATGTTGGTGCTCAGGAAAAAATAAATACGTTTGGAAACACCCCTTGAACAAGTCCCTCTCACCCTTACACCAACCTTCCCACCCTTACAGTAGTCCCTCTCACCCCTCTTCACCCTCATGTTCTTATTGCAAATGCAAAGTATGAAAGGATAGAGAAGATAAACTCCTTAAAAAACTAGAGGCTATTGCTGAAGCTGCCGAGGATTTGAAATCCAAGAGGGGTGTCATACCATCCAAGAAGGTGAGGGAGCCATAAACTCCTACAGTGGTGGTTAGGAGGAAGAGAAGAAATATTAGACAAATACTCTCCATTCTGAAAATAAAAAAAATTACAACTCCTCCCGCTCAAAGAGTTGTTAAAGTTCATAGGCCACTGAAGAAGGTGGACATATACGCGATACTTGGCGACGAAGGGAAGAAGGAACTGCAAAAAATCATGACTGATAAGACGAAGGTTCCACAAGAATACACCATACATTTGTTTGCCGCCTAAAACTTCACGAGTATGACAAATATGAGTCAGTGGTACGTGGACAATGTAAGTTTACTTTTGCTAACCTAGACTTCCTATCTACTCCATGAACAAGAAGGTACACAATAGATATGTAATTTGTTGTAATAGCTGGGTATTTTGTTGCAACATAATACAAATCTGTTGCATAAGTTGCGTTGGCTAGGTAATCTGTGAACTGATTTAGAGAACCCTCTACAACAGAATCTTTCTAATATGTTTTTCTTCTTTATAATTACTAACCTATTTAAAAATTATCTTCTTATACCATAGTATGTTGATGAAATTCTCTTCCTCATGAGGGGCAGGCAATTAGCGTACCCGGATGCTTATGATGTTGCCGATAGAATGATGGACCTCAACTTCAATAATTTTAAGAGTAGGTTTGATAATATCCACAGACGAGCTGGTCCCTGTGGCTGGGGAATTGATAAGTTAGTTTCTACATTCAAATGGGATGAAGACATAATTAACTATGTTAGAGGGAAGAGGCCATATCCACACAGCAAAAGCTTGACCAAGGCAAAGAGAATCCTTGCAGTCATGAAGATGAAAGTCAAACATTTTCTCATTGTTGAGATACTACTCGACGAGGGAAAGATTAAGGTTTATGGCTACAACTTACCTGTCTTCAAGGAGGCTATATTTTTAACCCACGTACAGCCACTCTTGATGTTGTTCCCCAAATTATTGGTGCAAAGTAAATTGATGGATCATTTGCCTTTTGAAGTCTTGATAAAGGAATCATGGGATTTTGAAGGTCAAAATAAAAACATCCACCTTTAAAAAATAAAACCGGTGCTGCGTATGGGTCGTACTCAATTGCATATATCGAGTGTTTGTTACCGGCATAGAAATGGCTGGTATGTGTGATGCCGTTGTGGAAAATATGCATGAGGTATGGGATTATGGGGTACTAACCAAATGGTTGGAGCCCGTGTATAAAGAAGAATATGTACAAAGACAGAGATGAAAACGATAACAATTTTTTATTTCAAGCCACTTCACTTCACTTTACATACATGAGTGAAAAATGTTTATGTCTGACGAAAGTTGAATTTTTATAATGCAACAGATTGTCTATCTATTGTAACAGCTATCATACATATTGTGATAGATTGATTATCTATTCCAATAGGTTTGTCATCTGTTGCATTATGCAAATATTTTTGTCTGTCTATCGCAACAGATATATAATCTGATGCAACATATAATCTATCTGTTGCAACTAATGGATAATCCATTATAGCAAATAAAAAATGTAGAAAGATCTGTTACATAATTTCCAGCAGATGACCTATATGTTGCAATATATGTCTAAATCTGTTTGATAAGATATGCCGTCTGTTGCAGCAGATATAATATCTGTTGCGATATTTGAATCTAGTATTCCATTTCAATTAACAAGTTCAAAACTAAGGATTAAATTATATTCATAGACAACATAAAATAAATCAAAGCCTTCAAAAATTACATGAAATAACTCAACAAATAAGTAAAATGTAAAAAAAAATATTATGGGTACAAATGATCTACTCTACAAATAAATCAACAAGTTAACCAAGGAGGATAGGTTATTACATTGACAGACTCAAGCTATAAAGATCTACTCATATGGACAAGCTGTTCTTCATCCGGTGCTACGAAATTTGGCTTTGGTCGCCGTGGATCTTTAATGTCTCTTGTGTACGATTTTTGAGCTTTCACTTCTCCGTATTTACATAAAAGAGTAGCATATATTTTGCGGAGTAATTCGACATCAAGTCCATCATTTGGTACTTGTAATCCATCGCTCAAACACTCGACATAAGCAGCAACAAAAAGACTACAATCCCTGCGTTTTAAAAAAACAGATAATCCATATCTTGCAGTTCATGTAAGCATTGTAAAATTTATGAAATAAAAATAAATCATGACATTTATACTTACAGGCTACCAATGGTTTGTTGAGTAATTCCTTCAACATATTGTACATCAAATGGATTACCCATTTTATCTCGGTATGCTTCAATCATCGACCAATTAGTACGAACCTTTTGGTCCAAAAAGTCACTCATATCAAGGAAAGTAGGCAATATTTTGGTCAGCTTTAGTATCTCAGACGACGGCCTGGAACGTCTCCTTCACGACATCGAGTCATAAACTCAGGTGCGCCTCTCTTTTAGAACGACAAAAACCAACACACAATGGAATTCATCACCATAATTGATTGGGATGTACACTTCATTGACCAAATTCCAAGGCAAGTCAGCTGGAATACTAAAACCTTTGATGATGTTGATTAAGCACTCCTCACTTTGGGAAACTTCTGGTTGTTGTTGACAATACCTATCGTAGGTATTATTGATGTAAACTTTGTACAAATAATTATCTGTCGTGTATATGTATTATTTTTGTGCTTGCAACTTGGCCTTCTTTTGGAGGTAGTAAAAAATGACATCGATGTGTTGCACATATTATCAAACATTTTAGATTACGTGATAAAAAAATTAATACACAGATGCAATTGAATAAAGTATTAATTAATAGTAATATGTATGGCATTTAAGGTACCTCATCATTCCAGCAAGTTTGGGGCTGTGATATCAAATAGAACCAATTCTTCATTTCAGGATGTGCAACAACAAAATTAAACATATCAAAACCAAGACTCGATTCATTCACTTTGTAGTGTTCGTCATTTTGTTTTCTATATGATGATTTATATATGTTAATGCCATGTTTATACAACAAGAATTGTATAAATCAATATCTTTAAAATTTATTTATGTACTTGTCAGCGTGATACTTTAACAGCCCATCGGCAATCCATTTTGAATAGTCGTTGATCAATTTTGTTAGTTTTTTAAGAGCCTCGTCCGAGATGTTGAACCCTTTAAATGGGTAATTCTTCCGTTCTCCCTAACTGACAAGCTCCATTTTTTCTTTTTCTTTAGAAGCAGTTGATGGATTATCAACTGTGATATTATGCTCTTCAGCAATAGCTTCTATTATGACATCCACCTAGAAAGACAAAATTATCAATGTTAATTACATATATACAATAGATTATCTATCTATTGCAACAGATGAGTCTTACGTTGCAACAGATGGATCATCTATTGGGATAAATTCGAATAGGTAAAATAGAGCGGTATGATAATTTTGAACAAATGACCATCTGTTGTGACATGAGGCTCATCTATTGGTACAAATTAAAATAGTACAATAACCTATTTGATTTAATGAAATAGACGGGCATATATTGCAATAGATAACGCATCTAATGTAACAAGTTAGACAACAGTTGCAACAGATGTATATATCCGTTTGATAATTTCAGCAAATGTATCATCTGTTGAAACAAATATGTGCCTGTCTGTTTGTTGGAACAGATGATATAGATCACCTTCTTCAGCTCATGCTGCTCTCTTGTGGCCTTTGTACATTGAATAGCAATGCAAGACAAAGACAGAGGTGTTGTAATTTTGCTTTTTTTATGCTTGATGATACCCTGGAAATACCTTTCCTTCTCCTCTTAGCCACCTTGATCTCTAGTGGAGTGTATGGATATGAAATCCTCTTTGATGGAATGACACCCCTCTTATATGTCATTTCTTTTACAAAAGTAGTTAGTGCATTAATAGTATTAATCACTCCATCATGTTTCATCTTGCAGTCTTGACATTTGCATGCAGAACATTTGCTAGAAGTGGCAAAATATGTATAACTAGTATGATCATAATCATAATGGCTTGCTGTTTCAAAAACTATAAGAGGAGCATCATTAGCCCCAACAGCAGCACCACTACCACTACCATCATCAACAACAACAAGCCCACACTCCAAAATTATTTTTCTTGTGATGGTTGTTTCTCCAAATAATTCCATTTTTATTCTATCAATGACCTTAGGGTCTGATAAAGTTTACATAGACTGTAAAGTAAGAAAAAATGGCATCTTCAACTCTCGATTGGTCGAAACAAACCACGGATGTACAATCTAAAATAAATCAGTGCATATATTAGAATGATGATGAAATCATTTAAAATAATCATTATTAAAATAAAAACTTGATTAGAATTAGACTTACTGCTTTCTTTAGGGGATTAAAAAGATCAAGAAATTTTGCATTTTTATCAGTTTTGGCCGACAACTATCTCAGAATTCTTGGACAGGAAACTTCTTCCTAGTAGTTCACTTGTTGTCTCAAATAAGAATGACTTCAAATACCCAAGCTTATAACATAACGCCAATAAATCAAAAGCATTATTGAATAAAAAAATGATCCATACCATGATAAAAGAAATATTTACCATGAAAGCCCATGGAAAGCCATGTAAATTAATTGTCTTTGGCGTTAACGGAGTCAACAAGTATTTGACAGTCATTTTGAAGCTTTCATAACCTCAAGGATGGCTGTTAAATACCTCAAGATCCTCGAGAGACTTATTAAACCAAGGCTTATGTTGTTGTTAACGTCTCTCTCCCAAAGAATATTATGTACAAATCAAACCAAGCACCTTTCAACACTTCTATCAAATTTTTATTTTTGGAGCTTAGACCAACAATGGACACCAGATCATCGAGATCACTCGACTTGCCATTGCTTTTTTTGGGTGTGCAGGGTTTTTTTTTTGGGTTAGAGTAGGTATAACTTGAGAAAGGGGAGGAGGATAACATTTTAGTCCAGCAACTATGGCAAACTTCTTCCAACCAAAATAAACAGGCATGCCACAGTAATTTATCCACACCTCAATCCTCATCCATCTTATCTTTGTTTTCATACATAAACCTACGCTTGAGAAGATCATATACCATTTTCATTTGGAAACGAGTATTGCTGTCCTCCGACCAATTAAGATATTTTCCAAAGCAGCTTTCCCTGAAATAAGAATCCAATTTTTATTATCGAAGTATTTTTCTGAAGGTGTCGAAAGATTTTCCCATGACCGACCTAACCAAGAAATTACCTGTTAAATCTGTGGCACCATCGCACTGCATTCTCACAGGATAACGATCAGAGCTGAAGGTTTTGACCAACTCTTCGGTGGAAGGGCTATTACTATTTGGATCATCTCTTTTGAAATATTCCTCCTCCCCGTGTTCATTATCTTCTGTTCCTAATTGAGATAACACTTGTAAAGCAAGCTCATAGAGTGGTGGATGTAGCCTAGCTGCTTTACTTGTTCCTTTACTTGAACTTGATTCAGTTTTTTTTCTTTTGGGAGCCATATTATCTTAAATTAGCAGGAACATAAAATAGATTATAATTGATTAATGCATCGTTAAAAAATATAACAGTAAATCTAACATGCAAAATAGTAAAATAATAGTTCCAACAGACCACACATCTATTACACCAGGTATGTTATCTGTTGCAACATAAAATCGACCTAATAAAATAAATGAGTAAACCGTTGGAAACAATAAAAATAGATCACTCATTTATTACACTAGAAAGGCTATCTGTTGCAATATATAACCAGCCTGTTGCAACGAATGATAATCCATTAGAAATAATAAAAATAGATCACTCATCTGTTGCACCAGAAAGGTTATCTGTTGCAACATATAACCAACCTGTTGCAATGGATGAGTAATTCGTTAGAAATAATTATAACAGATCACTCATCTGTTGCCCAGGTAGGATATCTGTTACAGCATATAACCAACCTATTACAGCAGATGAGTAATCCATTGGAAACAATAAAAATAGATCACTCATCTGTTGCACTAGGCAGGATATCTGTTGCAGCATATAACCAACTTATTGCAGTGGATAAGTAATTCGTTGGAAATAATTATAACAAATCACTCATCTATTGCACCAGGTAGGATATCTATTACAGTATATAACCAACCTATTACAACGGATAAGTAATCCGTTGGAAATAATAAAAACAGATCACTCATCTATTGCATCAGGTAGGATATCTATTACAGCATATAACCAACCTGTTGCAATGGATGAGTAATCCATTGGAAACAATAAAAATAGATATCTCATCTATTACACCAGGTAGGTTATCTATTGCAACCTATAAGCAACTTATTGCAGCGGATGAGTAATCCGTTGGAAACAATAAAAAAAGACCACACATCTGTTGAAACAGATCACTCGTCTGTTGCCAAATGAGTTATCTGTTGGATCAATATTATTTAGATTTCTTTCAAATAGAAGAGTCGTCTGTCGCAATAGATGAATGATCTATTCTATTCATCTGTTGCATTAGATGTTTCATCTATTGAACCAGATAGTTAATCTGTTGCATCGGATGGTTAATCTGTTTTATCAGATGGTTAATATGTTACATCAGGTGGTTAATCTGTTGCATCAGATAGTTAATCTGTTGCAATACCATTTTTACCAAGAAAAATAACAAATCAACCCAGCACACCAACACAACACACACACACTAAGAACATCAATAGTGACCAAAAATCACCAACAACTTGAATCAACAGCTTGACAACAAGAACTACAATAATGACAAAAAATTATATTTTACACCGAAAAGAGTAGAGAAGAAATGCCATAAATTAGGATTTTATTTAGTCCATATTTTAAATTTAAGCAAGAAATACTGAAATTGTTAACTAATACTAAAAGAGAAGTTGGCTCAAGTTCCTCTGGTTTTTCCTAACTAAAAAGACATAATTTTTTACCTGTGAAAGAAGATATGAGAGGACGAAGAACTAGAAGTTGTTGTCGCCAAAGAAGTCTTCACATCGATTGACGGTTGAAAGTCGAAAAGAAACTCGCCCGAATATTTATCGCCGATGGTTGAAGTCATCGAGGATTGAAGAGAGAAATTTTTCAGAACTGTTGGTTGGAAAGGAGTTGAGAGAAACTGTCAAAGAGAGAGAAGAGAGAGACGGACGATGATTTGGAGAGAAGAGGGGTGTGGGTTGATTAGTATTTTTGAAAAGAATAGAAAGTTTTGAAAATATTAATCAAGTCCACAATTAACTTAATCAAGTTTTCTAACTATGTTTGACCCTTTAAGTTGGTCAATGTCACTAATCCTTCACTCAAAACTTGAAAGATACTTTTCCTTCAATTTTCTCAAGTAAGTTAACAAATGGATAAATTTTGATTTCTAAAAGGCTTATTCTTAAGGAAAACATAAAAAGCCTGATTTTATTAACCCAAAAAATTAGACTACGTGACGAATTATAAAGAAATAAAAATGTAAGACAAAATAAAAATGAAAATTCAAAAGGAAATTTCGTTTGACTCAATCAAATTTAAGAATTCATTACAAACAAGTGATCAAATATGAATTTATAAATAAAATAGGGTAACTTACATAAATCCCTTAATCTTTAAGTGATATTACATAAAATTTTGATTATTTTATTAATTACATTTTATCTCGGTTTTTTAAAATGGTGATACATATAAAAAAGTGATACATTTGAAACTAACAAGATATTTATTTAAGGAAGTAACAGATTCTCTTTTATTCAAGGAAAGGTATCAATTTTTTCTCTCTTTTTTTTTTTAGATGTAATTTAGGTGTTTTAATTATGTTTCTCTTTTTCCGTCTTTAATTATGAAAGATATATTTTTTTTTGGTCTTTTTTCTCCTTTTTCGTCTTTAATTTAGTCTTTAATTTTAGTCTGTTTTTTTTAGATTTAATTTTAATTATGTTTCAATTATGTTTTTAGTCTTTTTTTAAAAAAATATTATTACTTTTGTTTCCTACACTGACTACACCATTATCTTTCATTAATAACATATGAATCACACAATGATTGAAATAAATAATTATATCTACCATATGAATCACCATAATATCATATATATCACTCATTAATATCAGATGAATCACCCAATAATTGAAATAAATAATTGTATCTATCATATGAATCAACATAATACCATATATATGAATCACCCAATAATTGAAATAAATAATTGTATCTACTATATGAATCATCATAATACAATATATATCACCCATTAATATCATATGTATCACCCGTTAAAATCATACAAAATGTATCTATCGTATGAATCACCATAATACCTATATAATGATATTGTATTTATCATTCATATGAATCACCATTAAAAGAATAAACATGTATGAATAACTAAATAAATTTATATATGTATCAATAGATTTTTTAAAAAAAAATGGGAGGGATTTTAGGAGAGGGAAAAAAAAGTTGTATGCATTAATGGAGGAGAAAAAATCAGAAAGGAAGATAATTTAAGTATTAATGTAAGAGATAAAATCAGGGAGGAAGATGATTTAATTGTTGATAATTAAGGAGATATTTTAGGGAAGGAAATTTTGAATGAGTTAATGGTGGAATAAAAATAGGATGTGGGGTTTTCTTGACATGTATGAAGAGTAGAGTTGAAAAATGGAATTTTATGTAAATTTAAAAAAAGTAATGGATATTAGCTAATATTGTTTCTTTTAAGTATGGGATTTGTGTAATTTACCATTCTTCTAATTTTACACACTCTTTTTAATTCAACTGAACCCGCCCCAGGCCCATTCCAGCAGTCCAATTCACAACCAGACCCGGCCCAATCCCTTTCCTCCATCTTAACCCAATTCCAGTGTACAAAACAACTCCATCAACAGACGCTGACAGCAGCCACCACCATACAATCCAACATTGACAACAGCAAACCATCGACAAATCCAGCATAAACCGCGACCAACCCAGTGAAGCAACATCAACAACGAACAACAGCTTCCAAACAACACCAACAAAATTGGCGTACAACAGCTAAATCAACACCAACGAACTCCAGCAAAACAACAGAATCAAGTATGACCAGATCTTACCCAACGTTGCTCTCAATCCGTTTGAACTTTTTAAATTTGAAATTCAAATTCGTATGGAGTTGTACGATTACAGCTTAAACCTTATCCTATACATAATTTCAAATTTCCCCTCTACAAAATCCAAAAAATGCCCTTGAAGAAACTCATTCCCACATCGGTGGAAGCTAGAAAATCAATCCTCATCTATTTCTATAAATAGGCTACTCATTTCATTGAGAAAAAGGTTGGAGAGGTCGAATAGCGGGATCCCCAAAAAGTGTGTCCGAAGAAGAATTCCATTCCAGTGTCAAGAAATTTGATACGACTCATTTGAGGTCAATTTCTAGGCTAAGAATCTAAATTCATTCCGGTGGTGGAAAGAATTTTTCGAGGAAGCTCTAAGTCCAAATTGCTGCCCTAAAAAGGTAAAAGCCTCCTCTTTTCCTTCAATTCCGAACTATGATGTTTTCATAATGTAAAGTGTTTTGATTTATCGCATAGTTTGGTTGTATTAAACCAATAGTGTTAGAGTGGATTTTTTCTTGCACTTTCACTAATTTCTTAAACAGGCCAAACTCCGTGAAGTTTATGCATTTGTTAGTTGTTTTTTGGTTGGGGTCTTGATTAGAATTTGTTTTCATGTGCTCTAATTAAAGATTTTGGTTGACTGAATCTTATCTTTAGCTAAAAATTTCATAGGATAAGTATTTGACTTGCTTTCATGATAGTAGAATGAATATCCAGTATCTTCTCGTGTAATGGTAGTTCATGGTGGTAGGATTTTTTTTTGTGATCAATGCGATCTTGTGTTGTGAAATTTCTTACTATTATGCATTTAATAGTTGCAAAACTTGAATCTTCTGTATGTCTTTTTGGTGTTCTGTTTGCTTTACTTTAAAGCATGTTAAGAGACTCAATTTATTTCAACAACAACAACAAACCCAGTGTATTCCCACTTAGTGGGGTCTGTGGGGTAAGATGTACGCAGTCCATACCTCTACCTCTGATGAAGTAGAAAGGCTGTTTCCGAAAGACCCCCGGCTCAAGGCACAAGATATCACACAAACACATAGTAAAGCACAGAAGGGCTCAAGGCACAAGATATCACACAAACACATAGTAAAGCACAGAAGCAGATGACATAACATAAATACGGCACCCATAAGGAATATAAAACAGAGGAAAGCAGAGGAAAGCACACAGATTCGTAATAAGCATGGAACACTGAATACGGAATCATAACGGGAATAAAAAATAAAAAATAAAAAAAACCCCACCAAGTAATTCCCTACACTAGCGACCCAATCTGGCCCTACTCTTCTGCCGTAATTCGCGTCTTCCAGACCTTCTTATCTAGGGTCATGTCCTCGGTGAGCTGTAACTGTTCCATGTCCCGCCTAATCACCTCACCCCAGTACTTCTTCGGCCTACCCCTACCCCGCCTAAAACCATCCAACGCTAGCCTCTCACACCTACGGACCGGGGCATCCATGCCCCTCCTCTTCACGTGTCCGAACCATCTCAATCGTGCTTCCCACATCTTACACTCCACTGAAGTCACACCAACCTTCTCCCGGATAGTCTCATTCCGAACTCTATCCCCTCGAGTTAGTCCACACATCCAGCGCAACATCCGCATTTCTGCCACCTTCATTTTTTGGATGTGGGAGTTCTTAACTGGCCAACACTCCGCTCCATACAGCAAGGCCGGACGGACTATCACCCTATAGAATTTGCCTTTAAGCTTGGGCGGCACCTTCTTATCACACAGCACCCCCAACGCGAGTTTCCACTTCATCCATCCCGCCCCAATACGGTGCGAGACATCCTCGTCAATCTCACCGTTACTCTGGATCACGGACCCGAGATACTTGAACTTATCCCTCTTACATACCTCCTGTGCTTCCAGCTTCACTACTACCTCGTTCTCCCGCCTCACGTCATTAAACTTACATTCCACATACTCTGTCTTGCTTCTGCTCACCCTGAACCCTTTAGACTCAAGAGTTTGCCTCCACATCTCTAATTTGTCATTTACACCCCCTCGAGTCTCATCTATCAGAACTACATCGTCTGCAAAGAGCATACACCACGGCACCTCCCCTTGAATACGCCGCGTCAACACATCCATTACTAACGCAAACAAAAAGGGACTAAGAGTAGATCCTTGATGCAATCCTGTCCGGACAGTGAAATGCTCTGAGTCTCCTCCCGCCGTCCTCACCTGGGTTTTCGCTCCCTCATACATATCCTTAATTACTCTGATATATGCCTGCGGTACTCCCCTCACCTCCAAGCATCTCCAAAGCACCTCCCTGGGGACTTTGTTGTAAGCCTTTTCCAGGTCGATAAACACCATGTGCAGATCCTTCTTCCTTTCCCTATACTGCTCCGCCAACCTCCGTACCAGGTGGATTGCCTCCGTCGTCGAGCGGCCGGGCATAAATCCGAACTGGTTTTCCGAGATAGACACTATCCGTCTCAGCCTCACCTCGACCACTCTCTCCCAGATCTTCATAGAGTGACTCAATAACTTAATCCCCCTATAGTTATTACAACTCTGAATGTCCCCCTTATTCTTATAGAGAGGGATCATGGTACTCCACCTCCACGCCTCGGGCATCTTTGCCGTCCTGAAAATTTCATTAAACAATCCAGTCAACCACCTTACACCAGCCTCTCCAACGAACTTCCAAAACTCCACCGGTATCTCATCCGGCCCCGTCGCCCTACCCCTACGCATCCTGCGGACTGCCTGTCTAACCTCTTCTACCTTAAAACGTCTACAATAGCTAAAATCCCGACACTCCTCTGAGTGCTCCAGTTCCCCTAACACGATAGCTCTGTCCCCCTCGTCATTCAAGAGCCTATGAAAGTACGACTGCCATCTCTTCTTTATGTGGCCGTCCTCCACCAACACTCTACCGTCCTCCCCCTTAATGCACCTCACCTGATCGAGGTCACGACCCTTCCTCTCCCTAGCCTTAGCGAGTCTAAACAACTTTTTCTCCCCTCCTTTCCCCTGTAACCCTGCATACAAGCTCTCAAAAGCGGCCGTCTTAGCTGCCGTGACCGCTGACTTCGCCTCCTTCCTCGCTAGCTCGTACTCTTTCCTGTTTACCCGCTTCTCTTCTTCGTCCTTACTTTCCACCAACTTAGCATACGCCTCTTTCTTGGTCTCCACTTTCTTCTCCACCTCTTCATTCCACCACCAATCCCCCCGATGGTGACCGGCCCGGCCCCTAGAAACACCCAACACCTCCCTTGCATTCTCCCTGATGCACCTTGCCGCCCTGTCCCACATACTATCCACGTCCCCCCTACACTCCCACACCCCCTTGCCCGCCAACCTCTCCCCTATCTCCCACGCATTCACTGGCGTCAAGCCGCCCCACTTAATTCTCGGTCTACACTCCTTACTCCTCCTCTTTCTATTCTTCTTTATACCCAAATCCATAATCAAAAGCCTATGTTGGGTCGAGAGATTCTCACTCGGGATGACTTTACAGTCCTTACACAACGCCCTATCCCCTTTCCTAAGCAACAAAAAGTCAATCTGGGTCCTGGCTATCGCGCTCCGAAAAGTGATCAGGTGCTCGTCCTTCTTCGGGAAGCCCGAGTTCACCACCACCAGCCCAAAGGCCCTCGCAAACTCCAATAGGGTCGCCCCCTCTTCATTTCTCTCTCCAAAACCAAAACCACCATGCACATCCCCAAAGCCTCCCGGTAGCGCCCCGATGTGCCCGTTGAAATCCCCTGCTACAACAATCTTCTCCGAACTGGGCACGCCTCTCACCACCTGCTCCAAAGCCTCCCAGAACCGCATCTTCTCCTCCCCCTCCGCTCCCACTTGCGGCGCATAAGCACTACACACGTTCAGGGTAAACCCCCGAATGACCAACTTAATAGTCATCAACCTATCGTTGATCCTCTTCACCTCCACTACCTGACCTCTAAGCTCTTCATCTACTAAGATGCCAACTCCATTCCTACGCCTCTCGCTCCCAGAGTACCACAGCTTGTAACCATCCACATCCCTAGCCTTAGACCCTACCCACTTGGTCTCTTGGACACACGCAAGGTTGATCCTCCTCTTCCTAAGAATCTTCACAAGCTCTACGGACTTACCTTGAAGGGTCCCTATATTCCAAGACCCAACCCTCAGCCTACCGTCGCTATCCACACGCCCCCCGCTACCTCCCCCTCGGCCCAACCTTGGCCTCCCGCCCACTCCCGCCCTCTCCCCATCCCCCGCCCCCACCACGCCCCCACGCCCCAACCCCCTCGGACATGACCCTATCCACCCATTACCACCCACAGCCACAACTACCCGACAGTATAGGAAAATATAATGATTACGTTTATTTCATACCTTAAAATATGATTACGTTTAAAGTTAATACCCTGGCTTGGTGTGACTTTTCCTGCATATGGTAGAACATGAATTGTGCTAAAATTATCCCAGCCTTGGTAATGTTTAATCATCTGTCGAAGCTATTAAAGATGAGTGGTCGGTTGTTGTATTAAAAGAATTTTGGGGAATAAGTCAATAGCAAATGAGTAATTGTTATTTGTTATTGCTAAAGGTTAATATGCTTTGTCATTTCTCATGCTCCTGTTGGGTGTGCATTAGCTCGTGTTATGTCATTTTTCATGCTCTTGTTGGGTGTGCGTAAGATAAAGAAAAGTTTGGTGATTGATTGTCCAGATTTTACTTCCTTAAGGCCATACACTATTTTCCCGTATCTTTCGTCTTTAAACTAGATGTTTTTCCATGCAAATACTTATTCATTCTCTTTGTTTTGATGCATGACCAACCTGCGAGTCCAATGGAATCCCTTCTTGCATTTCTTTCGAGTCCAACGCCATGCCAAAGTCTTCGAAGGACTGATTTGCAGCGGTATACATCGAATATACAATGGTATACTAGTGATATACAGCGAAAGATGGGAAAGGGAAGCAATTATGCAGATTTTGGAAGCTGATACACAGGTTTCGACACTAGTATATCGTGTATGCACGGTGATAGACAAGGAAACTGATTTGTTATATACAGTCAGTATACACAGAGCTGAAAGGGCAACAAACCTAGTTATATATCTAATTCCACCTTGAGGACATTAGTGATATCGATCCTTTAGTCGTCCATATGGTTAAACTAGTAGTAGGAAAAGTAATATAGTCTTGTATTGTCATAGATGGAGTAAGTTTTAAGATTTTCAATAGATAGTATAGACTAAGTTTTAAGATTTTCAATAGATAGTATAGACTAATTTTTGCATTCCAATTACATGCTATAACATGTATCAAGTGGTAAGAAAGCGAAAACTTCTCAAGTAACACCTAAAGCGAAAACTTCTCAAGCAACACCTAAAGAGATTAGATAAGCAGAATTTTAGCAACATGTGCATGAAGTAGGTGAGGATAGAGAGGCATTATGCAAGGTTCAAAGTCTTCTCTAACAGGACCTAAAAATATTGTATTATATACTGAATATAAAGAACTGAATGCAAGGTTTAGGCGATCAATTAGCATGGCTAGTTCTTTGAGATCAATTAGCCTAGCTAGTTCTTTCCTATGCAGACAAGTAAAGCAACATGAATTAGACAAGGGTATGAGGTCACTGAATAATTTTTCACTGTCATTAAGCAATGGAAACTCATACAATCAATATAATTTTTCAAATTTAAGTTATGCATAGGCAAATGCAACACGAACCTGATAACATAGCTGACGTTTTTGTTCAGTATTTTCAGACTACACTTGGTGAATCATGAGGTACATAAACAACAAATCTTTTTTAACTTTAACAAACTTAAGTTGTAAGTTTTTATTTCAAACTACATAAGATATAGTAACATTTTTTTTAACCACACACGGCATAATCATGGGAAGGCACATACAAAAAAATTAAAGCTAAATACGCTGAAAGTTTTATTTTTAAGAATAAATAGTTAAAGGTTGAAAAGAAACATATATAAAAAAAAGTTAAATACTCCCTCCGTCTCAAATTACCCGTCCAAAATTGAGATGACACATTGATTAAGAAAAATAATTAATAACATGGCTAGTTTACCATAGTACCCCTATTAAATGATGTTTACATTTTAATTTGAAGAAAAAGTAATTAATGGAAAGGGTAAAACATGGAAAAAAAAAATTTGTCTCTTCTTAATTAATGAAAAAAGACAAGTAAAATAAGAAATTAAATTACAAAATTTGGGACGGATAATTTGGGATGGAGGGACTAAGATGGAGGGTATTTTGGTAATCAATTAATTTATTCTTTGAAATTATACCATGCATATTACTTTGAATACAACAAACCAAACACTCAATAAAAAATAAAGTAACTTACATAAATCCCTGAATCTTTAAGTGATATTACATAAAATTCCGACTAATTTGTTATTTATATTTTGTCCCGATTTTTTGAAATGGTGATACATTATATGGTGATACATATAAAAAAGTGATACATTTGAAGCTAACAAAATATATATCACCCGTTAAAATCATACAAAATGTATCTATCGTATGAATCATCATAATACCCATATAATGATATCATATTTATAATTCATGTGAATCACCATTAAAAAAATAAACATGTATGAATAACTAAATAAATTTATATATGTATCAATAGATTTTTTTTAAAAAGTGGGAGAGATTTTAGGAGGGGAAAAAAAAATTGAATACATTAATGGAGGAGAAAAAATCAAGAAGGAAGATGATTTAAGCATTAAGGAAGATAAAAAGAAAGATGATTTAATTGTTGATAATTAGGGAGATATTTTAGGGAAGGAAATCTTGAATGAGTTAATGGTGGAGTAAAAATAGGATGTGGTTTTTCTTGATATGTATCAAGAGTAAAGTTAAAAAATGGGATTTTATGTAAATTTTAAAAAAGTAAGGAATATTAGGTAATATAGTCTCTTAAGTATGGAATTTGTGTAATTTATCCTAAAAAATAATCTCAGCATAACTAATTCCAGTATAATTTATCCCATTATAACTTATTCCAGCATAACTAATCTCAGCATAACTACATTTCCAACAAAATGACCCTTAGGGGTTGGTTGGGAAAATGTTATTTCGGAATAATTAATCCCGAGATTAGTTATCCCAGCGATAACTTAACCCATCACTATGATATAAGTGGTGGGATAAATAATTCCGAAACTAACTAATACCTCACACCAAACATGAAATAAAATAGTCCTTCATTTTATCCCAAAACTATTTATCCCTTATACCTTATACCAAACGACCCCATAATTTTGGTATAAGTTATCCCGCGATTTTATCCCATCAAAACATGGATAAACTCATTTCAAAATTAATGTCAGAATTAGTTGTCTGTTATCCTTGTACAGTTGTAACAAACCCTCAGTATATAGGTATATAATGTAACTTTCCATAAAGGGGGTTCCATTAGACTCGGTAAAGTATACAACAGTTAAACTCTTGATTATAGCAGGTAGATGTGCACTCATAACAAACAGAAATAAGTCAAAACCAACAGGAATAACAGTCATTAACAATATTGCCAAATTATAGGCAGTGAATTCAGCTTTAATGAATGAAGTGTTTTTAAGGAAACCGGAACAATAGAACAAAAATAGAATAGACTACCTTAACTAAAACAAACAGACAAAATCAATTCTTTGACACAAGAAACAAGTCTTTCAAACACCTATGTTGCTCGAACTCTTCAAAAATATTATCGAGCATGTATCAGATCCTCCAAAAGCCATGCATTTTTAGAGAATCTGACATGAGTCAGATATCATATTTGGAGTGTTCGAACATCATAGCAAGACACTTATTAACAGCTCAAGGTTTCCAAACAATGGTGGTCTCAGCAATCATGGAAGTGACAACGTATGGGTCCATGTTCGAAGCAGGCCTCCTGTCCTCAAAGTATCCCTTCCCCGCCTTCTCTGTATCTCTGCCTACACGAACGGAACAGCCGCGGTTGGCAACCCCCTGAGCAAACAACATAAAATGAGGCACTGGATACACGTAGCCAGATCGATAATTGTAAGTGAAATGTTATGTTTGACTCTCGAGATCAACATCGCACTAGACTTGTAAGTGAACACGAAATGAACAAAAGATTGATTGTAATCAAATAAAATTAGAGCATCATGTTTCAGGACAAAGTGGTTTGGCAAACATTGATTGCCAATATCGAGGAAAGTCTAAATATCAAAATCTTAAATTCCATAGCAACCAGCATTGCAGATGTTCATGGGCCAAAATGGAGGGAATTAAAAAACAGCTAGTAGAAAAAAATGATAGTTTACATACCCATTTGAACGATTTGATGTCAGCTGTTTCATGTTTTCCAGTGAGACGACGCTCATTGCCTTCACCATATGCAGCAATGTGCTCTTTGTGCCTCAGTCCAAGCTTCTCAATAGCTTTTTTGATGATTTCATAGCCTCCATCTGCCCTCATAGACTTGGTGCTGAAAGAAACATTCCACGTCAATATTCTCACGTAGACAAAGGGCGAGCCGAGAGAGAGCAGGGGAAGGGTAGTTTGATGAAAGATATAAGACCTTCTATCCAAACAAAATAACTACTTATTCATGAAATCAGTTTTAACACTTGATACTTATTAGCTATTTTTAATCATTTTATCCAGATGGGCTCATATTCTATAGAGGAATAAAAAGATCATTTGTCTACCTGTAGTTTGAGTGAGCACCAGCGCCATTCCAATCGCCCTGACAGTAAACGGGAAATAACATGACGTAAATGCAAAGCTTCACTCAAGAGAATAATCAGCATGTGGCAAGCAGTATTTAACTATCAGTGAGCAGATCAACCGACATTTGAACTAACAGTGAGAAGATATGTAGCATAAAGCTCACAGCAATAGGTTTCGGGTCAAATGAAACGACAACTCCAGCAGCCTCAGCAATCCGCTGTTAAACACCAATACGAATGAGCAAGTGTAACAATCAAACGCCACATTAGAGTTTAATTGAAGATAGAAATGGTAAAAAGTTCATAATAGCCAAGTATATACCTCGAGAATGTAACGGGCGACCCACACCTCATCACCTGCTGAGATACCTACAGCAGGCCCAACTTGGAATTCCCACTGCATAAATCACAGCATGTTTAACGAGTTTGAAATTTAAATTCTATAGTATATAATAAGATGATACTCCTAAATGCACCAACTCTATATCCTTAATTCGCCTCTGTCCTAAAAAGAATGTGGAATGGAAAAGGGGAAAAAGGCACTATACCTGTCCAGGCATCACTTCTCCATTGACGCCACTGATGTTAATCCCAGCGTAAAGACATGCCTTATAATGTGAGTCGACTATATCGCGTCCGAAAGCCTTGTCAGCCCCAGTTCCACAGTAGTAAGGTCCCTAAATGCAGTAACAAAATTCTTTAGAAAACTTTCACCTTTAGCATATTAAGGGGAACAGTAACAGAATTGTAAGTGGGGGAAGGCAGGGAAAGAGGTGTTAACACTTCACGTTATTGTTCTAAAATTCAAAACCCATAAAGTTGAAATCCCTCTGCGGAAGGCAAGGCCAGAAAAACAAGCATGTTCGAGCTTTGAATTTGGAAAAATGCTATTTAAAAAAGATTCCCAAACTCAAAACTTTCAAATCTTGAAAATCATCAAATTTCCACCAAACTCAGTAATATTATGATATGTAAAGACAATTTGATGATCAAGATACTAAATGTGGAAAAAAAATCCAAACTCAGTTTTTTCAAATCTTTCAAATAAATAACACGAGAGTTAATGCTCCAAAACACACCTAAAGTATCTTGGTTTTTCGAGTTTCATACCTCAACTATCAGTTGTTTCCTTTTCCCTTTTCCTACCTGAAATATTACCATCATGTAGGTAGGAAAAAGGAACAATTGATCATTGGGGTGTGTTTTGATAAATAGTTGGTGATGGTTCAGGAAGGAAAATCGCACACCTAATAGTCCCGGGTTGGAACGCAAAAAAAGGAATACTTTAGGTGTATTTTTGACCCTTCACTCATAACATACAACAACAACAACAACAACAACAACAAACCCAGTGTATTCCCACCTAGTGGGGTCTGGGGGGGTAAGATGTACGCAGTCCATACCTCTACCTCTGATGAAGTAGAAAGGCTGTTTCCGATAGACCCCCGGCTCAAGGCACGAGATACCACACAAACACATAGTAAAGCACAGAAGCAGATAACATAAATACGGCACCCATAAGTAATATAAAACAGAGGAAAGCAGAGGAAAGCACACAGATTCGTAGTAACTTGTCTAGTCTAACTAAGACACTTTAATTGAAATGGAGGGAGTATTAGTTATATATATTCAATTTATTTTTGTTTGGTATAATGGTTGATTTGAGATTA
Source organism: Capsicum annuum (assembly GCF_002878395.1). Classification (NCBI taxonomy): domain Eukaryota; kingdom Viridiplantae; phylum Streptophyta; class Magnoliopsida; order Solanales; family Solanaceae; genus Capsicum; species Capsicum annuum. The sequence goes on along the minus strand of NC_061115.1, from coordinate 177,822,552 downwards.
AATGGAGTAGTGAGGATTCATATAAGTGGCCGCAACTTGTTTGGGACTGAGGCATAATCATTGTTTGAATGATAAAGAGATGAAATACTAGTTTACATCCTCTGAGCTGATGCTTAAATCTGGTATTGTGGAGACTTTAGGTTTAGAATGTATTTAGTTCTAAGTGTTATCTTGTGCTTTAAAAATTCTAGTGGCTGTTCCATTACCCTGATTCATTTGGAAAGACGTAGGTCCTTTCTAAATATACATGTATGTGTTATATTTGGAAAGACGCATGTATTTGTTATATGCATGTATGTGTTATGTGGTTCAGCACTTTTGATCTCCTCACCTGCTACATATAGTTATAAAGAAACCTGAATAGGCAATTTTGGTCCTAGCTGGTGCATGATAAATCTTAGGTGTTTGCTTTCCAGCAAGAGTTAGGTTACTATATGTGTATCTTGTTTTCTCCAAATATATGATTTTGCCCTACTCTTATAATTTTACAATATGCCATGTCGGCCATTGGATCACATGATGTTAACTCAATCTCTCTTCATCTAGTTCAGTGGCTCCGGAGAGTGTAAGAATGTCTAAGAGCTTTAAGGTAGCAAATCTGGCTGTTGTGCGGTGCATTTGCTTGTTACATAATGCAGGAATTTTGAAAAGCAATTAAAAGTTCTAACTAATATATGTGATAGGATAGTCCTTTTAGCTTCTAAGGTATTAGGCATGACATGCTGTCCAAGATGTACATCTCTTGGAGAGAATGTCTTTTCCTAATAATCTGTAATATTCCTTTCCTCTTCAGTGAATTTATTTTCTATCTGAGAAAGACAGTGGAAGATATTACGTGACCTCCTGACACATTATACTACTTATTTCTTGAACCGTGTGAGAATTTACTGATAATATGAGATTTTATGAGGCAGAAATGAGGCTTTGTTAAATGTTATAATACTTATTTTCCACTATTGCAGAGACTCCTTCATATATGGAGGTGGGAATGCCTGCTTTGTCCCCTACAATGGTAATATCTTAGCGGCATTATTTCTAGGAATGATGAATTTTTCTGCTTGCCATTTCTTATTCTTTGGGGGAAGTTTTGACTGACATGTTTGTCACTGCAGACTCAAGGTAATATAGCAAAGTGGAGAAAGAAAGAGGGGGACAAGGTCAGTTGCTTTTCATGTCACTTGAAGTTAAAGTAGTACAATATCTTCACTTCTAGACAGAGAACCTACTAAAGTTTTAACCTCAACAACTGAAAGTTCTGTGTTATTACAATCGGTTGAATTCTAATTTCCTAACAGATTGAAGTGGGGGACATACTATGTGAGATAGAACTGATAAAGCAACGCTCGAGTTTGAAAGTCTTGAGGAAGGGTAAGCCTAAATTCCAATTGTGCTGTATTTGTTTAAAACTAAAGAGAGAGGATATTCTTTCTGATTTTCTTTTGACAAGGTAAGTAATGTTCTTTTCTGATGTTATTGATTTTCCTTAAATATTCTGTATGTTATTACTGTTCTTCCTGATTCTTTGCTGTTCATAAATGCCTGAATTACTCATGCTAATCATACGGTTAACTGATGCACTTCTCTAATGTATTTGGTTTTGTTGTTTTGGCATATCATTTGCAGTTACCTTGCAAAGATATTGGCCCCTGAAGGAACAAAAGATGTACCAGTGGGACAGACTATAGCAATTACGGTAATAAGAGTTCTCAGATATTTGTCCTACCACTTTTCCTCGCCATTTTCTACTTAGTAATTATCTATCTTCAGTAAAGCACCACAAAAATATAATTGAAATGATAATGCTGCATTTCTCTCTTTCTCTTCTTCTCTGGAGTTCTTTGCCTCAAAATGAAAAAAGGAGTCTGTTACATCAAAAAAAATTTTAATCGTTCTTTTTAGGATTTCTATTATTCGTTCTGTATGCATAAACAGTAGGAAACTTAAAAAATCTCATTTTGGGAAGTATGTATTCTCTCTGAAAAGATGTCAAAACAAAATATCTCCGAGTCTATGTTACTAAGCCCAAAAGTGTAAGAAATTTAAAGTATTAACAATTGTATACCTGAGGTCCAGGGAAACCTCCAAGAGGCCATCCGAGAGGCCAATTAACCTCTTTCTGCAGCAAAGTGTACTCTTGTTCAATACCATACCTAATCGGAAACTCAGACAATCAGGAAATTTCTAAACGAGTAGGCCTATAAAACCTTTTTATCGTTTAAAATCTAACTAAAGTTTTTTCGATACCATGGTTCTTCAGCAGCAACAGCAGGGTTGCTAAAAATCTTGGCAGCACTGTACCTCTTGTTTGTTGGAATGGGATCACCAGCTGGAGTGTAAGCATCACACATGACCTTAAGAAAACAAAAAACAATTAAAAACATGCACAAGCATTTACCAAATTCTAAGAAAACATCCAACTTTAGGTTCAGTAACAACAGTATCTACTAGGCTATGTTACTCATACTTGTCAAAATGCCGATGCCTGCATGTTGGATCCTCCAGATTAGTATATTCTCGAAGGATCAACACGGGTGCACCATCATTTTTGGAGAGTATGCGCAAGATAGAAAATAGGTACAACAACAAACCAACTCACCAAAATATTGTTGCCCCTCCTGAATGGATCCTTGAAAATGGCTTGAGGACTATTTGAAATTTCATTTAATATGGTCAGATGATTCTATTAAGAAATTAATGAAACTTCACAAAGTAGTTTTGCACAATAAAGAAAATCTTACTATAGGATCACTTCACTGTCTTCTCCAGGAGCTTGGCCAGTGCTAGACCCGTCATAGTTCCATTTCGGAAGCTTTGAAGGATCATTAACAGGACCCGAAAGAGTCTGTAAATTATAAAAACAAAAAGAATTTACCAAGTTAGCGATCTTCAAGCACTCGAAAAAAAGAAAAAAAATGTTGTTACTACGTGAAAGAATTACTAATAATTTAAACATGTAATACCCTGGCTTTGCTCCTGAGATCCGTGCCTGATCCGCCAATCCTGGTTAAAAAACAAGAATGACGTACTAAGTAAAGTGATCAAAATCATAACATAGATTAGGTAAAACGAGATCAATTGAGCTACATTGTCAAAGAAGGATTTAAGTTATATACAGGCAAATTTTTCCAGTTATCAATGATGCTTCTTATAAAAACTTAGTTGTTTCCTTGTGTAACTTAACCTGATGGTGTTAAAGTATCAGACATTGTCATTGTGTAGAACTTAAACTCATCAAAGAAATAAGTATCATGTAGATGTTGTTGTGATGCAAATAACTCCCTAGTGAAAGAAACTAAAAATGCCTACGCTATCCCACATTCAGTAGAAAATTATCAAAATATTAAAGCAAACATTTAGCAACAATACATGAACTTCTTTTCTAGACATATTTATTACAACTTTGCAGTCTTGTTAGTTGTTGCAAATGCGGACATTGGATTTTGGACCACAATTCTTTTTGCATATTGGGTTCTTGAAGAGTATTGGTATATTATAATTTAACTTTTTAACACAAACATAGGATTCGAGTAAGAGTTACTGGGTTCTACCATACTCCTAACCACCATTGGCTCTGCCGTGTCTTCCACGCACACGTTTGTCACTAACCATGATCAAGCAAAAAATGGTAAAGTCAATTTTTTTTTTTTAATTTGGTATAAACAAAGAGTATCTTGAGCCGGGGGTCTATCGGAAACAACCTGTCTATCTCACTTCGGAGGTAGTGGGATGGACTGTGTAAACTTATCATCCCAGATCCCAACTTGGTGGGAATATACTGGATGGTGGTTGTTGTTGTTTGTAAACAAAGAGTGCAAGTCAACTTTGCGAGTCAAGGGGAGCCTTGGAGCAACATTAATGCTATCTCCGTGTGACTTGTAGTTACAGGTTCGAGTTGTAAAATCAGCCATTAATATTTGCATCATGATAAGCTGCCTACATTACAACCCTTGGGGTAACCATGATTGACTCATACGCCATGATTAAGAAAAAGTCCTTTTTTTTTCTTTTCTAAGAAAAATTATTTAAAACATCATGAAATTACATATAAAAGAATCTAATGAATTGAATGATTGATCAAAATAAAACACTTCCAACAGCATACAAAAATACAGAAATAGCAGATCATAACAAACTGAAAAATCTGATCAAACAGATTAAACAATCAAACAAAACAATGAAAGAGAAACCTAACAATCAGAAAAAAAAAAAAAAAACATTTCGAGAATCATAAAAACCAAAATTAAATTTAAAGGGGATAAAAACATAGCTAAAAAGTCATTAAAAATACAGAAAAAAACTAACCATATGTATTCAGCAAGAATTTTCTCAGTGGATTCAGACAAATTGAGATTGAGGAGATCTGAAATCAGAGACATACTGAAAAATTCTCAAAAAAAACTCTTTTTTCTTTGTGAAAAATTAACTAATGCTTTGTGTATATGTAGAGGAAGTAGAGGAATGTCAAATTCATCGGCAACTGTTACGGAGTTTTCTTAGAATTTAATTTAACTAATTAAAAAGGAATATAATATGAGTGATTAACAATTTAAATTATTTATTACATCTTTTTTTTTTCAAATGGATGAGAAAAGTGAGATGGAATATTGGTTGTTCCATATAGTTAGGTAACTCGACGTTTCCCGGGCTAACTGAAATGCCTGTCAATTTTAAAGAGAAATTTTCGTAAATTGAACTACTCCCTCTGGTTTCAGTTTTTTAATTTTTCGGATCGAATTCAATTTGTAACTTTAAAATTTTGATTTTATGGTTTGGTTTTGGTTAAAAAAAAAAATAGTTAAACCGAAAAACTAAAATTTTATAAATAATATATATATATATATATATATATTTTATATTATATTATATTATATTATATTACAGGATCTCACTAGGCTAGGGTATGCCACTCAGCTTGCCAGACCATGTAACAATATCGGATTACGCCAAAGTCAGAAAACTGAACCAAAGCACCAACCGAAATATAAAAGAATTTCAAATAATTTAATGACTGTATGAAATCTTTTATCCAAACAATGGGTCTGTCAGAGATTTAATAACCTTATGTTAAACCCATGTGTCTAAAAGTTCTAATTGAGCAGAAGTCGCCCTTTTCGTATCAGTACAACGGGCTAAAGAGGCACAACTTACTAGACGTAGTCACGGAGACAAGGCTAACATAAGTGTATTGAACTCGACTGTACCATCATTTCGGAACCAAGTCAAGAAACTATAGAAAAATTTCTTTATATTTTGATAGAGTCTGGATCTTTCATAGTTAACTAGACCTTCAACATAGATATAAGAAGCCTTTTAGCCGAACATCTGGGCAAGGGTAGAAGTTGAATTAAATGCACACAAATAAAAAAGAAACATGTACCTTAACAATCGGAAGCAAGGCTAGAATAGTAGTAAATAGTAGCTTCTTATTTATTTAATCTTCAAATATATTACAAAGAGAGATGTAGAGAGAGGGGAGAGCTTATAGAAAGAGAAACAAAAGGAGAGAACTGAAGAGCTCCTGCCTCTCTAACAAGAATAAGGCGTCTATAAATAATAAGAAAGAGAATCTTGCATAGTAATGGATGGGTCCCTGTGGACAGTGATTTTACTATTATATAAGACTTTATTATAAAAAGTAGAGGGGCCTTATGTCGAGGTCAGATAGTCATATCTTGTCTTCGCCTTTCCATTTCTTGATGAATGCTTCAGCTTTTTCAATAATTTCTTCATTTTCTATCAGAATTTTTGGAGGTTGAGAATCTGTAACATCTTCAGTATTTGCTTCGGTAATGTTCATTGAGATATCTGAATTTTGCTCGATAGTTTAAAGTAATTTATCTCTTACTTCTGATAAATATTCTTCTATCATTTACATTTTATTTTCATCATGTGCAGATATTCTCCTAGAAACATAGTTAAGACTTTTTTCTTCAACTAAAATTGATTTCTTGGGAGTCTTTTCATATTCAGCAATTTTCTTGACTATTTTCTCCCTTTGATCATGACCATAGGTGAGTTTAGTATCTGGATCTTTTCGAAGCAATTTGTCCCAAAAATTACAATAGAATACTCGATATAAGGCAGGAATTTGTTGGGTGTCATAGCCTATTTCTATTGACCATCGATGGATCCAAGGGATAGAGAATTCTATGTAGAAATACATTTGATCAATAGTATCGATCTTACAAATATGTTCTGAAAGATATAATTCAGTTAAGAAAGGGGTGGATTTTTTCCATAAATGGTAAAAAGAGGAATATTTTGGAGGTAATATTTTGACTGTAGGTCCATGCTGAGTCCACCATTGAATAAACCAATTTGGAATAGGCTTTTCAAATACCTTAGCACAAATTTTTATAAACCAAGTGTGTTTGTGCTTATAATTATTATAATATAATACTTGAGAAAAGGTTTAATGTAATCCAAGTTGGTGAAATTTGCAAGTGTTTGTCCCATTGGCCCCATTGGCATGGATTTTTGAGTCATTGATGAAATACCACATTCTTCAATAGGAATAAGTTTTTTAATTACTATTTTGGAGTATCCATGTACTCTAGGGGTAGTTTCTCAGATGGGACTGTGATCAAAAGTTGCACTGAATGTTTGAACTAATATATGTTCATAATAAGTCCGAATTTTATATGATTCGCCAGTAAAATAAACGTTGGCATTGGGATAATTTCTAAGTATTCCCCATACTTCTTCAGAATTTTCTTGACCAGGAATATGTTAATTTTCAATATATAATATAAGTTCTCTAGCATCCAACTTTTCATTTGAAGGTTTATCTTCAGAATTTTCGTGAACTATAGATCCAAAAGAATCTGCAGTGTTTTGTTGATCCGATAGATAGGATTGTAGTTGTTTATATAACGGATGGTCTTCAGGAATATCTTCCAAATGTACGGAAGAGCCAATATTGAGAGATTTTGATGATGATGATTCATCTTGAAAATTTTTTGAATTAATTAAAGTCCTATTTCCTTGTTGTAATAGAGGAAATATAGAACTTGCAGAGCTATATGCAGAATTTCTTTGACCAAAATATGAAGAGTTTGTTCGTCCTCCTTGATATGAAGAGTTTTGACTTCTTCCACCCCTTCCTATTCCTTTGGCTATTTGCCAAGGAGGATCCATTCTGCATCAGAAATAAAGTCGAGTCTGTCAAATTCCTTCCATTCATCCACATACCAGTCCAAATATTCAGATATATCTTCATAGAGTGTATGTTTTGTAATAAAACTAGTAATGAATTTTTGTAGAATAAGCATATGCATATCAGCATTCAGAGGAGTTGCTTTTATGAAAGAGATTAGAAATTTGTGAGAGAAGAAATAAAGGAAGAGCTTCATTATTGAATTTTTTGGATGATCCTGCAAAGATTTAGTCACTTAAATCAATATCGAACCAATAGATATTATCGTCAATGAATTCATCGTGAGTAGAGATAAACTCTTCTTCAATTATTTTACGAACCAAAATTTCTAATATAAGATAATGAAGATCTTCATTTAAAGGAAGACATTTAATAATAGAGATAACTACCTTGTCAGAGAGATAGTAAGTATAAACATTCATTAATTTTTTAAATACTTTCTAGAGAGGAAATCGGGCAGAGAATTTTCACTTCTCTTTTTATACGAGATTTCAAAATTCAAAGGAGCTAACTGAGACTGCCATCTGGCAAAGATTAGTTTAGAAGCATCATGTTTGGAGTCTTTGGCTGTAATACCCCGGGAAATTTTTTGTTGAAATTTTGTGCGTAAACGTGTTGGATTCTATCTTCTAGAATGAATTATAAATTTTCCTTATGGAATGTCTTAGATTATGACCCACCATTGTGTAGAGTATTGAATAAGCTTTCCAACGATATGTGGATCATCCAAAACGGACACCCGAGCGACGAGTTATGAACATTCCGATCGAACCGTGAATAGTAGTGAACAGTAAGACGTGCAGGAAAAAGTACTGAGGCCTGGCGTATTTTTGCTTCAACTTTAAAAGATCATAACTCCTTTTACATAATGATCTGGGTGACCTACTATATATCAACGAAAAGATCTGCGAGTCCTCTTTCCAATGAAATTGGTTTTATCCATTTTGTCGATCTACTTCATCCTATCAAAAGTAAATTTTTGGGTCAACTTCAAATAATCATAACTCCTCGTACACAATGATCTGGGTGAGATAATATATATCAACGGAAATATATGAGAGTCTTCTTTCTAAAGAAATTGGTTTCATCCAATTTGGATATCGGAGTAAAACGTTATGGTTGATCTACTTCAGACTATCAAAACAGTCCACCAAAGGACAGATTCAAGAATTATTTAATTTTTAGGGGAATTTTGGTCATTTCCCTCACCCAAAATCCATCCAAACCCTATATTAAAGCCTATTAGAAGCATTATATGTTATATTTCATCAAATTCCCTCAAAAAGAAAACCCTAAGCTCCTACATCCAACTTCAAGAACCTCCAAAGTTCACCGTTAATTCTGCAAATTAATTCAAGATTCCAAGTTCCCAGTTTAAGAAATCCAAGAACCATCATTCAAAGGCACGATTAACATCTCAAAGTATCGATCTAAAGTTCATCATTCAAGGTATGTGGGGTTTTTCAACAAGAACTCTCTTTCGTTCTTGTGCCCAAAAGTAATTTTGTTTACAAAGGCATGATTTTTATTTGATTTTTATGAATTTGAAGTATGAACCCATATCTTATGATTATTATTATAAAATCTTGATATTTATGATTTTGAAAGATGAATTTACATGTGTGGAGATATAAAGCATGAATCTTGAACGATATTTATCATGATTTTGATATTTGAGTCGTGAATCCCCATTGGAAATTGTGTTTTTTTTTTTGAGAAAGTGTGTGTTATAAGCACGTTGATGTTGAATATTTGAGATATTTTGAATGATTTGACCTTTTGGTCTTAATGGAGTTGTTTTGAACTCGAGTGTGAAAGAAATTCACAACGTGGTTGATTTTAATAGATGGGAAGCATGATGGCTCCCGATGTATATTTATATATTACTGAAATTATTTTGTTGTGGATTGTCTTTGAAATGATTTGAGCTAAGTCCGGGAGAAATTTTTAGCACCGAGTGGGAGGTATAAAGCGACCTTACTTTCCTAGAACTACGTGCCCCTGTAGGAGTGAGCCTGAGGCTGATTTATATAGTGATCACTAGTTTGTGTAGATTTGATATCGATATTCCTACTCCGATGGCAAGGATAGGATGGCTCTCCCCAACGTGGGTTGTACGTTGGACTCCATGTAGCTCACATGGTTTATGTCGATTATAAGATCTCCCAGTGTGTGTGTGTTTCCTTGTGTCTATGGTGAATGGTGAAGTAATTTGAAAGTGGAATTGTGAAAGTTATTCTTTCGAAAGATTTAAATGATATTTACATTATGAGCATTGATATTCTTGATGAACTGAAAGTGATTGAAAAATTATATGATGACTCACATGTGTTATTGTACTTATTTCATCCTCTCATGATTACGATGATTTTCTTTGGGCTATGTGAGTCTTTCATACATCCTGCATATTTCTTATAAATATTTATGATGATGATGTTTATACAACTGCATACACCCTCATATACTCGGTTCCTATCTATGGTACTGACCCATATCTTTGGATGTGGGCTGCATTTTCTCGAAATGTAGGTTCAGGTGCTCAGTTCCAGGTTCGATAGTGATTCTTCGGGCATGCTGTTCTACATCCTCTATTTTGGTGAGTCCTCATGTTCCGAGGACGTGATGTCTGATGTTGGTTTCACAGAATCGTTTACATTTGATAACTGAGTATGAGTCAGTTGGGGCATGTCTCAATGGGTCGCTGGTTTTATTGATTTTCTTAGAGGCTTGTCAGACTAGTATAAATGTTGGGAGTTGACTAATAAGTCGTATTTTGTTATCTTTCTGAAATTCTTTTATTCTTGGATGATGATTACTCTGTTGATATTTGAGGGTTATTTATGAAAACCCCGTTGATTTGTGTTGAACTGAATGAAAATGGCTCAAAGGGTTAGCTTGGGGATACTCGTAGCCTCAAGTACCGTGTGACGCTCCGGGACCCATTTTTTGGGGCGTTACATTGGCAAACATATATTTAATGGATTGAGCATCAGTTCTGACTATGAATTTTTGGTCATACAAATCATCTTGAAATTTTAAAACACATTTTACAATAGTTAGCATTTCATGAGCTATAGTGGCGTATTTTTTCTGGCTTTCAGTCCATTTACCAGAATAAAATATAATTAAACATTCTGTTTTTGTATGGGGATTAACTTGTTTAAGTATTCCACCATACCCAATATTTGAAGCATCAGTTTCAACGATTTTTAACAAGTTAGGGTTTGCAAGAGATGTACAAAGAAGAATTTGAACTTGTTTTTTTAATCAATTTTACTAAATCAGTGTGGACTTGAGTCCAAGACATTTTGTAATCCTTTTTTAGTCTATCATACAAAGGAGCTAAATCTCTAGACAGATTTTCATAAAAAGGAGAAATATAATTAAGACTACCAAGGAACCTTTGCAACTATTTTTTATTAGTAATAATATCAAAGAATTTTTTAGCAAATTCTAGAGCTCTTTGTATATGCTCAATAGAACCTTGAGAAATATTATATCCTAAAAATCTAATATTTGTCTGGAATAAGCTTATTTTTGGTTTGGAGATTACCAAGACATTTTGTATAATTATTTGTTTAAACATATGCAGATGTTTAAAATGAGTTTCAAGGGTTTTTGAAAATACTAAAATATCATCAATATAGACAATGATAAAATCCATATAGGGATTGAAAATGTCATTCATAATTTTTTAAAATTCAGAAGGAGCATTTTTTAAACCGAATGGCATAACATTTCATTCATACTGTCCAAAGGGGACATTAAAAGCAGTTCTATAAGTATGTTCTTTATCAATTTGAATTTGCCAATAACCAGATTTTAAATCAAATTTGGAGAATATATTAGCATCATATAATCTAGAAAGTAAGTCTTTTTTATTCGGTATAGGATATCTGATCCATTTCAAAACTTTATTCAGAGGTTTATAGTTTATGACTAGTCGACGCATACCTCATTCCTTTTTAGCAGCATTATTGACATAAAAAGCAGTACAGGATCAAGGGGACTTTGAAGGTTTTATAAGACCCTTTTGCAAAAGACTATCAATCTCTGTTTTAAAGAATTCTACTAACTCTGTATTCATTTGACAGGGTCAAGATTTTGTGAGAATTTTTTCTTCACTGAAATCATTTTCATAAGGAAGAGAAACAATTCGCTTCTTTTGGTTCCAGAAAGCATTTGAATGATCCGCACAAATATCAACAATCAAACAACAACAACAACAAACCTAGTGAATTCCCACATAGTGAGGTCTGGGAAAGGTAAGATATACGCAGTCCATACCTCTACCTCTAAAGAAGTAGAAAGGCTGTTTCCGATAGTAGAAAGTCTATTTCCGATAGAACCCCGGCTTGAGATACGAAATACTACACAAATACATAGTAAAGCATGGAACAAGATGGCATAACATAAATACGACACCCACAAGTAATAGAAAACAGTGAAAAGTAAACAGATTCGTAATAAAGCATGAAACAAGGTATCATAACAAGAATAATACCCCCACCAAGTAATTCCCTACACTAGCGACCCAAACTGACCCTAGCCTTCTGCCCTAATTCACGTCCTCCAGATCTTCCTATCTAGGGTCATGTCCTCAGTGACAAATATCAACAATCAATTGATTAGAAATTATTTTTATTTTTTCTTGGACCTTTACTGATTTTAAAGTATCAGAAATATTAATAATCATTAGTTCTAATTGTAAAAAATTGATTTGCTTTTGCTTCATACTAATAAGAGCATTTATATCTATTGTTACATGATCAGTAACAAAAGGATAAGAGATTTGTTTATTTTTATAAGTAGCCTTAAAACCATTCGCATCAATATATGTATAAGGATACATAGCATTTATAAAAGGTGTTCCTAAAATAATAGGAGGATATAACTGGTTTTTTTACCAAAAAGAAGAAATATGGAATGCAGACTTTATTTCGACATATATGAGTATTTGGCAATTTATAGTTAATGTCAAGACTATGACCAGATGCAGACTTAATTATGTGAGTAGTTTTTTTTAAAATATCTGGTTGGAATTAAACCTTCTTGAATGCAGCTGACATCAGCACCACTATCAATCATAGCAATATTAGTGATAGAAAATTCCTTATTTATCAGAATAGTGCAATTTATATACCATTTATGAGAAGTAACTAGTTGCATCATTCCCAAGAAATAATCCCTTTTTAAATCTTCTTTTGGACTAAGTTTATCTATTTCAGAATCTTCAGAGTTTTCAAAATTCTTTTCTTTTCCTTTTGAAGTAAATGAAATAATATTTTCAGGAATGTCAGGAATCTTTTCTTTAATTTCAAAATCCTATGATCGGAGATCATCTGATTTTATTTTAAAGAAACAATTTCTTTCTTTAATTTTTCAACTTCGATTTTTAAATCATCAAATATAGTATCTCTACCCAGAGTTTGACTCAACGCAAGACGTCGATTAACCTCAGCTAAAGAATACGACATATGATAATTATCATAAGAATTATCTTTAGAAATACAAGAAGTATTAGTAGAAGTTTTTTGAGTAGCAAAATTAATGATTTTTTCACGAAGTTTTTCATCAATAACTTCTTTCAGCAATTCAAGAACATTATCAACAATAAGAGTTTGAATATTTAAATCAAGATCTTCAAATTGTGCTTGAAGTTTATACATCATTTCATCACAATTACAAATATCATTATCACAATCATTGCATTTATTAACCTGATCGGGTTCACTATCAGAATTAGGTACTTCAAAATCATTTTCAGATATAGAATCAGATTCAAAACCAGAGGTATATAATAAATTATAAAATTGGTCATGCACTTCTTCAGAAAGTCCTAAGGACTTGAGTTTTTGTAACTTGCAGTTTGAAGCTATATGACCATATTAGTTGCACCTATAACACTTGATTTTTGCTAATTCTCTTTTTGATCTGTTTTTCGTAAATCTGGTAGACTTACGATAGGATTTTCTATTTTCACGTTCTTCTTTGGTTCTATGCCTAGATCGTTTATTTCTATAGGATTTATCAGGTTTAGAATATCTTTGGGTTTTTCTCGCTAATGGTTTATCCGTACCAAATTGTTCACAAAAATCTCCTAATTGGAATTTTTTTGTGAGTTTGTCGAGCTTAATCTGTCTGTCTAATTTTAAATCATTACAAAGGGCTAAGACTTCTTGAGTACATGCTACAATAAGTTGACCATAAGTTTTTTTTGAATATTGAACCTCACCATAAGATCCTCTAAGTGATTTTCTAGCTCTTTCAGCAAATAAAGGTGGAAGACCATCAATGAATTTAGCTTTCCAATGGTCATACTTTCTTTTGGGTAAATCCATAACCCTACTAAGAAAGGTGTCTTTATACCATCTAAATTCTCCTAAATGTTTGAATTTTAAACCATTAAGAAGAGTTCTAATGTTTTCATACTGATTGGTAAATCTACCTCCAAAATGTTCAATAATTGTAAGCATAAGGGTATAGACAACATCTGGTCGTCCTGCCTAAAGTGGTCATCCTAAATTGTCTTTTCCAGGTTTATCATTAGTGGCATTAAAAATAGCCTTGCGTTTATCATCGTCTAGGAAATTATCCCACCAGCCTTGAAGTTGGCCAGTAAAGCACGCAACAATTATTTTACAAATTGTTGGGTCAGTATGATTGGCCCGATTTTTTGCTGATGCAATAGTTGTGGCAATATTAGAATACATGGGCATACGGTGGATAAGAATAGAGATTTGTCGATCTGATAATCCATTAATATTCCATTCATAAATAGCTTCTCCACTACAAGAAGTATTTGTTTGATTCTAATCCCTTTCCTGTATCAAAACATCTTGAGGAGTTGGACATGGATAATATGCAGTAGACATACAGGGAATGTCAGCATATATTTTCCCTGGTTGTTTTTTAATCATACCTTTGAGCTTATTTAGCTCGGAAGAAATAGTGTCTCCTACGTTTTGAGTAGATTCGATATTATCAGAAAAATTAGACTCGAGTTTTTGCACAAAATCATCAGAAACATTAAGAGGTTGAATGTTTAAACGAGAGAATTTTTTATCTAAGAGTTTTTCTAATTGGTCTAATTGAGAAAAATTTTCAAATCCTTCTATTTCAAGAGGTCTTTGGATAGAAGGTTTAGATAAAATATATCCTTCTTCTTCTTTGGTTTCGGAAGTAGAAGGAATGTTAGAGGAATCCATCTGCGTGCTAAGTTTTTTAGCTAACTCAATTAAATCTTCAAGTTTTTTATCAAGAGATGAAATATGTTCTCCCAAAACTTTAACATAAAGACTCAAATAATTATTTTGGGCCATAAGGTTATTTATTTCAGAAACAGTGATTTTTCCAATATCTTCATTTATAAATTTTTGAAAAGCAGAAAAAGTCATTCTAATATTATGAGGTAATAGAAAGGAAGACTGAGGAGGATACATAGCTTGAGTAATTGTACCATCAGAACTTTGATAAGATCTTTCAATTATTTTTATATAGGACGGCAAATATGCAGACATAACCCATGGCACAAAAAAGATAATTTTATTATGTAAGACACATATTTCATAGAATTCTTCGGAAATATTTCGTAATTCATCAGGACTATAAGTTTCAAAAAACCATGTCCTAAAGGTTTTCCATTTTTCACAAAAAATTCTTTTTGAATATATTTTCTTGCCTGAGAACCAGGACTAAAATCAATAAGTTGTGTCATCATAATTAAACAAAATTAATATCAAAATCCATCTCAGATGGGGTAGGATTTTCATTATCAAAATCTTGAACTATATTAGTTTTACAGTTGATTTTAATCTTTTCTACATCTTTAGGTATAACATACGAATCTGCAGAATTAATAGTATGCAAAGATGCAGCTCGATTCCTAGCTGGACCATAATAAGGTTCTATAGGAGAAATATGATGTATAGAAGGAAGTCTTCTTGGAAGAGAAAAAGAATTTCTATAGACTGGAGAATTATTATCAAATTGTAGACAAATTCGCCCATCAGAGTTTTGAGTTACATGAGTTATCTCTGAATTAGTCACATTCTCTACCAATTGTTTTGGAGAAGTGATTGAGTTTAAAATCCATGTTTTTGGAAAATCAATTTCATCCCATCGAATAGGTCTTCAGGTAGTAACCTTGGATTTTATAAAGTTGGTTTCAAAAAGCATAGTGCAATCAGAAATATCATTAATTAATTTACATCGAGGATTTAAGGTTGATAATAAATGATAATATATACGGTAAGATAATCCTATAAGCTCAGATCCAGGCGCATAATCATAACCATGAGTTTTCACATTTAAGGTTAAAGCATGAAGAATATTTATATCAGTCAAAGATAATTGCAAATTTGGCTGAGTATTAAAATATATAGGACCATAGGCAAGAGTAAAGTTAATAGATCCCATTAAAGATTTTCTAAACTTTAAATTTCTAGCATCACGTAAAGCTGCTAAAAATGTTTCAGGGAGTCCCTTTAGCGTTAAAGGTCTAAAGGCAATTTGTACTAGACCAATATGCATTTAATTATAATTACGTTTAAAAATATCAATATCATGCTTATTTAGGAGTTGAATAGTCTGTTCATCAGCATTTAAAGCAAGAGATTGCTTAGTTATTTTAATAATTTGTTTATGTTTTATTTTATCAAAAAATCCGTATTCATATAAGGTTTTTAATTCAACTTTTGGAATCGTCCATTTATTTAATAAATCCATATCTTGATGTAAATCTACGTTTTCGAGTTTTGTACTCTTAGTACTAACTTCACCCATATCCATGATTATAAAAGCCTTATTTCTATGCTAAAAACTTTACCACACTTAACATATTTACTATGAAAGTTCCTAGGCATTGATACCATTGACAAGATCTCACTAGGCTGAGGTATGCCACTCAGCCTGCCAGACCATGTAACAATATAGGATTATCTCACTGCGAACGTTTATTTTACTAGTGAATCATATAAAACCCGGACTTATTATGAACATATATTAGTCCAAACATTCAGTGTGACTTTTGATCACAGTCCCCTCGGAGAAACTATCCCCGGAGTACATAGATACTCCAAAATAGTAATTAATAACTTATTCCTATTGAAGAATAGGGTATTTTATCAATGACTCAAAAATCCATGCCAATGGGGCCAATGGGGCCAATGGGATAAACACTTGCAAATTTCACCTACTGGGATAACATTAAAGTCTTTTCTCAAGTATTATATTATAAGAATTATAAGCACAAACACACTTGGTTTATAAAAATTTGTGCTAAGGTATTTGAAAAGCCTATTCCAAATTGGTTTATTCAATGGTGGACTCAGCATGAACCCACAGTCAAAATATTACCTCCAGAATATTCCTCTCTTTACCATTTATGACAAAAATCCTCCCTTTTCTTAACTGAATTATATCTTTCAGAACATATTTGTTAGATCGATACTATTGATCAAATGTATGTCTACATAGAATTCTCTATCCCTTGGATCCATCGATAGTCAGTAGAAATAGGTTATGACACCCAACAAATTCCTGCATTATATCAAGTATTCTATTGTAATTTTTGGGACAAATTGCTTCGAAAAGATCCAGATACTAAACTCACCTATGGTCATGATCAAAGGGAGGAAATAGTAAAAAAAATTGTTGAATATGAAAAGACTCCCAAGAAATCATTTTGGTTGAAGAAAAAAGTCTTAACTATGTTTATAGAAGAATATCTGCACATGATGGAAATAAAATGCAAATGATAGAAGAATATATATTAGAAGTAAGAGATAAATTACTTCAAACTGTCGAACAAATTTTAGATATCTCAATGAACAGTATCGAAGCAAATACTGAAGATGTTACAGATTCTCAACCTCCAAAAATTCTAATAGAAAATGAAGAAATGATTGAAAAAGCTGAAGCATTCATCAAGAAATGGAAAGGAAAAGACAAGATATGACTATCTGAACTCGACGTAAGGACCCTTTACTTTTTATAATAAAGTCTTATGTAATAGTAAAATCACTGTGCACAGGGACCCATCCATTACTGTGCAAGATTCTCTTTCTTATTATTTATTAATGGCTCATTCTTGTAAGAGAGGCAGGAGTTCTTCAATTCTCTCCTTTTGTTTCTCTTTTTATAAGCTCTCCCCTCACTCTACATCTCTCTTTGTAACATATTTGAAGATTAAATAAATAAGAAGCTACTATTTACTACTATTCCAACCTTGCTTTCGGCTATTAAGGTACATATTTCTTTCTTATTTGTGCGCATTTAATTCAAATTCTACCCTTGCCCAGCCATGACTATGTCCGGCTAAAAGGCTTCTTATATCTATGTTGAAGGTCTAACTTCGCTTACATATTAACTATGAAAGATCCAGACTCTATCAAAATATAAAGAAATTTTTCTATAGTTTCTTGACTTGGTTCCGAAATGTTGGTGTAGTCGAGTTTAATACACTTATGTTAGCCTTGTCTCTATGACTACGTCTAGTAAGTTGTGCTTCTTTAGCCCGTTGTCCTGATATGAAAAGGGCGATTTCTGTACAATTAGAACTTCTAGACACATGGGTTTAACATAAGGTTATTAAATCTCTGACAGGCCCCTTGTTTGGATAAAAGATTCCATACAGTCATTAGACTATTTGAAATTCTTATATATTTTTGTTGGTGCTTTGATTCGGTTTTTCAACTTTGGCGTAATCCAATATTGTTACATGGTCTGACAGGCTGAGTGGCATACCCCAGCCTAGTGAGATCTTGTCAATAGTATCAGAGCCTAGGAACTTTCATAGTAAATATGTTAAGTGTGGTGAAGTTTTCAGCAGAGATATAAGACTTTTATAATCATGGCTATGGGTGAAGTTAGTACTAAGAGTATAAAACTCGAAGAGGTAGATTTACCTCAAGATATGGATTTATTAAATAAATGGATGATTCCAAAAGTTGAATTAAAAACCATATATGAATACGAATTTTTTGATAAAATAAAACATAAACAAATTATTAAAACAACCGAGCAATCTCGTGCTTTAAATGCTGATGAACAAACTATTCAACTCCTAAATAAGCATGATATTGATATTTTAAAACGTAATTATAATTATATGCATATTGGTCTAGTACAAATTGCCTTTAGACCTTTAACGCTAAAGGGACTCCCTGAAATATTTTGAGCTGCTTTACGTGATGCTAGAAATTTAAATTTTAGAAAATCTTTAATGGGATCTATTGACTCTACTCTTGCCTATGGTCCTGTATATTTTAATACTCAGCCAAATTTGTAATTATCTCTGACTGATGTAAATATTCTTCATGCTTTAATCTTAAATGTGAAAACTCATGGTTATGATTATGCTCCTGGATCTGAGCTTATAGGATTATCAACCTTAAATCCTCGATGTAAATTAATTGATGATACTTCTGATTGCAATATGCTTTTTGAAACCAACTTTAAAAAATCCAGGGTTACTATCCGAAGACCTATTCGATGGGATGAAATTGATTTCCCAAAAACATGGATTTTAAACTTAGTCACTTCTCCAAAACAATTGGCGAAGGATGTGACTAATTCAGAGTTAACTCATGTAACTCAAAACTCTGATGGATGAATTTATCTACAATTTGATAATAGTTCTCCAGTCTATAGAAATTCCTTTTCTCTACCAAAAAGACTTCCTTCTATACATCATATTTCTCTTATAGAACCTAATTATGTCCAGCTAGGAATCGAGCTGCATCTTTGGATACTATTAATTCTGCAGATTCGCATATTATGCCTAAAGGTGTAGAAAAGATTAAAATCAACTCTAAAACTAATATATGTTCATAATAAGTCCGGGTTTTATATGATTTGCCAGTAAAATAAACGTTGGCAGTGAGATAATTTCTAAGTATTCGCCATGCTTCTTCAGAATTTTCTTGACCAGGAATATGTTAATTTTCAATATATAATATAAGTTCTCTAGCATCCAACTTTTCATTTGAAGGTTTATCTTCAGAATTTTCTTGAACTATAGATCCAAAAGAATCTGCAGTTTTTTGTTGATCCGATAGATAGGATTACAGTTGTTTATATAATGGATGGTCTTCAGGAATATCTTCCAAATGTACGGAAGAGCCAATATTCAGAGTTTTTGATGATGATGATTCCTCTTGAAGAATTTTTGAATTAATTAAAGTACTATTTCCTTGTTGTAATACAGGAAAATTAGAACTTGCAGAGCTATATGCAGAATTTCTTCGATCAAAATATGAAGGGTTTGTTCGTCCTCCTTGATATGAAGAGTTTTGACTTCTTCCACCCCTTCCTCTTTCTTTGGCTATTTGCCAAAGATGATCCATTCTGCATCAGAAATAACGTCGAGTCTGTCAAATTCCTTCCATTCATCCACATACCAAAGAAGAAGAAGGAATGTTAGAGGAATCCATCTGCGTGCTAAGTTTTTTAACTAACTCAATTAATTCGTCAAAGTTTTTTATCAAGAGATGAAATATGTTCTCCCAAAACTTTAACATAAAGACTCAAATAATTATTTTGGGCGATAAGGTTATTTATTTCAGAAACAGTGATTTTTTCAATATCTTCATTTACAAATTTTTGAAAAGCAGAAAAAGTTATTCCAGTATTATTAGGTAATATAAAGAAAGACTGAGAAGGATATACAACTTGAGTAATTGTACCATCAGAACTTTGATAAGATCTTTCAATTATTTTTATATAGGACAACAAATATGCAGACATAAACCATGGCACAAAAAAGATAATTTTATTATGTAAGACACATATTTCATAGAATTCTTCAGAAATATTTCGTAATTCATCAAGACTATAATTTTCAAAAAACCATGTCCTAAAGGTTTTTCATTTTTCACAAAAAAATTCTTTTTGAATATATTTTCTTGCCTGAGAACCAAGACTAAAATCAATAATTTGTGTCATCATATTAAATAAAATTAATATCAAAATCCATCTCAGATGGGGTAGAATTTTCAAAATCTTGAACTATATTAGTTTTAGAGTTGATTTTAATCTTTTCTACACCTTTACGTGTAACATGCGAATCTGCAGAATTAATAGTATGCAAAGATGCAGCTTGATTCCTAGATGGACCATAATCAGGTTCTATAGGAGAAATATGATGTATAGAAGGAAGTCTTCTTGGAAGAGAAAAAGAATTTCTATAGACTGGAGAATTATTATCAAATTGTAGACAAATTTGTCCATCAGAGTTTTGAGTTACATGAGTTAACTCTGAAATAGTCACATCCTTCGCCAATTGTTTTGGAGAAGTGACTGAGTTTAAAATCCATGTTTTTGGGAAATCAATTTCATCCCATTGAATAGGTCTTCAGGTAGTAACCCTGGATTTTATAAAGTTGGTTTCAATAAGCATAGTGCAATTAGAAGTATCATCAATTAATTTACATTGAGGATTTAAGGTTGATAATAAACGATAATATATGCGGTAAGATAATCCTATAAGCTCAGATCAAGGCGCATAATCATAACCATGATTTTTCACATTTAAGGTTAAAGCATGAAGAATATTTACCTCAGCCAGAGATAATTGCAAATTTGGCTAAGTATTAAAATATACAAGACCATAGGCAAGAGTAGATTCAATATATCCCATTAAAGATTTTCTAAAATTTAAATTTCTAGCATCACATAAAGCAGCTAAAAATGTTTCAGGGAGTCCCTTTAGTGTTAAAGGTCTAAAGGCAATTTGTACTAGACCAATATGCATATAATTATAATTACATTTAAAAATATCAATATCATGCTTATTTAGGAGTTGAATAGTCCGTTCATCAGCATTTAAAGAAAGAGATTGCTCAGTTGTTTTAATAATTTGTTTATGTTTTATTTTATCAAAAAATTCGTATTCATATATGGTTTTTAATTCAACTTTTGGAATCGTCCATTTATTTAATAAATCCATATCTTGAGGTAAATCTACCTCTTCGAGTTTTGTACTCTTAGTACTAACTTCACCCATATCCATGATTATAAAAGCCTTATATCTATGCTGAAAACTTCACCACACTTAACATATTTACTATGAAAGTTCCTAGGCTTTGATACCATTGAAAGGATCTCACTAGGCTAGGGTATGCCACTCAGCCTGCCAGACCATGTAACAATATTGGATTACGCCAAAGTCAAAAAACTGAACCAAAGTACCAACCGAAATATAAAAGAATTTCAAATAGTTTAATGACTGTATGGAATCTTTTATCCAAACAAGGGACCTGTCAGATATTTAATAACCTTATGTTAAACCCATGTGTCTAGAAGTTCTAATTGTGCAGAAGTCGCCCTTTTCGTATCAGTACAACGGGCTAAAGAGGCACAACTTACTAGATGTAGTCACAGAGACAAGGCTAACATAAGTGTATTGAACTCGACTGTACCACCATTTCGGAACCAAGTCAACAAACTATAGAAAAATTTCTTTATATTTTGATAGAGTCTAGATCTTTCATAGTTAACATGTAAGCGAAGTTAGACCTTCAACATAGATATAAGAAGCCTTTTGACTAGACATAGTCAAGGCTGGGCAAGGGTAGAAGTCGAATTAAATGCACACAAATAAGAAATAAATATGTACCTTAATAGTCGGAAGCAAGGCTGGAATAGTAGTAAATAGTAGCTTCTTATTTATTTAATCTTCAAATATGTTACAAAGAGAGATATAGAGAGAGGGGAGAGCTTATAGAAAGAGAAACAAAAGGAGAGAACTGAAGAACTCCTGCCTCTCTAACAAGAATGAGGCGTCTATAAATAATAAGAAAGAGAATATTACACAGTAATGGATGGGTCCCTGTGCACAGTGATTTTACTATTACATAAGACTTTATTATAAAAAGTAGAGGGGCCTTATGTCGAGGTTAGATAGTCATATCTTGTCTTTGCCTTTCCATTTCTTGATGAATGCTTCAGCTTTTTCAATAATTTCTTCATTTTCTATCAGAATTTTTGGAGGTTGATAATCTGTAACATCTTCGGTATTTGCTTCGGTACTGTTCATTGAGATATCTGAATTTTGCTTGACAGTTTGAAGTAATTTATCTCTTACTTCTGATATATATTCTTCTATCATTTATATTTTATTTCCATCATGTGTAGATATTCTCCTAGAAACATAGTTAAGACTTTTTTCTTCAACCAAAATTGATTTCTTGGGAGTCTTTTCATATTCAGCAATTTTCTTGACTATTTCCTCTCTTTGATCATGACCATAGGTGAGTTTAGTATCTGGATCTTTTCGAAACAATTTGTCCCAAAAATTACAATAGAATACTAGATATAAGGCAGGAATTTGTTGGGTGTCATAACCTATTTCTATTGACCATCGATGGATCCAAGGGATAGAGAATTCTATGTAGAAATACATTTGATCAATAATATCGATCTTACAAATATGTTTTGAAAGATATAATTCAGTTAAGAAAGGGATGGATTTTTTTTCCATGAATGGTAAAAAGAGGAATATTCTGGAGGTAATATTTTGACTGTAGGTCCATGCTGAGTCCACCATTGAATAAACCAATTTGTAATAGGCTTTTCAAATACCTTAGCATAAATTTTTATAAATCAAGTGTGTTTGTTCTTATAATTATTATAATATAATACTTGAGAAAAGGCTTTAATGTAACCCAGTAGGTGAAATTTGCAAGTGTTTATCCCATTGGCCCCATTGACATGGATTTTTGAGTCATTGATGAAATACCCCATTCTTCAATAGGAATAAGTTTTTTAATTACTATTTTGGGGTATCCATGTACTCTGGGGGTAGTTTCTCAGATGGGACTGTGATCAAAAGTCGCACTGAATTTTTGAACTAATATATGTTCATAATAAGTCCAGGTTTTATATGATTCACCAGTAAAATAAACGTTGGCAGTGAGATAATTTCTAAGTATTCCCTATGCTTCTTCAAAATTTTCTTGATCAGGAATATATTGATTTTCAATATATAATATAAGTTCTCTAGCATCCAGTTTTTCATATGAAGGTTTATCTTCAGAATTTTCTTGAACTATAGATCCAAAAAAATCTACAGTTTTTTGTTGATCCGATAAATAGGATTGCAGTTGTTTATATAACGGATGGTCTTCAGGAATATCTTCCAAATGTACGAAAGAGCCGATATTCAGAGTTTTTGATGATGATGATTCATCTTGAAGAATTTTTGAATTAATTAAAGTCCTATTTCCTTGTTGTAATACAGGAAAATTAGAACTTGCAGAGCTATATGCAGAATTTCTTCGATCAAAATATGAAGGGTTTGTTCGTCCTCCTTGATATGAAGAGTTTTGACTTCTTCCACCCCTTCCTCTTCCTTTGGCTATTTGCCAAGGAGGATCCATTCTGCATCAGAAATAAAGTCGAGTCTGTCAAATTCCTTCCATTCATCCATATACCAGTCTAAATATTTAGATAATCTTCATAGAGTGTATGTTTTGTAATGAAACTAGTAATGACTTTTCGTAGAATAAGCATATGCATATCAGCATTCAGGGGAGTTGCTTTTATGAAAACGATTAGAAATTTGTCAGAGAAGAAATGAAGGAAGAGATTCATTATTGAAGTTTTTGGATGATCCTGCAAAGATTTAGTCACTTAAATCAATATCAAACCAATAGATATTATCGTCAATGAATTCATCGTGAGTAGAGATAAACTCTTCTTCAATTATTTTATGAACCAAAATTTCTAAAATAAGATAATAAAGATCTTCATTTAAAGGAAGACAGTTAATAATAGAGATAACTACCTTGTCAGAGAGATAGTAAGTACAAAAATTCATTAATTTTTTAAATACTCTGTGGAGAGGAAATCGGGCAGAGAATTTTCACTTCCCTTTTTATACTGGATTTCAAAATTAAAAGGGGCTAACTGAGCCTGCCATTTGGAAAAGATTAGTTTAGAAGCATCATGTTTGAAGTCTTTGGCAAACATATATTTAATGGATTGAGCATCAGTTCTGACTATGAACTTTTCGTCATACAAATCATCTTGAAATTTTAAAACACATTTTACAATATTTAGCATTTCATGGGCTATAGTGGCGTATTTTTTCTGGCTTTCAGTCCATTTACCAGAATAAAATCTAATTAAACATTCTATTTTTGTATGAGGCTTAACTTGTTTAAGTATTCTGCCATACCCATTATTTGAAGCATCAGTTTCAACGATTTTTAACCAGTTAGGGTTTGCAAGAGATGTACAAGGAAGAGTTTGAACTTATTTTTTGATCAATTTTACTAAATCAGTGTGGACTTGTGTCCAAGGCATTTTGTAATTCTTTTTTAGTCTATCATACAAAGGAGCTAAATCTCTAGACAGATTTTCATAAAAAGGAGAAATATAATTAAGACTACCAAAGAACCTTTGCAGCTGTTTTTTATCAGTAATATTATCAGGGAATTCTTTAGCCAATTCTAGAGCTCTTTGTATAGGCTCAATAGAACCTTGAGAAATATTATGTCCTAAAAATCTAATATTTGTCTGGAATAAGCTTATTTTTGATTTGGAGATTACCAAGTCATTTTGTATAATTATTTGTTTAAACATATGCAGATGTTTAAAATGAGATTCAAGGGTTTTTGAAAATACTAAAATATCATCAATATAGACAATGATAAAATCCATTCACAATTTTTTGAAATTTAGAAGAAGCATTTTTTAAACCGAATGGCATAACATTTCATTCATACTGTCCAAAGGGGACATTAAAAGCAGTTCTATAAGTATGTTCTTTATCAATTTGAATTTGCCAATAACCAGATTTTAAATTAAATTTGGAGAATATATTAGCATCATATAATTTAGAAAGTAAGTCTCTTTTATTTGGTATAGGATATCTGATCCATTTTAAAACTTTATTCAGAGGTTTATAGTTTATGACTAGTCGAGGCATACCTCGTTCTTTTTCAGCAGCATTATTGACATAAAAAACAGTACAGGACCAAGGGGACTTTGAAGGTTTTATAAGACCCTTTTGCAGAAGACTATCAATCTCTGTTTTACAGAATTCTACTAACTCTGTATTCATTTGACAGGGTCGAGATTTTGTGGGAATTTTTTTCTCACTGAAATCATTTTCATAAGGATGAGAAACAATATGCTTCTTTCGATTCCAGAAAGCATTTGGATGATCCGCACAAATATCAACAATCAATAGATTAGAAATTATTTTTATTTTTTCTTGGACCTTTATTGATTTTAAAGTATCAGAAATATTTATACTCATCAGTTCTAATTGTAAAAAATTGATTTGCTTTTGCTTCATACTAATAAGAGCATTTATATCTCTTGTTACAGGATTAGTAACAAAAGGATAAGAGATTTTTTTAGTTTTATAAGTAGCCTTAAAACCATTTGCATCAATATATGTATAAGGATAAATAGCATTTATAAAGGTGTTCCTAAAATAATAGGAGGATATAACTGGTTTTTTTTTTACCAAAAAGAAGAAATGTGGAATGCAAACTTTATTTCGACATATATGAGTATTTGGCAATTTATAGTTGATGTCAAGACTATGACTAGATGCAGACTTAATTATGTGAGTAGTTTTTTCAAAATATCTGGTTGGAATTAAACCTTCTTGAATGCAGCTGACATCAGCACCACTATCAATCATAACAATATTAGTGTTAGAAAGTTCCTTATTTATCAGAATAGTGCAATTTATATACCATTTATGAGCAATAACTAGTTGCATCCTTCCCAAGAAATAATTCCTTTTTAAATCTTCTTTTGGACTAAGTTTATCTATTTCAGAATCTTCAGAGTTTTCAAAATCCTTGTTTTCCCTTTTGAAGTAAAAGAAATAATATTTTCAGGAATGTCAGGAATCTTTTCTTCAATTTTCAAAATCCTATGATTGGAGATCATCTGATTTTGTTTTAAAGAAATAATTTCTTTCTTTAATTTTTCAACTTCGATTTTTAAAACATCAAAGGTAGTATCTCTACCTGGAGTTTGACTCAACGCAAGACGTCGATTAACCTCAGCTAAAGAATATGACATATGATAATTATCATAAGAATTATCTTTAGAAATACTAGCAGTATTAGTAGAAGTTTTTTTAGTAGCAAAATTAATGATTTTTTCACGAAGTTTTTCATCATTAACTTCTTTCAGCAATTCAAGGACATTATCAGCAGTAAGAGTTTGAATATTTAAATTAAGATCTTCAAATTGAGCTTGAAGTTTATACATTATTTCATCACAATTACAAATATCATTATCACAATCATTGCATTTATTAACCTGATCGGGTTCACTATCAGAGTTAGGTAGTTCAAAATCATTTTCAGATGTAGAATCAGATTCAAAACCAGAGGTATATAATAAATTATAAACATGGTCATGCACTTCTTCAGAAAGTCCTAAGGACTAGAGTTTTTGTAACTTGCAGTTTGGAGTTATATGACCATATTGGTTGCACCTATAGCGCTTGATTTTTGCTAATTCTTTTTTTGATCTATTTTTTGTAAATTGGGTAGACTTACGAGAGGATTTTCTAGTTTCACGTTCTTCTTTGGTTCTATGCCTAGGTCGTTTATTTCTATAGGATTTATCAGGCTTAGAATATCTTTGAGTTTTTCTCGCTAACGGTTTATCCATACCAAATTGTTCACAAAAATATCCTAATTGGAATTTTTCTGTGAGTTTGTCGAGCTTAATCTGTCTAGATAATTTTAACTCGTTGTAAAGGGATAAGCCTTCTTGAGTATAAGCTTCAATAAGTTGATCATAAGTTTTTTCTGGATACTGAACCTCGCCATAAGATCCTCTAAGTGATTTTCTAACTCTTTCAGCAAATAAAGGTGGAAGACCATCAATGAATTTAGCTTTCCAATGGTTATACTTACTTTTGGGTAAATCCATAACCCTACTAAGAAAGGTGTCTTTATACCATCTAAATTTTCCTAAATGTTTGCATTTTAAACCATTAAGATGAGTTCTAATGTTTTCATACTGATTGGTAAATCTACCTCCAAAATAATAATTGTAACCATAAGGGAATAGACAACATCTGGTCTTCTGCACAAAGTGGTCGTCCTAAATTGTCTTTTCCAGGTTTATCATTAGTGTCATTAAAAATAGACTCGCGTTTATCATCGTCTAGGAAATTATCCCACCAGCCTCGAAGTTGGCCAGTAAAGCCCGCAACAATCATTTTACAAATTCTTGGGTTAGTACGATTGGCCTGATTTTTTGTTGATGCAGTAGCTATGGAAATAGTAGAATACATGGACATATGGTGGATAAGAATAGAGATTTGTCGATCTGATAATCCATCAATATTCCATTCATAAATAGGTTCTCCACTATGAGAAGTATTTGTTTGATTCCAATCCCTTTCCTCTATTAGAACATCTTGAGAAGTTGGACGTGGATAATATGCAGTAGACATACGGGGAATGTCAGCATATCTTTTCCCTGGTTGTTTTTTAATCATACCTTTGAGCTTATTTATCTCAAAAGAAATAGTGTCTCCTATGTTTTGAGTAGATTCGATATTATCAACAAAATTAGACTTGAGTTTTTGCACAAAATCATCAGAAACATTAAGAGGTTGAATTTTTAAACGAGAGAATTTTTTATCTAAGAGTTTTTCTAATTTGTCTAATTGAGAAATTTTTTTAAATCCTTCTATTTGAGTATTAATATTTTTGATACTTTAAAATCAGTAAAGGTCCAAGAAAAAATAAAAATAATTTCTAATCAATTGATTGTTGATATTTGTGCGGATCTTCCAAATGCTTTCTGGAACCGAAAGAAGCATATTGTTTCTCTTCCTTATGAAAATGATTTCAGTGAGGAAAAAATTCCCACAAAATCTCGACCCTGTCAAATGAATACAGAGTTAGTAGAATTTTGTAAAATAGAGATTGATAGTCTTCTGCAAAAGGGTCTTATAAAAACTTCAAAGTCCCCTTGGTCTTGTACTGCTTTTTATGTCAATAATGCTGCTAAAAAAGAACGAGGGATGCCTCGACTAGTCATAAACTATAAACATCTGAATAAAGTTTTGAAATGGATCAGATATCCTATACCGTATAAAATAGACTTACTTTCTAGATTATATGATGCTAGTATATTCTCCAAATTTGATTTAAAATCTGATTATTGGCAAATTCAAATTGATAAAGAACATACTTATAGAACTGCTTTTAATGTCCCCTTTGGACAGTATGAATGAAATGTTATGCCATTCGGTTTAAAAAAATGCTCCTTCTGAATTTCAAAAAATTATGAATGACATTTTCAATCCCTATATGGATTTTATCATTGTCTATATTGATGATATTTTAGTATTTTCAAAAACCCTTGAATCTCATTTTAAACATCTGCATATGTTTAAACAAATAATTATACAAAATGGCTTGGTAATCTCCAAACCAAAAATAAGCTTATTCCAGACAAATATTAGATTTTTAGGACATAATATTTCTCAAGGTTCTATTGAGCCTATACAAAGAGCTTTAGAATTTGCTAAAGAATTCCCTGATATTATTACTCATAAAAAACAGCTGCAAACGTTCCTTGGTAGTCTTAATTATATTTCTCCTTTTTATAAAAACCTGTCTAGAGATTTAGCTCCTTTGTATGATAGACTAAAAAAGGATTACAAAACACCTTGGACACAAGTCCACACTGATTTAGTAAAATTGATCAAAAAATGAGTTCAAACTCTTCCTTGTACATCTCTTGCAAACCCTAACTAGTTAAAATTCATTGAAACTGATGCTTTAAATAATGGGTATGGCAGAATACTTAAACAAGTTAAGCCCCATACAAAAACAGAATGTTTAATTAGATTTTATTCTGGTAAATGGACTGAAAGCCAGAAAAAATACGCCACTATAGCCCATGAAATGCTAAATATTGTAAAATGTGTTTTAAAATTTCAAGATGATTTGTATGACGAAAAATTCATATTCAGAATTGATGCTCAATCCATTAAATATATGATTGCCAAAGACTTCAAACATGATGCTTCTAAACTAATCTTTGCCAGATGGCAGGCTCAGTTAGCCCCTTTTAATTTTGAAATCCAGTATAAAAAGGAAAGTGAAAATTCTCTGCCCGATTTCCTCTCTAAAGAGTATTTAAAAATTTAATGAATTTTTATACTTACTATCTCTTTGACAAGGTAGTTATCTCTATTATTAAATGTCTTCCCTTAAATGAAGATCTTCATTATCTTATATTAGAAATTTTGGTTCGTAAAATAATTGAAAAAGAGTTTATCTCTACTCACAATGAATTCATTGACGATAATATCTATTGGTTCGATATTGATTGAAGTAACTAAATCTTTGCAGGATCATCCAAAAACTTCAATAATGAATCTCTTCCTTCATTTCTTCTCTCACAAATTTCTAATCGCTTTCATAAAAGCAACTCCCCTGAATGTTGATATGCATATTCTTATTCTATGAAAAGTCATTACTAGTTTCATTACAAAACATACACTCTATGAAGATATATCTAAATATTTGGAATGATATGTGGATGAATGGAAGGAATTTGACAGAGTCGACTTTATTTCTGATGGAGAATGGATCCTCCTTGGCAAATAGCCAAAGGAAGAGGAAGGGGTAGAAGAAGTCAAAACTCTTCATATCAAGGAGGGCGAACAAACCCTTCATATTTTGATTGAAGAAATTCTGCATATAGCTCTGCAAGTTCTAATGTTTTCATAATGATTGGTAAATCTACCTCCAAAATATTCAGTAATTGTAAGCATAAGGGTATAGACAGCATCTGGTCATCCTGCCCGAAGTGGTCGTCCTAAATTGTCTTTTCTAGGTTTATCATTAGTGTCATTAAAAATAGCCTCACGTTTATCATCGTCTAGGAAATTATCCCACCAGCCTCGAAGTTGGCCAGTAAAGCCCGCAACAATCATTTTACAAACTGTTGGGTCAATATGATTTCTGCTGATGCAGTAGCTGTGGAAATAGTAGAATACATGGACATACGGTGGATAAGAATAGAGATTCGTCGATCTGATAATCCATCAATATTTCATTCATAAATAGCTTCTCCACTATAAGAAGTATTTGTTTGATTCCAATCCCTTTCCTCTATCAGAACATCTTGAGGAGTTGGACATGGATAATATGCAGTAGACATACGGGGAATGTCAGCATATCTTTTCCCTGGTTGTTTTTTAATCATACCTTTGAGCTTATTTAGCTCTGAAGAAATAGTGTCTCCTACGTTTTGAGTAGATTCGATATTATCAACAAAATTAGACTTGAGTTTTTGGACAAAATCATCAGAAACATTAAGAGGTTGAATGTTTAAACATGAGAATTTTTTATCTAAGAGTTTTTCTAATTGGTCTAATTGAGAAAAAATTTCAAATCCTTCTATTTCAGGAAGTCTTTGGATACAAGGTTTAGATAAAATATATCCTTCTTCTTCTTTGGTTTCGGAAGTAGAAGGAATGTTAGATGAATCCATTTGCGTGCTAAGTTTTTTAACTAACTCAATTAATTTGTCAAGTTTTTTTTTATCAAGAGATGAAATATGTTATCCTAAAACTTTAACATAAAGACTCAAATAATTATTTTGGGCGATAAGGTTATTTATTTCATAAACAATGATTTTTCCAATATCTTCATTTACAAATTTTTGAAAAGCAGAAAAAGTCATTCCAGTATTATTAGGTAATATAAAGGAAGACTGAGGAGGATACATAGCTTGAGTAATTGTACCATCAGAGCTTTGATAAGATCTTTCAGTTATTTTTATATAGGATGGCAAATATGCAGACATAAACCATGACACATAAAAGATAATTTTATTATGTAAGACACATATTTCATAGAATTCTTCGAAAATATTTCGTAATTCATTAGGACTATAAGTTTTAAAAAACCATGTCCTAAAGGTTTTCCATTTTTCACAAAAAAATTCTTTTTGAATATATTTTTTATATTATATATATATATAAAATATTTAATAATTCACATTCACAATTAACATTTAACAGTATATTCGCACACGTTGCAGGCTGTTTATGGATTGTTTTAGTGACTCAAATATTTTATGGATTATTGTGGTGACTTTGGACTGTTTTATGGACTATTTATGCAGAAAATATGTTGTTTTGTGGACTATTTTTATGAGTTCTGTGTTGTTTTGTAGACTATTTATGCAAGGTTATATTATATGTAATGATTAATGATGTTATGTATTGTGTTAAGCTTATGAT
This sequence comes from Capsicum annuum, assembly GCF_002878395.1. Lineage (NCBI taxonomy): Eukaryota > Viridiplantae > Streptophyta > Magnoliopsida > Solanales > Solanaceae > Capsicum > Capsicum annuum. The sequence continues at coordinate 177,791,140 of NC_061115.1, read as the reverse complement.
TATGTATAAATTTCATAAATCCCAACATTTTAGAAGTAATTACATCCCGTCCCATTTTTTTTAATTAGTTTAGTCACTCTCCCGTTTAATATACATTCTTTAAAAGGCATATACATAACAAGTAATGTATATTGTAATCTGTTAGAGTTCTAGAAAATAGGGAGTAACGGATATTCAGCATTCATTGACGTAAATGGCGCAACTAATTTAATACGTGAATTACTGCATCCCATAAATCATATTTTATAAACGGAATTTCAAATTTTAAAAATCACATATACCTAAAAACACAAATCTGAAGCAAAAGAATAAATCAAAAATCAAATTTCATCTCTGTTTTTTGTTGTTTACTGAAGAAAGCAAATTATTTTCAATTATTGAAGATGAATATTGCTATTCTTTTCAGGTACTCAGGTAAATGGAGATCTCAAACAGAATATGTGGATTATAAAAGTGAAGGGATTGTTGTTGCTGAATCAGTAAATTATTTGAGGTTGATTTTGTCGATTGCTGATGAACTAAACATTGATAAAACTCGAAAAAATATTGATGTACGTTATGTTGTTGAGGGAAATGATTCACCTTTTCATATCCGTAACGATAATAAAATACGATTGTATGTCGAGTTGAAAAAAAATCAATCGTCGTTCATGATGTATCCGTTATGTATTTCAATAACACAAAAATGTTAAGATGACATATTGTTCGATAGGAAAACAAGAGCTATGGTTTGCCTGGAAGGTGTTGAATCTGATGCTTTGACTTTATCTGTTGCTGAGACACAAAATAAGTATGCTTTGTATGTACCAGAGGTTGAAGATAACTTGATATGTGATAGCAAGAGCATTGATGTAAGGGTGAAACAGATGTATAAGGATAAAAATATGCTTGTTTCAGTGATGTTGAAATATAAGGTGACTGATGGATTCAATGTTAGAGAAAACGATCAAACAAAAAAAGGTGAAATTGTATCTTTTTTATACTAAGCAGTATGATATATGAAATCATTGAATATTTTATATTATTTTTTTTTAATTAAAATGTTACATATAGTTGCATGAACATGTGTATTTTTTTGTGCTAAAACTAAAATCGAAATACAAATTTTCAGTGTGACCTTTGCAATATCTGTTTGTTAGATTGTTGAAGTTATGTATGTTTATGTGAGGTAATGAATTTCAATTTATAATTTTTTTTATTTTCTAAAAAGCCATCGGATACATACGACAAAAATGGTTACCATTTTCTTCGTTATTAATATTTCTGAGGTTCTTGGTTTAATATATATATAAGTTGCTATGTCTATAATTTTAATTGTTTATATTATCAGTTTTGGTAAGGGAAATATGTTATGTATATTAAAATATGTACATAAGTAATTATGTATGTGTAAACATATACATAACTGGTAACATGTCAGCAGATGTGTTATTTAATCCATAATCTGCATACTTCATCTTTAAAGTTTATTAGTGAATTATTAGATTGTATATATCTTTATTTGATGAAGTATTATGCATGTCTATGCTTTATTATAATGGATTTGTAAAAATTAAATCATTAAAACTTATGAAATGATGCAAAATATAATCATTTGAATAGTGTTTTTTATATTTCAGCTATGTACTCCTCTGTTACAATGAGAAATGAACGTGAAAGTTGGAAGCATCTAGTTACAAAAAAAAATATTTTTATGATTCAAAAATTTAATCTAGAACATACATGCAATTTGAAGGATAGGGTACTGCAGAATATTTTGGCGACAACTTTTCTTGTATGTGAATTCATAGCTCCAAAACTAGTAAACTATAAGAGAAGGCACACACCGGGGGACATCATTGAAGAAATAAAAGTTATTTATGGTGTGGATATAAATTATATGAAAGCATGGTGTGCGAAGGAGCGTGCCATCGCTTTGCTGAGGGGTGGAACTGCGGATGCTTATAGACAGATGCCGAGATACATTTATATGTTAAAAAATATATATCCTAATTCGCACGTTCCAATGCACAAAGTTATTTGTTTTTTAAGTTATTGAAAAAAATTCATTAATTTTTTTTTGTATTAAAAAAAACAGTAAAAATTATATTTATTATCACCTACATAGTTATGTATAATCTAATAACATATGTTAACTATGTATATGTTAACATTTACATCTATGTATGTGTTAACACATATAAAAATTTTGCCCAGTAGACTTTAAAAAAATCTTCTTGTTCTTCTACTAATACAGTGTTTACTTAATTTAGGATGCATATTACCACTTGCATATGGGGTTGTGGATACTGAGAATGATAATTCATGGACATGGTTTTTCAATTAGTTCAAAGCTGCATTTGGTGAATGTGGAAACATGTGTGTTGTTTCTGATAGGAACAAAAGTATTATAAAAGCTGTGAGTGTCGTATATCCAAATGTCCCACATCTTGCGTGTATATGGCATCTTTAGAAAAATGTTTGTAGTTACTTTCGTAAGAGCAAAGAAAGTATCAGTGATTTATTTTATGCAATGGCTAAAGCTTATAGGAAAGATGATTTTGAATATTTGATGGCAAAGATTGAAAAAGCTCATCCGAGAGTAAAAAAATATTTACAAGAAGCTGGATATGAAAAGTGGAGTAGATGTCATTCACCGGTAAATAGACGTCGGATGATGACCTCGAATATTGCTAAGTGTATTAATGGTTGTTTGGTAGAGGCCCGGGGATTGCCAATATATGGATTCTTAGAAGAAGTTCGAATATTATTTGGTTCTTGGAACTGTAAGAATAGTGAAATAGCTTCTTATACAAGTACCACTTTTGATCGTCGATTTGAAGAAATTCTTACTCTCTACGGTGTGAAAGCTTTAAGAATGATGGTATGTATAAGCTTTAAATTTTTGAAATGTGCATTTACATGTAGTATTTGTTTGACTAAAAATAAGTGTATTTAAATTTATATTTCCAATAAAAAATATTTGGTTGGAATTTTTTTATTTATTGTTTAGGTGAAAGCTTCTTCAACATATATATATATTCGGTTTATGAATTTGGGAGAAGATACATTGTTGATTTAGAAAATGGCTCATGTAACTGTGCGAGGTTTCAAATAGATCAAATCCCTTGTGCTCACGCTATAGCTGTATTGAAGTCTAAACATGTAAAAGATTTTGGAGATTACTGTTCAGAATACTACAAGCCAAACACATTGGTCAAGACATATGAGGTTCCAATCGTTCCAATGCCAGACAAGAAAGACTGGGTTGTTCCCAACAGTGTAGATGAAGAAGAAGTGTTGCCACCATTATACCAAAGACTTCTAGGTAGACCGAAGAAGGGGAAGAAGAAGAAATCAAGTGAAACACTTTCTTCAAGCACAAACCGTTATGGACGATGTGGCCATGAAGGGCACAATAGGCATTCATGTAGTTTTTGTCCAAAGGAGAACTAATTTATTGTTTTGCTATACTCTTGAAGAGTATAACTGATTTATTTCCGTGTTTTTTTTCTTTTAAATAAATTATTGTTTATTTCAATTTTAATTTTAGTATTAATTTATTTTTCTTATTTGTGATCTTTATGTATACGCTGGTGATTTTCATAAGTGCTTTGAAATATTCTAGAGTAACACAGTTGTGTATATTATCAAACAATGGTAACCTGTATAACATAAAACGTACATAGCTCCAATGTAAAAACTGTGATGTGTATGTTTAATTTTTTTAAAAACTAAATTTTGAAAATCAGTTGTTATGTGTTTTCTGTATAATGTTGAATTAACTTATTGTTTTGCTATACTTACGAAGAGAAATGAAATAACGTTGGAAACAAGTAGGTGGTACAGTTATCTATATTATATAACATACATAAATTGTATTTATAGCCTTTAACTCAGATATATGTTTAATGTATATTATATATTAATTAATGTAGATAATTTAATATACATAGCTCTGTTATATAACGTCTGAATTGTAAATGTAAACATATAGTTGTAAACAAAAAGTTTTAAAAAAAAATATTATGAGTTTTACATATAGCGTTGAATTAACTTACTTCTTTAATGTATTTGTTTTTTCAATTAAATGTATACTTATGTATATTTTTCAGCATTTATTAGTTAGTTATATAATGTAATATGTATATTATAATATATACATAGATTAAATTAGGAGGTTTTGTGTATATTAAAACATATACACACATTACAATTATGTATATTTTACAATATACAGTATTAACTTTTATTGTTTACAATTTATATAAAAAAATATACACACATAACAACCACAAATATATGTAAATGTTTTCATATGTAACATTCATCAAAAACTGCATTAGTCATTGCTAAAAAATACATATGTCAAACAAAAACTTCATCATATTCATTAAAAAAAAAACATTGTATTCTGCCTTACAAAACAACTAAAATAATTAAAACTTTGAAAATTCCTAACTATTTTCAGCAGAATACATTAAAAATCTTAACAATATTCTTCAGTAAGACTACTCAATGCAAACTATTGCATTATCATCTGGAATTTGTATAATTCTTGACTTTGGTCTTGGAGGGTCATCATTTTCACTAACATAACCTTTCTTTGCTTTTTGAATACCATATTTTTGAAGAAGTGTGGCGTAACACATTCTATGGTATTCTGCTTCAAAATCATCAGAAGGCACATTTATTTCTTCACTTAGGTATTCTGCATAACCAGCAACAAAGACTCCACAACCCCTGTCATACATACAAAAAATAATAGAAGTTATTATGTAATACTTACTAGCAATGAAGTTATTATGTAATACTTACTAGCAATGAAAAATACAAATACATTAATACATGTACAGTAATATTGCAAATAAAAAAAAATAAATAAGTATACTTACACACTGTCGCATTCTTGTTGCATACTATGTTGAACATACTCAACGTCAAAGAGATGTTCATTCAGAATTTGTGTCGTCTGAGTAATCTTATCCCTATATGTTTCAAGATTAGGCCAATCTGTATAGATGTTTCATCATAAAATTTGCTGTCAGAGAGGTAAGTTGGCAGCATCTTAGCCAACTTTTGAATCTCAGTAATTGATTTTGTATTCCTTCATCTGGATAGCGAATCGTAGATACGTATGTGTCTATCCTTCAGGGCAATAACAGCTAACACCCAGTGAAAATTCCTATTGCAGTTGATAGGAACATACACCTTATCAACTTGGTGCCATGGTAAACTAGATGACATGCAATATCCCTTGATTATATATGTTATTGCCTCTTCAATTAGAGCAACGCGAGCAGATTCAACATAATCTTGTTGTGTAGTCAAGACTGTATCTGTATCGTCTTCATAGCATCTGGAGTATGCCTTGTCAATGTAGTTCTTGAAAAAATAGTTGGTTATTGTGAACCTGTAATCTTGATCGCTCTTTAATTTTGATTTCTTCCGCAAATGATAGAAAATGACATCAATATGCTACAAAAGAGGAGAAAAAATGAAATGAATTATTGTCCTATATAATAAAAATCACATACTTTTAAGAATAGTGTTTGTAGACATACATCTAGATAATAAATGCATATACATAAAATATGATGAAACCTGAGTATGCAAAAAAGTTCATAACTACATATATTCAGTGATGTATATTATTTAATATACATACTGATTATCAATTATTAACATACATAGCCATTAGCAATATAATACATATATTAAGGTAGACATATACATATGTTGTTGTGTTATAATTGAGTTAACATATAGGTTATAATATACATAGATGATGTCCATTTATTTTAGTAGTGATGAATTTGTTAACATATACACAAACTTATTTTGTGTGATCTGAGGATACTAGAACAAACATGACACAAAAATCAACAATGATGCATATTATAACGTATATGTAGGTGTTGTCAAATGCCTAAACTAGTCATATAAAAAATGGACACATAGACAGTGCAAAAATATGATGTACATAAATTAGAAATTGAAGTATTAGTTTAAGAGAAACATAGTTTATTTAAAACTTATTGAACACATAGAAAATCTCCGAAGTAGGTTAACACATATATACCATGCATGTATGTATACAACATAACAGAACAAGTAAAAATGAATGATTATCAAATTAAAAATTTTAAATACCTCATCGTTCGAACACGTGTTCTTTTGAGACATCAAGTAAAACCAATTTTTTATCCATGCATGAGAAACCACAAAATCAATTTCATGAAATCCTAGCAAAGAAGATTTTACTTTGTAGTGATCATCATCATATTTTCTATTAAAAAATTAAATTTGTTATTATAAAAAAAATGTAGTACATTCATTGAGTGAAATAATTAATTTTAATATCGATAAAAACTTACTTTTTAACATGAAACTTCAATAATCCTTCCTCCACCCACTGTTTGAACTCTTCAATTACACTGCTTGGCATAGTGTCAGATATTAGGAAACCATCAAAAGCGAATTGTTGTTTCTGTTCTTCGATCTGATCCTCAATTGCTTTAGAGCTAGAAGCATATTCTGTTGTGTATGGAGACTTGAAAACTTTGGATCTCGTCCTGATTCTCTTAGTAACCTTAGCAGGGGTTTTTGCAGCTTGATGAGCTGCGACAACAACATCAGGAAACTCAAGAGGAAGCTGACTATCAGAGATGTCGTGTTTGTTTACAATTGGTCCTGCCGGTGGAACTACTTATATTGGAATGTCATCAACTGGTGCTGCAATAACTTTCAATATCGCATCTAACTCAACTTGAGCCGATTCAGAAAGTGTACTCGAATAATCAACCTGAGATTAAATTTGAAGTATATATTGTTAGATTTGGTTTAACGTGCACGTAGAAGTAGTCTCATGTGTGAAAATTAAGACATGCAGGGCAAAAAAAAATTGGTGAAGTTACCTGCATATTAGATGTTCCAACATTATCATTTTCAAGTTTTTGGTTTTCCACAACTGCGACTAGACATTCCAATGTGGCAGGCCCAATATTAGCACTAACTCCTTCAACATCCTTGAAAACATAACACAAAACATATACAAAAGTAGATCATTATTTTAATTTAACTGTAAGCGAAAAAATAGTACATTTCTTACATATTTGACCTATGGCTGAAAAAGAATGACTTTATTTATTTACCATGTGATCATTATGGACATGTACAGCAGTAGATGTTCCAACATTGGTGTTGTTGGAATTTTGATTTACCACAAATTCTACAAAAGCATCTAGGCTGGCAGTAGCATTATCCTCACTGCATCCTTTGACATCCTACCAATCATAATGTAAAACATATACATAACTAAGTCATTTCAATATTTTAATTGTAAACATTAAATTCTGAGATCTTTAAATCTGTGATTGTTGTAGTATGGGACTACGGTTCCGATCAAAATAGTGACCATCCATTGGATCATCAGCAGAGTATACGTCTGTTGATTTATCTGTCTCGTTGAAAATCTATGAATAAAAAATAATTATTGCTTTTTATGTTAATTGCTTTCATAATTTGTGTCGTGCTGCAAATTTGTATATTATAATAATATACATATAAAACAATACGTATACATTGTAACGCAAATATAACTGTCATTAAACAACATTCAATTTGTACCAAATTATAAGCTGGATAAAAATCATAAAATTAAAGAAGTAATGAAAAAGTAATATATGTAACGAAGTATGTATAATTATCACTTGTGAGTAAATAACTTTTTTCCCTTTTCTTTCAAGGTTTTGAAGATTTCAATATCTTCAACATCTTGTTTAGATGGTACATTTCTTATTTTTTCTTCTCCCTCTTACTGATGGTGTTAAAATAATATAGTATATTCTTTAGAAAAAATTTGATAACATTTACCTGATCTAATAATAATGTATGTTTTAAAAAAGTACCCCTTTTTGTATGCCTTTAATATTCTGCATGATATCCATCTCGTCTACTTGATCTTGTGTTGATTTTTCTCCGACAGTTTAACCATCCAAAACATGAACCTTTATAGTTTTTTGTAGTAGATATATCAGATACTATGCCATTGCAATGTAATATACATAGCTATAAAATACACATAGTATAACTTGTGATTATATTGTGGACTTAACATAAAGCCGTTATGTATATTAGTTAAAATACATATCATTATTATCAGCTATTATGCCAATGCAACTATCAATTTCATAAGAAATAGTTAATATACATAGCATGTTGTTGGTATATTATATACCACAATGTAACAATTTATGTATATTATATTAGAAACATAAAATGTATGTAATATACATAGCTATAAACTACACATCATACTTATGAGTATAACTTATGATTATATTGTGTATTTAACTTAAAATATTTATGTATATTAGTTAATATACATAACATAATTGGCAGCTACTGTGCCACTACAACTATCAACTCCATGAGAAATAGTTAATATACATGGCATATTGTTTGTATATTATATAACACAAAGTAAGAATTTTATGTATGTTATAAAACATTGTACAACTAATAGTTAAATAATACGTAATACAATTCTAATTCAGAATATGTATAAATGCACAAGATTGAAGCAAAAAGAAATACAAAATCATGAATTGTATAACTTAAATCATTTTTGGTGTACCTTTTCATTATTTTTGGCTGTTGCGTTTCAACATTTGGATGAGTTTGGCATGTTGTTTATCCATTTTTTCATTTGAGTTTTGATGTTGTTTGACTATTAGATCATGAAGAAAGTTGATTTTTGTGTCAACCTGCATGTCAAAATGAACTTACATAAGACTACATGTTGATGAAAGTTGAATTTTGTGTACACCAGCATGTCAAAAGCTGAAGAAAGTTGACTATTAGATATGAATGAACTTACATAAGATTGCAAAAATAACTTTATATCATCCCACTTTTCATCAAAATTGTCCTGACAAACTGACTTGAGTGACGATGATGGAGTTGTCTTTTTGGCATGAACACGGTCCAAACCTGAAGAAGCTATTTTTTGGGTTGGCACAGTTCTTGTTGAAATAAAGATGGTATTTTCTGAAAAACTTGCTCCTCAGCAGTTGTGAAATCAAAACGGACTGTTTTTCGCTTCTTAGTCGAATGAGATGGCATCAGTAATCAAACCTGCCTTTTTGAGAATTTATGTAGGAGGGACCATACTAAATTCCTCAAAACCATGTATATCGAGGTCCACTTGTGACTGTACTCAACAACAGGTCTTTTATCGGAACAATTTGCAGTAATTTCTGGAGGAAATCCACTTTCAGCTTCTTTTAATTGAAATCCCTCAATCATTTGCTAATCAAGAGTTTGTACTTCTTCATGAGTTGGTCGTATATTGTTGTATACAAACTATTAAACAATAAAAAAATAGCCACATTAACAGTCTGTTAAAGTAAGCATATTGAAAATTAAAACTAAGATCGAAATAATATACATCATACTTACCTAGCTGAACATACCAACCATAAATTTCTCGTACTTAACTTTGATTTCAACCACCTGCTAGTTGAAAATTCAAGGAATTACATTTCCCACCCGCTTGGCTATCGTACTGTCTACCTCAGAACAACATTCATATATCCAAACATTTAGCACGTGAGGCATTCCCCCCATCGAGTATAACTATTTCGCAACAAAAAAATTTTGTCTCCACAACGCAATAAGCTTTTCAAATGAACTCTTCCCCCATGAAAATTGTTTGTAACTACCCTTCTCAACCATCATAAAATTTAATTTGATAATTGTAGAATCACGTACTTGTGAATACAGAAAGGTGTGAATAAAGTAAATTATTGACATATTCAGAGCATCAAAATTATTTTCAAAGTTACCCAACTTGAAACGCTCTATAAAGAGACTTCTTTTGACAGAACTCTTAGATCCTGGAAAATACTTCGTCATTAATGCGGACTTTGATGTAACAGAAAAGAGGTTCTCCTCGATGTTTCCTAAACATTTAAGACCGGATATAATGACATACTCAGTAATAGTAAACTTGAGTGTGGTTCCCTACACGTAAACGTGTATTTCATCTGGATTATCTTGTTCTATCTCGAGCATGAGTAAGCATTTGGATAATTGACCCTGATAATTACAATTCGGGATGTCTAGGAATGAACCAAAAATTGTTTGCCGAAATAGATTTACAACTTCTTCACCAAGATAATTTTTTATTTCTTCTCCAAATTTTCGATTGCAATAACTACCGAAATACAACGAATGCGCAGGGACCTTTCTTGTCCTGTATTTCATATCCTATTGAGAAAGAAACAACACATGATATGTGAGCATGTGTTTTTAAATGAAAATAACACTAAAATTATGTATATTACTAACATATACATAAAATTGACTTGTGAGAAGTATTGGTTCTAAAACACAGAAAATAATATATCATCAATGATGTATATGTCAACATATACATAGCTGATATCCATTATGTATATGCAGTTCACATCATAATATTAGTCTACTAACATATTAAAGTTTATGTATATATTATTCATAAACACATGACATGTTCAGTGCATCAAACTAAAATAATAAAACACAAACTATATAAAACACTAAATTAACAAAACATATATATGTCAATATGAGCATGCGTTGTAAAATTAAATGCTAAACTTATGTATATTACTATCATATACATAAAATTAAATTGAGAGAATTATTAGTTCAAAAACACAACAAACGAAATATCAGAAGTGATGTATATGTCAACATATACATACCTAATATCCATTACCTTAAATACCTCTTCAAAAAATATACACATATACATAGAAAATATGATGTATATGAAGTACACAACGCAGTATTAACAACATATTGAAGTTTATGTATATGTTATTCATATACACATTTCATGTTCAGTACATCAAACTAACATAACATAACGTTATAGAAAAACTAACTTATGTATATGTGCTGAGTAATGTATGTGTAACACATACATACGAATTTACATAAACCCAATATTCATTTATGTATATTAAATTATATAGATCACTGTATTTCAAATAAAAAGCTCACCACAAATTTATATACCCAACATATACAAAAATTAAAAAATTATATATACCTTAGGAAGACGTGGACGTCCAGAATCATCTTTTTTGGATAATCTTGATGATTTTTCACCTTCTTTTTTTGACTTCTCAGTAGCAGCTTTTCTAATATCTTTCATCTTATTGGGGTCGTTACGAAATTTAGATCTGTTTTCAACAAAGTTAGGTTCCTCGTAGTCAAAAACTCCAGGAACAAACTCAACTACCGGATTTGTATCTAACTGAGTTAATCCTAAGCTAAAAGAAGGAGAATCCTCCATTAACAAAGTACAAATATGTTTATTTCTACTTTAAATGGACGATTTTGAAACAAAAAAGGAACAATAATGAAATAACAACCAAATTTTGTTAAATTAAAACCCCCAAAAAATACTTAATAAGAGCATGCAACAATTTATTCTTTCGAAAAATTCCAAAATTGAATTTAGGAGAATGTTCCATTAACAAAGTACTAAGTTGTTAATATCGTACTTCAAATGGATGATTTCAACAATTTTGTTAAAGAAGAAACCCCAAAAAATACTTAATAAGAACATGCAACAATTACTTCATTCAAAAATCCCCAAAAATCGGTTCAGTAAATGATGAAAAAAAAAATACTAACCTCAACACTTAAAAATTAGAATAATTAATGAAGATTAAGATAAAATTTAATGCTGTAAGTTGGAGTCAAATACAGTTGTATTCAAAATGGTAACCGATGCTTGATTTTAGGAGAGTTTTAAGGGTGAAAAATGGTGAAAGAAATCATCTTACTTATGCATATTTGCTTTTAGAGAGAGAAACACCAAAAATGAGATTTTTGTAATAAGTTTGAGGAGTTGGGATTTTTTGTAATTAATGAAAGATAAGTTGTGTTATTTTGTAATTTTTAGTATGATTATTTCATTTCATTTCATCCATGTTAAGTTATTTATATTTGGGAATGAAAAACAAGTTTGGAAAAAATATTTTTTCTTACAAAACCCATCAATTTTAAATACTCGATTATGAAAAAGAGAGGCTAACTACTTTAATATTTCAAACCGAAATAAAAATCCGAAATAACCGAACCGAATTTGTAAAAACTGAACCAAACCGAATTTATTTAGGTTTGATTTCGGATGTCATTTTTGTCAATCCGAAAATCGATAAACTGAATCGATATAAAACAATCAGACTGAACCGACCGAATGCCCACCCCTAACTCCCTCTATTTATCTTTGTGCTATACTCAAGTGATATCTTTCCTTAAGCTTGTCAAACGGGCCGGGTTGAACCGGTCTGCCTAGCAAACCCAGCCCAATTTGACCCGACCCAGTCAGTCCATGGATTGTAGGGTATCGGGTCCCGGGCTGAGTTATTTTTTTAGGCTCAGTTAACCCAGCTCGAACCAAAATCGATCCAGGCCTGCCGGTTAACCGGCCCGGCCCGGCCCGATTAAGTTTTTTTTTTAAAAAATAGATTTTTTAAGAAAATGGCCGTTGGGACATTATAGCCATTGGGACCAGCGGCTATATGACCGTTGGGAGCCCAAAACGGCTATAATGGCCATTTTTAATTAAAAAAAATCAATTAAAATACCTTTTAAAACTCAAAAAAATTTCTATAAATACCCTACACTTTCAAATCATTTTCCAAACAATTTTTCATTCTCTCAAATCTCATCTCTCTCAAATCTCAATTCTCAATTTTCAAATATCCTATATATTTCCTAAAGTGTTCACTTTAATTTTTAAATTTTGCGATTACAAAGTACGAGTGGAAGTTTCTAAAGTCACAACCTTTGGATACTTCCAAAATTTGGTATTGTCATTCAATCCCTTACTTTTAATTTTTAATTAGTGTATTAATTGTTGAATATTTAATTTTATTATATTTGTGTATTTTGAATATTTTTAGTTTAATTTATATTATGGATAAATTTAGAAACGTCGCCACTAAAGGTGTAAATAAAATTTATATGAAAGTGGTAGTGGTAGTAAAAAATAAATTACTAGCGTTAGAGGTACTTCAAGTAGTAGATATACCCGTGTGCCTCTGTCTCCGACACCGCTTAGTCAACCTTTTGAGGAAGAAATAGGTGTAGGTGCTCTTGATATGGATCATGTAGAAGCTTAGAAAAATTACGGTATAGAAGAAGAAAATGAAGTAGATACGGTTAATTTAGATGAAGATGATGAAAATATTGGTGAGATACCAACAGGAGGAAATGCTAACGTTAGATCTGAATCAGCTAATCTCCCTCCTCGTCCTCACCATGCCCCAAGAGCTCGTAAAATAACTAGTATTGCATGACAATTTTTTGAACGTATATCAGATATTAAGGTGCAATGCAATATTTGTCAACAAATATATAAGCCTAAAAGAGGAGGCAAGCAAGGGGGTACTAGTACATTAATGAGACATATAAGTGATAATCACGAAAGAGAGTTAAAAATTGCACAAGGTGGTGTGGATGTTGGTAGGCCAACACAAACTAGAATGGGCCCAACGACCGGTCAGGTAATGAAGAAGTATAATAAATTGAGGGACTGGGAAGAAATAGCAAAAATGGTAGCTATGGGTTGTTTGCCTTTTAGTTTTCCTTCTTATGATGCCTTTATTCATTATATTCAAGCAATTTATAATCCTATGTTTAATGGTATTCCTAGAAGTACTTGTCGGGCTGATATTTTTAGAATTCATTCACAATATTATTTTTATTTTTCAACACTGTTAAAAAATATTCAATGTAGAATGTCTCTAACTTCTGATATTGATCGTGCTGTAAATAAAAATGATTATTTAATAATTACTTGTCACTGGATAGATAGTGATTTTGTTATGCAAAAACGTATTCTTGCTTTTTTGTATGATGAAGATCGTAATCATACTGGAGATTTTATTGCTGATTCGATTGCTAAAGTTGCAGAATTTTATGGTATTGAAAATAAATCTTATGTATTGCTTTTGATAATGCTTCTAACAACAAGATTGCTATAACAAAGTAAAAATCTAAGCTATCTCCGTCGTTACCTGAAATTTTTCATGTTAAGTGTGCTTGTCATATATATAATTTAATTGTAAGAGATGGTCTTGAGTTTTTTGAGCTTTATATTAAAAATATTCATCTTTCCGTTAGTTTTATTCAAGGAAATAATCATAGAAAAAAAATTAGACACTTTAAACTTAAATGTGAACAAAATGGACTTGCACCGATATTGATGCCTGAAGAATATGACACTAGATGGAATGCTACGTATGATTTCTTAAAAACTTATCATAAATATAGAGTTCCTATTACACTATCTTTTAACCAATATTGTGGTTCATTTACTGATTCTGCCCACTACATGCTACATGATTTTGATTGAGCTGTAATTAATGATCTTGTTAAGTTTTTTAAAAAAATTTATACAGCTACGATTGAATTTTCCGGTGCTTATTATCCTATTATTTATAATATTTTGGCATATATAGCCGATATTTTTTGTTTGCTCAAAGAATATAAAAATAAAGAAGGTTACAAAGAAGCTGTTGGTTCCATGTTTGCTAAATTTAAAAAATAATTTTTTTCGATTTTCTCTATTTACTTGGTTGGTGCTATGCTAAATTCGTGCATGAAATATACTACTATGTGCCACTTTAGTACTCTTATTTATGCCAACTTAGAGACAAATACTAACAATGATTCTGATTATGGAGAACAAGAACAACCTGATTTGTGGACGGCTATGGCCGATGCGAACGCTTTCATAGATAAATTATATAACCACTATGCTAATTTATTTTATTTAGTGTACCGACAAATATCACTCAATCTGTCTTTCCTCATCCTTCCGAGGAGAAATCATTTTCTAAAAGGCCGGCACATAGTGATTTTCCTAATTATTTTTATGATTTACCTTATTGGAACAGTGTTGAGGAGAGAGCTTACACAATAAGTTATCGGGAAGAGCTAAAGTATTATCTCCGAACGCCGATAGAGGATCGCAGACGACGGATCAACGCGTTGGATTGGTGGAGGAATAATGAAACACAATATCCTATGCTTTCAAGATTAGCTAGAGATATCTTGAATGTTCCAATGTCAACCGTTGCATCGGAGAACACTTTTAGTCTGGAACGACAACAGCTTGGAGACAACTGACACTCATTGGGAAGCAATGCAATGAATGTTCTAGTTTATCTTAGAGATTGGATTAGACCGAAACGAAGAAATCAAGGAATGGAAGAGGAGATGAACGACGGGCAGAGACTTGAAGAAATTATGACTTCACGGGAAAACTCAGTAGAATCAAGTCCAATGCATAATTTTACCCCCGTCGACTTTGACTATCCTATGCAATTTCCCGTTAAAATTAACATGAATGAGTTTGAAAAAATGATGCAAAATTTGTAGAATTTTTATTCATGTAATTTATGAATTTTGGATCATTTTACAATCAGTAAAATTCAACATTCATTCACTCCTTAGTCCTTACTTTGTAATTTTTTCCATTTAATGATTTAAATTGAATTTCTAGTTTAAATTAAATACTTAGTTTTAATATATTACTAATTTACTATCAAGTATTATTAATTTATTATATTAAGTAGCATATGTTTTATTTAAAGTAGTACATATATTGAATGATACATATATATGTGTATATATTTTCTAAAGCAGTATATATTTAACGTATACATGTGTATCTATTTTATAATTTAGTATATAACTATACATATAGTGTATATGTTTTATAAATTAGTATATAACTATATATATAGTGTGTGTGTGTGTATTTATTGTAGTATATTTTATTTAAAGTAGTATATATATATTGAATGGTACGTATATGTGTATAGATCTTCTATAGACATATATATATATATATATATATATATATTTAACGTATGCATGTGTATATGTTTTATAAATTAGTATATAACTATATATATAGTGTGTGCGCATATTGTAGCATATATATATATTGTAGTATATGTTTTATTTAAAGTAGTACATATATTGAATGGTACATATATATGCGTACATATCTTCTATAGACGTATATATTTAACATATACATGCGTATATGTTCTATAAATTAGTATATAGCTATATATAGTGTGTGTGTATATATTATAGTATATATATTGTAGTATATTTTATTTAATGTAGTACATATATATTGAATGGTACGTATATATGTGTATATATCTTCTATAGACATGTATATTTATTGTATACATGTGTATATGTTTCATAAATTAGTATATAACTATATATATAGTGTGTGTATATATTGTAGTATATATATATTGTATTGTAGCATATGTTTTATTTAATGTAGTACATATATACTGAATGGTACGTATATATGTGTATATATCTACTATTGACGTATATAGTTAACGTATACATGTGTATATGTTTTATAAATTAGTATATAACTATTTATATAGTGTGTGTATATATTGTAGTATATATATATATATATATTGTAGTATATTTTATTTAAAGTAGTACATATATATTGAATGGTACGTATATATATGTATATATCTTCTACAGATGTATATATTTAATGTATACATGTGTATATGTTTTATAAATTAGTATATAACTATATATATAGTGTGTGTATATATTGTAGTATATTTTATTTAAAGTAGTACGTATATATTGAATGGTACGTATATATGTGTATATATCTTCTATAGACGTATATATTTAACGTATACATGTGTATATGGTTTATAAATTATTATATATATCATTATATTGTAGCATATATCTTGTAGTATATGTTTTATTTCGAGTAATATATATATTTAACTAACGTATAATCGTATACACGATTACATGTGTAATTGTGTATATGTGTATATATTTTTTTAAATTTTAATGTAGTATATACTATATATATAGTGTATATATATTGTTTAACATATTAAAAATGTACATAGGTGGGTATATATAGTGTATATTAGTGAAAAAACTTTTTTTTTTATTTTGATTTTTGATCGATTTTGACCGAGTTTAGGTGGGTTGGACCGGGTTGGATTAAGTGGGCCGGTTCAGGGTTGTTTTTTAAAAAATTACTGTTGGAACCGGAGCCGGACCGACCGGTTTAACTAGGTCCAGATCTGGATTGGCCCATTAACCGGCTAAAATTCATGGGCCAGTTCCGAGTTAACCTGGCCCGACCCATTTAACACCCTTATCTTTCCTACGGAGATATGTATACTTTCATCTTTGATTTAGTAATCTATTTTTCTTAGTCATCTTAAATAAATGGGAAAAGCGTCAAATATTCTCCTAAACTTTGCGAAAAGGTCTAAATATATCCTCCATTAATATTTGGTCCATTTATATCCTCGTTGTTAAAGTTTAGAGCATATGTACCCCTTTGAAAGTTAAATGATGTGCTGAAAATTTACAAGCCTTTTTTTTAATTTGAATTGCCACATAAGCAAAATAATTGTCACATCACAAAAAATAAACCCCACCCAACTCTTCTACAATCTAAACCCGACCCAAGATCTCACACCCTTTTTAACCCCCTAGATAATTACTTGTCGACTGAGAATAACCTGCGCCTATGCTAAGAATTTATTAACTCCATTGAAGTTTATGCAAGCTATAACAAAAGAATCACTAGTAACGATGAACAAAAGTTGATCCATCACATGTGCATAACCTAAATTTTTAGAGTTCTTTTAACATATTTTTGTCTCAATGAATAGACACATTTTGTTGGATCTTGTACTTCCAATCTAAATTCTTGGGAAAGGATTGACATAGTGATCAAAATATTAGACTTGTAATAATTCCTTTTCATGTTCAAAGTCTTAAAAGATATAGTAGATTCTTCTACCAAACAAAGGTATATATAAACTTAATCATCAATACTTCACATATATAGTGTCTCTTCATCCACCAACTTTCTGTGATTATACATTAGGATGCTCATAAATGTATGAGATGAGAAATGAGTGACAAAAAGAAAAAGAAAATAAGTATTTTACAATCAAAATATTTATAGCCTTCACCAATCAAGAAATAAGGTCCAAATGAGGACGGGGGCTTAAAAGTCTGACTATTAAGCACAAAACCTATTTCTAAAACTCCAGTTGCATTGAAAGAATCTTAGCCAGAAGGAAAAACTTACAGGTTTAGATTGTAGAAGGCGTGTGGATCTTGGGTTGGGTCATGGGCTGATTCAAATTGATGGGTCGGGTTTAGATTGTAGAAGAGTTGGGTGGATTTATTTTTTGTGATGTGGCTATTATTTTGCTTATGTGGCAATTAAAATTAAAAAGGAAAAAAGAAAAAAAGGGCTTGTAATTTTCTAGCACATTATTTAACTTCCAAAGGAGTATATATGCTTCTAAACGTTAACAATGAGGGTATAAATGGACCAAAATTGTAACGGAGGATATATTAAGACATTTTTGTAAAATTTAGGGGCATATTTGACTCTTTTCCCTAGATAAATTAAAAAAACAATGTAGACACATAATTTTGTCTCTCCCGAAAACCCAAATTATCCATTTTTGCCTTCGTCTTACCATGTACCCTATCCCATGTGATGATCCCTTCACAAAATGACAAAAAATAATAAAATTTCCAACAAATTAACACCCTACCCAATCAGATTGGACCACCTCACCTTATGTAACCACTTACACCCCTACCTCTACCCCCATATGCCCCTCTACCCAACGTGGTCCCCATCCCCTCACAAACTCATATTTTTCTCCCATTCATCCCGATAACAAAATACAAGATATATATATACACAGCTACATAATTGAGGGATCTTCCTCACTCTGCACATACAACAGACCAAAAACACACACAGTAACAAAAATCACACGCCATTCACGCACACACCTTACCATATACATAAAATACACACACACTCATGAAAAGGGGGGAGAGGTGAATCATGAGAAGGAGTGGTAAAATAAAAGAGAACACAAGAAGAAGTTGATTGAGTTTGGGGGTTTTCGGTGAGTTTTATTCACCGGAATCAGAGTCTTTCAATTATTTGTACCCCTAAATCCCTAAACCCTTCCCTGTTCTTTGGTTTATCCAGTGAAAGTTAGCCAGAGAAACACCCTTTTCATGACTACCGTGGCTATTAAACCTCCATCTAGGTAGAAATAACATCCTAGCTCCGATATTCGGTGGGATTCATCTAAGGTAAGTTGGAAATCATGGATTTGAGGTTTGTATCGACATCTTTCAGTTGGATTTGAATTCTGCTCGGGTTTACAATTCTCAATACCGGTTGATTTTGGGTATTTTGGAGTTTTTTGTTGGTTTCAAAATCTGTCTGCGGTGTGTCTCCGAATTTGAGGTTGTTCATTCATTTGTTGAGGCCGTTACGGGGTTCTTTGACATAGATTTTGTCCATTCGATTGAGTGATACTTAATTTTCAATCGTTAATAGAGGTTCAATTCTTCTCTCTTTCTCTTTGTATTTCGTTGTCTATGATATTTAGTGTTTGAGATTGAATTTTTGTGTATTGGTTGATCTTTATTGTCAGTGAATAATTATTCGTGTTGGTTCATTGTTAATTCTTTGGTTATGGACTACGTGATGAAGGGATATCCCTCTTGAGACTTAAAGATCGTTTATTTTGGGGTCAGAGATTGAAAATTGATAAAATAAATATTAATTAATCTTGATTTATTGTTGTTGGTTTATTTTGGAACAAATATTAATATGAAACGTGATAGTATCATGATTAGGCCGTCAAATGGATCGGCAAATGATAGGATGTTTAGGAAAATTTAGGGATTGTGGATTGATGGAATGTTTGAAATATGTGTTGAGTGGTTGTGTTTTATCTCATTTGACTCAATTTTACTCATTTAGCTGGGGAATTCCCTGAGGTATCTGTATTATTTTATCTGAAGAATGTCCCGAGAAAATTGTACTTGAAGACGGCGCACGATCAAGGCTCGGAACGTCAGGTGGAGTTAGTTTAGGATTAGTTTAGAATAGAGTAGATTTTACATTTCCGTATTTTTTATTTTTGGACTGTATAATTTGAACTGACGTTAACTTTTGGATTTTTGTTTGTTTGGTTTATGTGTTTTATGTGGTTTATTCACTTTATAGTGTCGTACTAGCCGATATATCCATGAAGCGACCGTGGTAGAACTACGGGACCGAAGGGTTCCTAACACCTACCCCTCGGTCAACAAAATTTCTTAATTGGAATCTCTGTTCGTGGATCAGTTTTAAAGAGTCAAACCATTTTGAAAAAGGATTTTCAACGGTGACTTGGCACACCAGATTTATGTCAAGTGGCGACGCTGAGTTCAAATGAAAAAAAATCTTTTTCGAAATAAATTCTATCTTTTGTCACTTAATAATAAAAACTCTTTCAAACTTAAAATCATATCTTTTTGGTAAAATAGGGGTGTGACAGCTCTCGCGACTCTGCTGGGGATTTTTCAGAATTCGAGCTTATTTTTTGAGTTGTATCGTCTTAGTTTGACACTATAGGTGTATAAATATTTTGTTTATGCTATTGTTTGGGTTATTATTTTATCATTATTGGATGCGTATGTGCTACGTGTTTACAGTTTTTTCTTATGTGTTACCGCTTTATATCTGACATCATATGTATTGACCCGACTTAATTTTTTTCCGCAACAAGTTCCGAAGTACACGTTGTGTACATGAACTCTAGTTGAGTCACCCTTATTTTAGGTAGAGGAGCCGTTGGATGTATGGAGTAGGTGGAAAGCAATTGCACCAATTATCGACCATATGCGCCCCCGAACAGCCTTGTTAGTAGACCTCAATTTAGGTCAGCCTTTAGGCCATGCTTAACTGCATCATATTGAGACTTAGTGGGACCCACTTGATCCTATGTAGGAGAATAACCTCTAAAGCATCCCTACGTTCTAATTGTTGCATCTTTGAGGGTAACAGGGTCATTTGACAGACTAATTTATCGGAAAACGTGTGTTTGAGCAAGAGCAGTTCGAAAAAAGAGAAAATAAAAGATAAGTGAGTCAAAAAAATGTTACGTAGTTTTTAGAGTTCTTTATGGATTTTGTTTTTAAAAATCTAAAAATTCAAAAATATTTTTTTTACCTTTTGCACTAATTTTTTTTTCAAAAAAATAAAAATATCAAAAAGTTTTTTTCTCTTGTTCTCTTTAGGAAGCATTCATAATTCAAAAATTTCAAAAAGATTTTTTTTCAATAGGAGCTTCTTATAAAAGAAAAAATTAAAAATATGGTAAAAGTTTTGTACATTTCATATCACAAAAATACCAAAAAGATTCTTTTTTCATAGTTGTTAGTGTCAGTTTATGTGAAGTGTCAAATTGAAAACTCAAAAATATTTTATTGATGTTGTTCATCATCTATCTTTGGTTGTTTCTCTCAAGTCAGTGTTCATTTTGTTATTTAATCCTTAACTATCCAATCTAGAAGAACTACACATACCTGATTCTCTTCCTTTTGGGCGGGATACGTAGGCAACCCTCGGTGGGTCCGATAACCTTTTGTTTTGGTCTTTGTCTTGCCAAGTAGGCTGATTTCTCTTAGTGGTACCATTCGGTGAATTTGAGTTATAAAGTGCTCTGTCCCTTCAACACATGTCTGCGTCATAATCCCAAGGGTTGGGAATCTTTTGCTCTCTTATCAAATTTTTTAGTTAATGTTCTATGTGTTATTATATGATGGATCTGTCCATAAAGTCTAGAGTTCTAATGGTTGCCAAGGTACACAAAAACTTAATCAAGTGGTGGGGCATGTTCAACTACTCTGAACAACACGATTTAAAGAAAGTTTTAGGCAATCTTATAGCACTCTTGGATATCACTCCCCATCCAGATCTAATAGAGGCTGTGTTGACCTTTTGGGATCCAAGTAGTTTGGTGTTTAGGTTCGGAAGTTGTGAATTGACCCCTACTCTGGAAGAAATATCTGGTATGTTTCGATTGTCTAATATCGATCAACAGATGATCTTAGACTGGATCATTTTGGCAAGAGATTTCTCCAAGGCTGTGGATTGAAAGATAATAAGCGTCTTGGGTGACTCAAACAATCATGGATTTCCTTTGACTATTTGTTGGCTAGATTCGGGTCCCCAAAAATTTTTGGCTGCTTTTGGGATGAATTATGTACCACCAAGAAGATTTGGGAGAAACATCATCTTGAGGTTTTTTGTCTGGCTCTTTTGGGTATCTTAGTGTTCCCGTTAGATGAGATACGTATCAATACTCGTTTACAATCAGTGATGATGACTTTATTCAAGAAAGGGAAGAAGGTTACCATTGTACCAATGATCTTAACAGAAATATATAAGGTTTTGACAAAAGTAAAAGGAGGAATATAATTTTTTGAGGGAAGTAATCTGATATTGCAACTGTGGATGATGGAGCATTTGCATGTGCCTTCTCTGATTAAAGAAGATGTGGTCTGCCATTGTTTGGACAATCCAGTGAAAGCCATGAAACAGAGAATGTGTTTTGATAAATTTTCATTTTTTGTGGAAGTCAATGTTCGGATCGAATTTTTCGAATCAAGAACATAGGACAACATTCTTTGTACCTATATGTGGCTCCATCTAAAAAATAATCTTAGTTGGATCTGAAATGCAACTTCTTCGAGTTTTGATAGGGCTTAATTGCACCAGACCTTACAATCTAAGGAGAGTGATGCGCTAGTTCGTTAGAGTTCAAGATGTTTCACCAATAACGGATCTTCTGAGGGATGTGGAGTACTTTATGGACCAAGCCTTGGGGAAAGCAAATATGAGCAATTCTAGCGTAACACGATAAAACTAGGTGTGGATACCCTCGTCGAAGGTTCGGATAATCTAGGGTGCACTCAGAACTATGAAATCTGGCTACAATCCATACCCCTTAGTATTAGTAGGCCATTACCAGTTGTACATAGAGGGCGGATACGGTAAGAAGACATAGTTAAGGACAATGAGGATGAAGATATAGGTTCTAAAGTAGGGCTATTAAGAGTTTAATTAATAGGTTTGATCACAATTATGGAAGGATACCAGAAAAACCTTTTTGGGTGTACTCTCTAAGAGGCAGGGACACGTGCGAGAAGCTTCCTCCCAAATTTCAAAGTTTCAGTACAAGATATGTTACAAAGTTTGAGTGGGAGAGTGAGAACTTCACTGACAAGTCCATCTCAACCAGGGTCATCACACAACGCAACAGTTTGAAGGGGCATTTCCTATCTTTTGTTTAGTTTGAGTCCTTTGTTTTTCTGTCATTATATTATTGTGTCTTTGTTAGGTCGGTGTCAAGTTTGTTTCAATATTAAAGTCTTCATTATGAGTGTTACGTATGTTGTCATGTTGGTCTAGAGTGTTGTTCAGTCTTTGTTGATTAGTTTCAAGGTTGTCTTAAATTCGAAGTCCGTTTTAGTTGTTTCTTTTATGAAAAAGTAGTGATTTGTGTTGTTCTTTATTTTTGTTTGTTTTTAGTCATTGAAACAAAATCATCAACTTTGTGATATTTGTGCACACGTTCCCGAACTATGCACGATTTAATTCATGTACAACATGATACATAGGCAACCTACTTTTGAGTTCGATCTAATCATTTTGTTTCTTTGTTTTTCCTTAATTTTTCTCTTTTGAAGAAAAGAAAAAGCCATAAAAAATAATAAAAAGAAAGAAAATAGTGAGAGAAAAAAAGAGAAAGAAAGAATAGTGGAAAAGAACGAGGTGTAATGGGAGGGGAAAAAATAACAAGTGTAAGGAAAAATTGGGATAATGTTAAAATGGCCTCATAACCTTCAAAGGCAGGTATAAATGCGCATGAATCTAGGACAATTATACTGTGTGATTTTTATCTTTGTTGTGTGACCTAATCCTAATGGGTTTTATCTTTGATGAGTATGTTCTTTCAGATATAAACGTGGTTGGTTTGTAGCACTCTTGCTAGTTATCCTTACTTTACCAGATCAAATGGAAAGCTTGCCATGGATAACAAAGAGGTAGAAAATTCGCTCATTGACCCGAACTAGAGTCCTAGGGAAGGGGGTTCAGAACATAATGAAGAGAAATTGAGACTCAGACAACAATTAGCAGAGATCCACCGAGTAAGGGCCAGTTGCATGCCTCCTCCTCCATACCCGAATCATCATGGTAAAACTTCCAATTATCCATCACTGTCTTGAACGCAATTTTATGGTCCTCTTAATACGCCCCATCATGCTTTAGGATTCACACCACATCAGTACTATCCTAGCACTTCCAGTATGTCCTTGACATTCCCTGAACAAAGGCCCCCTTTCCATCTAGCACCACCTCTGGTACCTGTGTTTATGGCTCTAACACCACCTGAATCTCCTACTTATGTTGTTCGTCCAATAATTATGCTCCATCATCTGCTAGTGAGCCAGTGTTGAAGGTTTTGGATGATAAGTATTATGCCCCAGAGCCTACTTTGAAGATGAATGAACCATATGGGTACAATCAACCACCTGTATTTCCATTTGATATAGAGAATCCTGTTGCGACAGAAGAATAAGAAGGCATGGCGCAGAAATTGAAGAGTCTAGAACAGACCATGAGAAATTTGTAGGGACTTGGGGGTTATAAAAGTGTTTCGTATAAAGATTTATGGATGTTTACTGGTGTTAACCTTTCTCTTGTCTTTAAGATGCTGAAGTTCAAGAGGTATGATAGACATGGGGATCCATTGGCCCATTTGAGATGTTATTATAATCAATTAAGAGGTGCTAGAGGTAAAGAAGAATTGTTCATGACTTATTTCGGTGAAAGTCTTTCGAGTCTAACTTTAGAGTGGTTTGTGGATTAGGATATTGACCAGTGGAATAGTTGGGATGACCTGGCCAATGAATTCGTGCAACAATTTTAATATAATGTGGAGCTGATTCCTGATGAGAAATCCCTAGCTAATATGAAGAAAAAGAGTATCGAAAGCTTCAGGGAGTATGCCATAAGGTGGTGTGAATAGGACGCTAGGGTAAAACTTCTGATTAAAGAAAGTATATTGGTAGAGGTTTTCATTCAGGCACAAGATGAGACCTATTTCCAACACTTGCTTTCGGCGATGGGTAAGCCATTTTTCAAATTTCTCTTAATGGGAGAGATGATAGAAGAAGGTATCAAGACTGGACGAATTTTGAGTTTTGGCTTATAAAAGGCCACCACCCAAGCAATTTAGAGTGGTTCAAGGACTTTTAGAGGGAAAAAAAGAAGGAGGATGTAACGGCTGTTGCACCTGTACCACACACATATCCAAAAATACCGCCTCGCCCCTATCCCTAGTCTCAAGCCCAAGTCTATGCCCAAGCTCCATATATCCCCCCATTATTACTATCCTCTACAAAACCCAATATATTCTATTTCACCACCCTCATATCCGGTATATAGCACACAACCATATGTCCTAAACCCTTCTTACCCATAATGGTGTCCACCAACTTCTCAAAATCGTCTTTCAACACCATAAAATTACCAAAAATCTTCCAAATCCAGTTTTTAACCTAGGCCTGAGTTTAAGAAAGAGGAAGCAGTCAAGAATGAGTTCACACCTATCGTGGAGTCGTATGCAAATTTGTTTCAGAGGTTGAGAAATATGAAGGTCTTGAGCCCAATTCAAGGAAAGCTTTTGAATTCATCTCCAAGAAATCTTGATTACTCACTAAGATACACATATTGTTCTAACATATTGGTGTACGATACAAAAAGATGCTGGTATTTAAAGAGAGCCATCCAGGATTTAATCGGTAAAAATCAGATTATGATACAGGTCCCAGAGATTCCAGACATCAATCAAAATCCATTGCCAGTACATGTTGAAACAAACATATTGGAGTTGATATAAGATGGTAGAGAGTCTACGATGTATTACAAGCCTATTGTTAGAATATAAACTAATGAGGATAAATTGGTAAATATAGCAGATTCGATGAAGGCAATGTCATTAAGCCAAGAAGAAATGGTGGAAGATAAAGCCCAAGCAAATATGAGAAAACTCGTGATCATTGTAAAAAGAGTTGAAAAAACTGGTGGTTTAAGTCAGGACAAACCCAAGTTAACGGTAGTAGGAGATCTGAGCAAGCCTCTTTTGACTGTAAAAGAAGTACTTGCAGCACCTATTATCATCAAGTCGGTGACCCAACTCCCGCTAGTCGACACGAAAAGGGTCCCCTGAAATTATAAGCAAATTATGATAACTTATCTAGGGAAGGAAATCGTGGATAAAGTAAAGGGTTTGAGTCGTTTGGGGAGGTGTTTTGTTTCATAAGATTTAGGGAAGTCTAAACCAATGAAAAATGGGCAATCGTCTCTTAAAAAGCCTGTCACTGAAGTAGAAGCCAAAGAATTTTTGAATAAAATAAAATTTCTAGAATATTCAGTCATAGATCAGTTGAAGAAGATTACGGCTCAAATCTCCCTTCTGTCTTTGTTGTTGCATTCTGATGAACATCGTAATGTTATGTTGAAGGTATTGAATGAAAATTATGTCCCTAAAGAAATTATGGTGAATCAGTTGGAGAAAATTATGGGAAAGATCTTTGAGGTAACCCGAATTAGCTTTTTCGATAATGAATTCCCTGTATGAGGTATGGGTAAAAATCGGGGCCTTTACATTACTGTGAAGTGCGAAAATTTCTATGTCACTCGTGTCATGATTGATGGAGGTTCTGGAGCTAACATTTTTCCTCTGTCTAGTTTGCCAAACTGAACATCAGTACCAAGAAGATTCAACCCAACAATGTGTGTGTCAGAGCCCTTTCATGGAGCAAAAATGGATTCTATTGGTGAAATAGAGCTGATATTAACTATAGGTCTTGTTAAATTTTCCATAAATTTTCAAGTGTTGAATATAAATGCTTCCTATAATTTGTTATTGGGAAGACCATGGGTTCACAAAGTTGGGGCAGTTGCATCTACATTACACCAAATGGTCAAGTTTGAAAGAGACAGACATGAAATTGTTGTTCATGGTGAAGAGGACTTATCTGCTAACAAAGATTATTCTATTTCCTCTACTGAGATAGGCAATGCAGATAGAGCACCAATTTATCAGGCTTTTAAGGCGGTAACTATTGAGAAAATCCTTAGAGAAATCTTATTCCAAGTCCACAATTGCCCTCCACATCTGTTATGGTCATGAACAAAATATTAAAGCATGATTTTGAGCCAGGAAAGGGTTTAGGGACATCTCTACAAGGTAGGGCTCATCCAGTATACCTACATGAGAACTTGGGTACCTTTGGTCTGGGGTGCGAACCTACTTTTGAGAATAGAAAGAGGGTTAAGAAGTGGAAAAGATATTCATGGATACTTACTAAGCCAATACCGCTACTCAACGAGTCCTTCATCAAAGTCAATACAGTTGAGTCCTCCATATTACTGTCGTAGAGATAATGAATGATAACATTGCAAATTTGATCGACCTTTTCCAGAACATGTTTATTGAAGCTAATGTGGTTGAAATTGGGGAAGGTACTAGAAATATAGATGTGTAGTTTATTGGCCCTAATGTCTAGCTCAACACTTGGGAAGTCACTTCTCTCCTTAGCGGAAGGGAGTTTTAGTAGTTTGTTTTGTTTTTCTTTCTGTTTATCCGAGTTATTTCAGGGTTGTAATTCATAATTTTTCTTGTTTATGTTCTGTTTTCATTTGTGTCTAAACCCTCTTATCTTTCCCTTTTAATGAAATGCAATGTCTCTTTTGTTTTTGCATCTAATATATTTTATTTGTCTTTTTCTTTATACAGTTCTCTTTATACTGATTCTAGTAATATGATATGCATGCAGAATTTTTAGTCTAATTTTAAAATCTAATCTAATCAAGATATAATGAAGAAAGAGGGGGAATATGATAAAGAAGAGGCATTATAAGAAATAAGAAAAGAGTTGGAACTGTTTGAAAATAAGCTGAATCCTAATCTGAATGAAACTGAGCCAATTAATCTTAGAGATTAAGGAGAAATTAGGGAAACTAAAATAAGTGTACATGCTTCACCATAATTAAAAGAGGGAATGATTCAAGCATTAATTGATTATAAATAAGTTTTTGCATGGTCTTATGATGATATGCCTGGTTTAAGTACTAAATTAGTGGCTCATAAATTGCCAACTAATCCTGTATTCCCCCCTGTCAAACAAAAGTTAAGAAAGTTTAAAACTAATGTAAGTTTGAAAATTAAAGAGGAAATCATGAAACAACTTAACGCCAAAGTTATTTGAGTGACTCGTTATCCTACTTGGTTATCCAATATTGTTCCTGTCCCAAAGAAAGATGGCAAGATTCGAGTGTGTGTTGATTATCGTGATTTGAACAAAGCAAGTCCGAAGGATGACTTTCCACTCCCCAATATCTACATTTTACTAGATAATTATGCTAAATATGAGGTTGCATCTTTTATGGATTGCTATGTCGGGTATCACTAGATTACTATGGATGATTATGACATTGAAAAGATGTATTTTATCACACAGTGAGGAACTTATTTTTATCGGGTGATGCCGTTCGGTTTGAAGAATTCTGGAGCAATATACATGAGAGCAATAACCACTATGTTTTGTGATATGATGCATAAAGAAATTGAAGTCTATGTAGATGATGTGATTATTAAGTCAAAGAATCAGGCTGGCTATGTTAAGGATCTAAGAAAATTCTTTGAAAGGCTTCGCAGGTATAATCTCAAATTTGATCCAGTAAAATATGTATTTGGAGTGTTGTCCGAAAAACTGTTGGGGTTTGTAGTCAGTCGTAGGGGTATTGAATTGGATCCATACAAAATCAAAGCCATTCAGGATTCGCCGTCGCCTAAGAATAGAATAGAGGTGATGAGTTTGCTTGGTAGATTGAACTACATCAGTAGGTTTATTACTTAACTCACAACCACCTGTGAGCCCATATTCAAGTTGCTGAAGAAAAGTATTGCGGTTGAGTGGACTGAGGAATGTCAGGAAGCATTCGACAAAATTAAAAGATATCTATCAAATCTACATGTGTTGGTACCACCAGAGCCTGGTAGGACTTTTATCTTGTACTTCTCAGTTATGGACAATTTCTTCGGTTGTGTCTTGGGTTAACATGATATCATGGGAAAAAAGGAGCAAGAATTTATTATCTTAACAAGAAGTTCACAACATATGAAGTCAAGTACACTCTTCTTGAAAGGACGCATTGTTCCCTAACTTTGGTAGCGCAGAAGTTGAAGGATTATCTTAAATCCTACACTACTTATCTCATCTCTCGCATAGATCCTTTGAAGTATATCTTCCAAAAGCCTATGGCAACAGGTCGCCTGGAAAAGTGGAAAATATTGCTTACTGAGTTCAACATTGTATATGTGACTTGAACCGCCATGAAAGCCTAAGCTTTGGCAGATCATCTTGCTGAGAACCCCATTAATGAAGATTATGAACCATTGAAGACATATTTCCCAGATGAAGAGGTGTTTTCTATTGATGAAGTCATTATACATACGGATCCAAGTTAGAAGCTATTCTTTGATGGATCAATTAACATGAAAAAAGTCAGAATAAGTGTAGTTCTTATCCCTGAATTGGGGCAATATTTCCCTATAACAGCATAACTTTGATTTTATTGTACCAATAATATGGCAGAGTATGAAGCTTGCATTATAGGGCCAAGGCTAGCTATTAGCATATGTGTTTAGGAATTATTAGTGTTGGGGGACTCATACTTGCTTATCCATCAGATTCAAGGTGATTGGGAGACAGGTGATTGGGAGACACGAGATTTAAAACTCATGTCGTATCGACAATGCTTGCAACATTTATGTTAACGGTTTGTCTTAGTAAAGTTTAGGGATATTCTAAGAATTCACAATGAGATTGCTGATGATTTAGCCACTTTGTCTTTAATGCTCCAATATCTGAATAAGGCTTACATCGATCCGGTACATATATAGAGTCATGAACAACATGCTTACTATAATACAATTAAAGAAGAACTCAATGGAGAACCTTGGTTCTTTGATATCTAGTGATACATCCAGTTGGGAGAATACCCAACATATTCCACCAGTGGTCAAAAGAGGACTATTAGGCATTTGGCTAGTGGATTTTTCTTAAGTGGGGGAATCTTGTACAAGAAAACCCCTAATCTGGGACTCTTGAGGTGTGTAGATGCAAAATAAGCTTCAACAATTATGGTTGAAATACATTTTGGAGTATGCGGGCCGCATATGAATGGTTATATTTTGTCAAAGAAGATATTTCGAGCGGGTTATTACTGGCTTAGTATGGAGAGGGATTCTATTCGTTTTGTTTAAAAATGTCATCAATGTCAGCTACATGGTGATTTGATACATTCTCCTCCTGCTAAGTTGCACACAATATCTGCTCCATGGCCTTTTGTAGCTTGGGGGATGGACATGATTGGACTGATTAAGCCGAAAGCATCCAAAGGACATAGATTTATTTTGGTAGCCATTGATTATTTTACAAAGTGGGTAAAAGTAACAATTTTCAAGTCAATAACAAAGAAGGCAGTCGTAGATTTTGTTCATGCTAACATCATTTGTAGATTTGTCATTCCAAAGGTGATCATCACGGATAATGTCGTCAACCTCAATAGTCATTTGATGCAAGAGGTGTGCCAACAGTTTAAGATTGCTCATCGAAATTCCACTCCACATTTTCCAAAGGTAAATGGTGTTTAGGCCGCCAATAAGAATATCAAGAAGATACTGCGAAAAATGATACAAGGGTCTAGACAATGGCATGAGAAGATATTGTTTGCATTGCTAGGTTATCATACTACTGTTCGCACTTCAACAGGGGCAACTCCATATTTATTAGTGTATGGTATAGAAGCAGTCATACCTGCATAAGTTGAAATTCCATCTCTTCGAGTCATTGTGGAAGAAGAGATTGAAGATAATCAGTGGATCAAAACCCGATTGGAGCAATTGAGTTTGATTGATGAAAAGAGATTAACATCAGTGTGTCACAGCCAATTGTATCAAAAGAGAATGGCCCGAGTATACAATATAAAGGTGTGCCCCAGGCGTTTTGAAGTCAGGCAATTAGTATTGAAGCGCATCCTCCCTCATCAGATCGAAGCTAAAGAAAAGTTCTCCCCAAATTGGCAAGGGTCATTTATTGTGAAGAAAGTGTTGCCCAATAGAGCTTTATATTTGACAGATGTAGAAGGCAAGATGGCAGAAATGGCTGTTAATATCGATGCAGTTAAAAGATATTATATATAATCTTTACCCTTCATTACTTCTATTATATGTTCATTACTTGCCTTTTCAAAGATTGATATGATGAAGACATTTTATTCTGTTATCTCAATGTTGTGTCCTCCTTTGTTTACCCTTTTGAGCTTTGGTCCTATTTTTCTTTCATATTCCTCTTTTGGAATCAAAATAGAGTCAAAAAGATGAAATGTCAAGAAAATGAAAAAAAAACAATCAAAATCAATTGAAAGGTCCGAATGATCAACTCTGCAATCAGTTGTTAGAATCAATAGGTCTTCAAGTTGTTCATTTCCAAAAATTGAAACCCTTCTTATTGGACTTCAAAATAAATTTAAAAAAATAAAAATAAAAGCCAACCAAAACAAAGAATAAGCTGCTAGAACTACGTGTGACCTGATTCTCATCTCTCGGGGGTAAGATATATAGGCTGCCCTACTCTGGGCTCGGTCTAACCAAATAAATAATTTAAAATTACCCAGTCAAAAGAAACTGGGGCATGAGTTAATCTTCGTTGTTTGAGTCGATTCACAAATTTGTAAGTCTTACCCCACTCCAGGTGTCATTTGAGCCTCCTGCCATCCTTTCTTTCTAACCCTATTCAGAAGCCAAGTTACAACTAAAGAAAGACCTTTAGATGAATCTTTGAGAATGTTAAGGCTGAACATACGATGGATATAGGATAATGTTTTGACATTATATTTTCTACATCATCAAGGGAAAATGAGAGGAATAAAATGAGAGAGTCTTAATGGTGAAAACCCTATGGGCACCGTAAGGTGACAACAAGTTGAAAGAAATAAAATGAGAGTCTTATTGGTGAAAACCCTCATAGGCACCATAAGGCGATGGCGAGTTGAGGGAAATAAAAATGAGAGAGTCTTATTGGTGAAAACCCTCACGGGCACCGTAAGGCGATGGACAGTTCAGAGAAATAAAAAGAAGAGCGGCTTATTGGTGAAAACCCTTTGAGGCTTCACAATTGGGGATGTATATGATTCCAATGGGTTTAAAGAAGCGACTCAGTTGCAAAGGCATCAACTCAAAAATAAATAATGAAGTTTGGGGGAAAGAACGTAAGACGATGGATAGTTTCAGAGAAATAAAAAGAAGAGCGGCTTGTTGGTGAAAACCCTTTGAGGCTTCACAATTGGGGATGTATATGAGTCCAATGGGTTTAAAGAAGCGAATCAGTTGCAAAGGCATCAACTCAAAAACAAATGATGAAGTTTGGGGGAAAGAACAGGCAGCTTAATCCAAAATGCATGCCATAATTATTGGAGTTGGTTGCCGTATACAAGTAAGTTTTTCTTTTTTCATTTTTAAAATAGGGACATTGTATTTTTCTTCCTTTTACATATTCATCTTTTGTATTTTTATGCTATTTATCAAAATAAAAAAATCACCTTTGTTTCTTTACATCTTTGAGTCAAGTCTATGTCAAAACAAGTGAGAAAGGCTTTCAAAGCTGGCTACCAGTTTTCTGAATTGTATGAAAAAGGACCAGGGCCAACATATGAAAGGAACAT
This sequence comes from Capsicum annuum, assembly GCF_002878395.1. Taxonomy (NCBI): domain Eukaryota; kingdom Viridiplantae; phylum Streptophyta; class Magnoliopsida; order Solanales; family Solanaceae; genus Capsicum; species Capsicum annuum. The sequence continues at coordinate 177,758,379 of NC_061115.1, read as the reverse complement.
AATTATAATTTAGAACTAAACTAAGAAAGTTTATCAACTGACAGGTTTCTGGATTCGTGGAAATATCAGGTTTCAAAAGGTGCATCTCAAAGGCATGGTAAAATAGTAATTCAGTGTTTGAGTCAAAATCACTTCCCATAATCTGGTTTCGGTCAATGATGCGCTAAGATAGGTGAAAATTTCAGCAATCTGAAACAAAGATGAAGGGAACGAGCGTTGGAGCAGATTCGTGGAAAGCCAAGTGCTGCAAGCCACCACTAAGTTTTTAACTAACAAATTTTTCTTTGATGAAACAGGGGCAAAGTTCTGTTCATTAAGTTTATCTACCCTTGGGAGATCATATCCGGGAATTTACTTTCATTAAGGACCCTCCTGGGAAATAGGAATTTACTTTATGTTCAGGACCCTCCTGGAAAATGAGCATTACGGTATGTTCAGGACCATCCTGGAGAATGAGGCATTACTTTCTTTTCAGGATCCTTTTGGAAAATGGGAATTTACTTTCTGTTTAGGACCCTCCTGGAAAATGAGAATTTACATTATGTTCAGGACCCTCCTAGAAAATGGGAATTTACTTTATGTTAAGGACCCTCCTAGCAAATGGGAATTTACTTTCTATTCAGTACCCTCCTGGAAATGGGAATTTACTTTATGTTCAGGACCTTCCTAGAAAATAGGCATTATTTTATGTTCAGGACCCTCCTGAAAAATAGGACATTAGTTTCTGTTTAGGACTCTTCTGGCAAATGGGAATTTACTTTTTGTTCAGGGCCCTAATGGAAAATGGGAACCCTCCTGAAAAATGGGAATTTACTATATGTTCAGGACCATCCTAGAAAATGGGAATTTACTATATGTTCAGGACCCTCCTGGAAAATGGAAATTTACTTTATGTTCAGGACCCTTCTGGAAAATGAGAATTTTCTTTATGTTCAGGACCCTCCTAGAAAATGTGGCATTACTTTCTGTTCAGGACCCTCCTGGAAAATGAGGCATTACTTTTGTTCAGGATCCTCCTAAAAAATAGGACATTACTTTCTGGGCAGGACCCTCCGGGAAAATGAAATTTTATTTTTAGAAAAATAAAATTTTAATCATAATCTTTATTTGGGATAATTTTCGTTCTAGTTTTGACTTTGATTTCAGGAGCCCGCTTGGAGAACAGGGTAAAGAAATTGAAAGTCAAGAACCCGTCTGAAGAATAGGGTGATGAAATTGAAAGTCAGGAGCCCACCTGAAGAATAGGGTGATGCAATCGAAAGTCAGAAGCTTGAATAAAGAATAGGGTGATGAAAATGAAATTCAAGAGCCAACCTAGAAAACATGGTGATAAAATTATAAGTTAGGAGCCTGCCTGAAGAATAGGGTGAAAAATTGAAAGTCAAGAGCCCGCCTGAAGAATAGGATGATGAAATTGAAAGTTAGGAGCCCGTCTGGAGAATAGGGTAAAGAAATGGCAAGTCAGAAGCCTGCCTAAAGAATAGGGTGATGAAATCGAAAGTCAGGAGCCCGCTTGAAAAATAGGATGATGAAATTGAAATTCAGGATCCCACTTGGAGAACAAGCTAATAAAATTGCAAGCCAGAAGCCCACCTGAAGAATAGGGTGATGAAATTGATAGCCAGGAGCCCTCTTGGAGAACAGGTTGAAGAAATGAAAAACCACGCAACAAGGTGAAAAATTACAAGTCAGGAACCCTCCAAGAGAATAGAGTGAAGATCTTTAAATTCACGGTCAAACTCAAAAGTACCAAATGAAAGAACATAGTCAATGTTCGAATTATTCTCCAACACCAAAATTTGTATGGAGAAAGAATCTATTCTCAAGCTCAACCCAAGGAAGATCATATCTTTTATCACTTTTGAAAGCATTGGAGACCCAAGACAAGAATCAAAAAATGATACATCGATAGGACTTTTGTAATTTTATTTATCTTTTGAACTTGTAATTTTTATTTTTTGTTATAAAAACAGAGCCACGGATTGGAACCTTGACAGGGATTCACTTGACTCTTTAACTCGGTATGGTCCTTGTCCTTCCAAACCTTTGAAATACTTATAACTCTACTCCCTTATAATTTGAGTAAGTAGGAGGTCCAAAATCAAGAATCGGTTGCATTCCTTCCTTTTGTTTCCTCCCTTCGTATAATGGTCAGGTCAAGATTCGATCTGGTTGTCTACTTCTTTTTTCGAAAATAGTTGGTGTTTACACCCAAAGAGGGAATAATGTAGACACGTAATTTTGTCCCTCCTAAAAACTCAAATTATCCATTTTTACCTTCGTCTTACCATGTACCCTAACCCATGTGATGATCCCTTCACAAAATGACAAAAAATACTAAAATTCGTAAGAAATTATCACCCTACCCAATCAAACTAGACAAAAATACTAAGATTCCTAACAAATTATCACCTTACCCAATCAAATTAAACCACCTCACCTTATCTAACCACTCACACCCCAACTCCTATACCCATAACCTCATATGTCCCTCTACCCCAAGTGGTCCCCACCCCCTCACAAACTCATATTTTCTCCCATTCATCCCGGTAACAGAATACAATATATACACATACAAAGCTACATAATTGAGGGATCTTTCTCACTCTACACATACAGCACACCAAAAACACACACAGTAACAAAAATCATATGCCATTTATGCACACACCCTCTTATATATACAAAATACACACGCACTCACGAAAAAGAGGCAAATCATGGAAAGGAGAGGTAAAAAAAGAGAACACAAGAAGAAGTCGGTTGCGTTTGGGGGTTTTTGGCAAGTTTTTTTTGTCGGAATAAGAGTTTTTCAATCACTTGTACCCATAAATCCCTACACCCTTCCCTGTTCTCTGGTTTATCCGATGAAAGTTAGCCGGAGAAATACCCTTTTTATGAATGCTGGGGCTATCAAACCTCCGCCTAGGTAAAAACAATATCCTAGCTCCGTTCTCTGGTGGGATTCATCTAAGGTAAGTTGGAAATCGTAGTTTGAGGTTTGTATCGATGTCTTTCAGTCAGATTTGAATTCTGCTCAGGTTTATAATTCTCGATACCGGTTGATTTTGGGTATTTTGGGGTGTTTTGTTGGTTTTAAAATCTTTCCGGGGTGTGTATCCCAATTTGAGTTGGTTCGTTTGTTTGTTGAGGCCGGTACAGGGTTCTTCAACATGGATTCTATCCATTCGATTGAGTGATACTCGATTTTCAATTGTCAATTGAGGTCCAATTCTTTTCCCTTTCTCTTTGTATTTCGTTGTCTATGATATTTAGTGTTTAAGATTGAATGTTTGTGTGTTGGTTGATCTTTGTTGTCGGTGACAATTGTTTATGTTGATTCATTGTCAATTCTTTGGTTATGAACTACGTGATGAAGGGATATCCCACTTGAGAATTAAGATTGTTTAATTTGGGGTTGGAGATTGAAAATTGATAAAATGTATATTGATTAATCTTGATTTATTGTTGTTGGTTTATTTTGAAACAAATATTCATATTAAACGTGATAGTATCATGATTAGGCCATCAAATGGGTCGGCAAACGATAGGTTGGTTACGCAAATTTAGGGATTATGGATTGATGGAATGTTTGAAATGTGTGTTGAATAGTTGTGTTTTATCGCATTTGACTCAATTGTACTCATTTGGCCGATGAATGCCCCAAGGTATCTATATTGTTTTATTCGGGGAATGTTCTGAGAAATTTGTACTTGAAGACGACACTTGATCAAGGTCCGGACATCGAGTAGAGTTAGTTTAGGATTAGTTTAGAATAGAGTAGGTTTTGCATTTTCATATTTTTGATTTTTGAACTGTATAATTTGAATTGGACATTAACTTTTGGATATTTGTTTGTTTGGTTTGTGTGGTTTATTCACTTCATAGTGTCGTACTAGATGATATACTCCATAAAGAGACTGTGGTCGAACCACGGGACTGAGAGGTGCCTAACACCTTTCCCTTAGTCAACAAAATTCCTTAACCAGAATCTTTGTTCGTGGATCAGTTTTAAAGAGTCAAACCATTTTAAAAAAAGATTTTCAATGGTGACTTGCACACAAGATTTATATCAAGTGACTCTGAGTTCAAATAAAAAGAATTATTTTCGAAATAAATTCTATCTTTTGTCACTTAATAATAAAAACTCTTTCAAACCTAAAATCATATCTTTTTAGTAAAAAAGGGGTGTGACCAGCAACACGTTAGCTTTTGACTTTTTACGTGACACAATTAAGACTATAAGATTAAAGAACATTTTGTTATATTTGATATTTAATATTATAAAATTCAAAAGTGTTAATTATCTTTTTAAACTTGGTGTCAAGTAAAAATAGGACAAACAAATTAAAATGGAGAATTGTCTGTATTCAATTTATGAAAAATTAGTGAGATTTTACATAATTATGAAGTGTAGATGGATTAATTTGAGGGGAAATAAAAAAACGACACTTCAAATTGAATTATTTCCACGAAAATGGCCATGGAATTTAAATTCCACTTTCTAGCCATTTCAATTTGCTGACTTGTTCTATAGCATTTCTACACACCTTCTATACAGTTTCTATATATATCTTACACATATAAATATTCTATACGAAAATCATACAGTTTCGATACTCAATTTATACAATAATTGTACATTATTTTTACGCATTTTATACAATAGTTATATAATTTTCATACACTTTCTATATATTCTTTCTATATATTTTATACATATACATATTTGATAGAACTATACAATTTCTATACATATATCTTATATAGATATATATTTTATATAACTATTATATCGTTTTTATATAATTATATTTAATTCTTATTTTTAAATGATTAAAAAAAACAGAATATTTTTTCAGTTAAAAAATTTATAGCAAAAAACACTGAAATATTTTTAAAAGGGCCGAATGACCCAAGTTGAAAAGTATATTAGTATTGTATATGGACTGTATCAATATTGTATATGGACTGTATCTGAACTACATGGGCCAAAATGACCCAAATTAGGAAATGACTATAAAGTAGAAATAGTATAGCCGACTGACTACTTTTTAGAAAAATATCAAACTTAGAATATTTATTTTAAAAAGTGCTACAGAATGTCCTTTTCCCTTAATTTGATTCCAAAATGTAACTCAGACTATATTGTATTCGCACAGATAACAATAGTGAAATACTCTGTAATCCGCTCGCATGCATATACAATCCCCTCTCCATTTTAATTTATTTGATAAGTTTTTCTTTTAGTCTATTTCAAAAAGAATAATGGTACTCTTTTCCTCTTTATCAACTTTCAATTTCAACTTATCACAGAACATCACATGTTTAAGATCATAAGATTAAAGACATTCTAATACATTAATAAATCTTTAATTTAAGATCACAAAATTTAAAAATCTTCTTTATTTTCTTAAATTCTATGTTAATTAAAATAGATCAATCAATTTGAAATAAAGGGAGTATAACATTTTTGTAGCGGAATAAATTATATATGCTCATGTAATAATAGTGAAATACATTAAATCCACACAGTTAATAAGTGTACGCATGTATATAATATATCTGGCTAACACACGCACAACCATAGGAAAATACATTTTATAAGAGTGTTTTTACATTTAGATACTCTACAATTGCTAATACATATATTTCTAGTCCATGTTTTTTTTTAGTAACTAGAATAATTATATTAGCATTATAACAAAAAACTACAGAGAGGAGTTTAGTAGCACAACCACCATGGTACCTGCACTTTGTGCAATATTTCCAGACCATCCATTAGAGTTTAAAATAGTACTAGTAGGAATATTTACAGATGAACTAGGTGGTAAAACTCCCATAGTTTTCAGACATCTAGTAGCATAATATCCTCGTTTATCAGCTTCCAAAACATTCATCAAGTCATGAGAAGGCGACCAAAAAGTAGTAGTAGCATCCAAGGCTGGAGTACTAGTAGATAAACTGGATAGTTGTACAGTAGAGATGACTCTCTTGCTAGACTATCAGCTAGCCTATTCTGCTCTCTGTAGATATAGATAAGCGTTAGACTACCCAGCTGTAGAAGAAGGTACCTGCAATTAGACAAAAGTGTAGAGCTGTCAGTGTATTTATTTGCATCTCTTAGCATAGCAGCTACTTGCTCCGCATCCACATTTATTTCTAAAGGTATCAGATTATGCTTCATGGTGATTTGCAAACCTGTAAATAGAGCTAAAATTTCAAGTTGAGTAATATCTTGAGCAGGTGTATAAGCAATGAACCCCATTACTCAATTCCCCATGGAATTACGAAAACCCCCCACCTAATCTGCTAATTTTAGGCTTAAAATACAAAGCAACATTAGTGTTTAGCGTTCCCCGCTAGATACCAATATTTGATAGCTGAGTTTATAGCAAAGCTTGGTGATGGTGCAACAATTTTCCCTCAAATATACGTTTGTTATGGTGGGTCCAAATAACCCAAAAGAAGTAACAAAGTAAGACATTCAATGGTCGCATGGATGAGGTATTTATTTGTTTTTGGAAGTTAACTCTTAGCCAAGTGATAAGAGTAGCATTAGAGTTTTTTTTTAAGGGGGGGGAGGGGGTAGCAGTGATGACCCTGTGTGTAATGTTATAAATAACTTTTCCCTGAAGTGGTCAAGGCCAGTGTATGATGAGAATAAGTGGGATATTATTTTGGGCATGACATGTTGACAAAGCTTGCAAATTGGGGAAATATGGTGCAAATATGAAGATGTTGGGAGCCGATTTAATGTTAACAACCACAGAAAGAATTTAATTTTAGGAGGAATATTTAAATTTCAAATCTAATTAAAGTCCCCTGGAGTTGTGGAATCTTCGTTCTTTGGGTTCATGTGGTTGTAATAAGATAGGACTGTAAATTTACATGCGGGGGGTAAGTCCCCATTTAATATGGTCATAGGCGTTTGTAAAGATAGGAAAATGCAGAGCTAATATTTGGCTGACAATTGTCTGAGGGAGAATAAAAGGAAGTCATGACAAATTCCAAGAGTTATTAATTCTATTATCGTAAATATGTTTAAATTCTTCAAACTGGGTTAGGGGCTCATGAATCATGGATCTTAGAGTGGTCACTGATTTTATCCAAGGTTGATTCCAAAAGTTGATATGTCTCTCATTAGTAGGTTGCCAAATGATCCCCTTTTGGCAGTATTTCTATCCCATTATAAGGTTCTTCCACGTTGTAGATGTGAAAACTGAGGTGGGCAAAAGTTTTAGGTATTTATTCCGCAGAATAGATGCCCAAATTGAGTTTTGTGCATGAAATAATCTTCATGCAGTAAAGGCTAGCAAGGCATTATTCTTATTCGTTAAACTTTGGATGTCTAAGCCCCCATCTTTCTTAGACTTCATTGTAGTGGACTATTTTACAAGATTTATTTTCTTGTGGGATTCAATAGTTCCCTAAAGAAAATCTCTTTCATATTTTTCCATTTTCCTAATAACTTGAATAGGTAATATGTTGATTTACATTATATGATTTAGTAAGGTATTAAGCACCGATTTGATAAGAGTCAAACATCTTACAATGGTAAGAAATTTGCTTTTCCAGCCCGTTAGGCGACATTTGAAGTTATTAATCAGGAATTGATAGTCTCCCATAATAGGTTTGGAATTAGTTATCGGGAAACCTAAATATCTACCCAAGTTAATCCCTTCCATGATCCCAATTAAAGAATAGACATGTTGCTTAATTCTCTCAGGGGTGTTTGCTGAGAAAAATAATCTAGAATTAGCATTATTAATTTTTTGCCCCAAAGTTGCACTAAACCTGGAAAGGGTCTGTACAATATTCTAACTGGATTGGTCCTTCATCTTACTACAAATGATAATGTTATCTGCAAATAAGAGGTTGGATATTGGAGGTCCCTTTGCAGAAATTTTGGTAGGTGTCCATAGCCTAATGTTTACCTGCTAGTCTATTGCTCTCGATAATCTTTACATACACAGGATGAAAATGTAAGGTGACAAAGGATCGCCTTGCCAAATTCCTCTTGTAGGGTAGAAGAAAGGTAAAGTGTTCCCATTAAGGAGAATAAAAATTACGGACGTGGTAACACAAGACATGATCAAGTTAACTAGTTCATACAGGAACTTAAAGTAGAGGAGGATTTCATATATAAAGGACCACTAATCGATCGAAGGATTTTTCTAAGTCTATTTTGATGAGGACATGAGAATCCCTTCCTTTAGTATGCTTAAAGTAAGGGAGAAGTTGTTGCACTACTATGGCATTATCAACTGCATATCTATTTGTTAGGAAGCTAGCTTGCGTGGGACCTATTATTTGAGGGAGCAAAGGCTTGATTCTATTTACTATAATTTTAGTAACTATTTTATAAATGGTATTGCAAAGTCTTATAGGTCGAAATTAGGAGATAGTAGATGCTCCCGAGACCTTAGGGATTAAATACAAGTAGGTCATAGTTATTTTCTCAGGAATGCAGTAGTTTGAGAAAACCTGACCACAAAAGTTGATGATAAATTCACCCACTAAATGTAATAATTACTGATAAAAAAAGTGTAAGCCATCTGGGTCTGGTGCTTTGAGAGGTTTAAAGAAAAAAATTGCATCAATTACCTCTTTGTGGTCTAAAGGAGATGATAAGGTAGGACCAATATACTGAGGCACAAAGCAAAAGCTAGCTAAGGTATGTGACCAATTGGAGGTGGTAAGGTCAGTAGAGTAAGGATATGTATAGAAATCTAGGATATGGTCCTTAATGAGATGATATTCATTTAACCAGTTACCCACACTATCCCTAAGGCAAGTAATACAGTTCATTCTTCTCTTTTGGAGTGTCGACATATGGATAAACTTAGTGTAAACTTAGTGTTAAAGTCACGTTATTTAACTATAGAATTCTAGATTTTAGTTTCCAAAAGTCCTCTTCTACAATAAGGATACATTGATAGTCAGTTTGGAGGGTTTCTTCAAGGTTATAGAGAAAGCTACTAGTTGGGTAGTGAGGGGATTTTTGAAGGCCCTCTATTCGGGCTAGGAGCCTTTTTTTTAGAAAAAATATTACCAAAGCCATATTTATTCCATAGTTGCACATTTCCTTTAAACAACTCTGAAACTGGGAGGAAAACATTATTTGAAGCTTACCATGCTGCCGAATAACATTAGTGAAATCTAGGTGCGAAGCTCAGATGTTTTCTAGATGAAAGGGTTTATTAGGGATGTGCTTTAAGGAGTTTAGTTTAAGTAAAAGGGGTTCTGATCCAATTTTACTTTAGGGAGATGGATAACTACAGCTTCGGGAAAAAGGTGCAGTCATTCATAATTGCAAACAATTCTATCTAGTCGTTCTAGAATGATATTGCCCCCTTTATGTTTATTAATCCAAGTATATTTACTTCCTACATAGCCTAGATCTAGCATTTTACAATAGTTTAAATAGTCTATAAATATATTACTTCTTATATTATTAGGAGTATTTCCACCAAATTTCTCGAAATTAAATAGGACCTTATTAAAGTCTCCTCCTATAATCCATGACCCCTTATTAAGGTCTGCAACCTTTTCAAGATTTCTCCACAAGCGTTGTCTATCGAGTTGCATATTATTTGCATAAATAATTGAGAATAACCACTCAGTATGAGAAGGGATTACTTGTACTTTGTAGTTAATTTCTTGGTGAGTGAGTCCCACAGCCGTTACGCTGAGGATATCCTCGTGCCGAATTATGAAAATTCCACCTACATGACCTGTTCCAGGAACTGCTATAACACTTGAAAATTGAAACTCTTGAGGAAGTGACTGATGGTTTTCCCGATGATTTTCAAGTAGAACAACTAGAGATGGCTTATGAAAGTCTAGTAGCTCCCTAAAGTTCCTTCTAAAGTTTGCCCTTCTAGACCCGCGACAGTTCCAAATTATAAAATTCATAGGTATATGCGGACATGATGGGAAAGTTATTTCATCCGTCTTCCTCAACGAACGGTTTAGAACTAGTGCACACCTCTTCACTGTTGGATTGAGAGTCGGAGGTAAGTGGAGAGAGCATTTGTGCATACTTAGGGAATAGTTTATACGAATCTTTTTTCTAACCGTTCTTTTAGGAAAAAAACCTATACCTGCCCTAGCAGTGCTGACTCTGGTTCAATGACATGTATCTCCTCCTCCATACCTACCACTTTTTCTTGGTTTCCTGGCGCTAGGTGAGTCAGAGGAGGAGCAGTATGGGGGGATGGTGGCACATGTCTGGAACTGACCACCGTTGATAGCATAGTGGTATGCTATTGGATCCAAGGAGCCAGTCCTTGTTGTGGCTGAGGGTAGAAGGGGAACTCCACATGGGCATTCAACGGAGGTGGGATTGGTGGTGGTGCCACTGCCCAGTGGTGCTGCATGAAAGCATCCAAACCAAGTCTCATCCCCCCATGTCTATTTGTGCCAGGTCTGCCGGATGTTGTATCATCACAAGGACTTGTTCCCCATTGATGTGTAAGTTGACGGTTAGCGCATGTCTCACTAATCCTATCTCTAATCAAGAACTGGGTGCTGGGAGTGGTTGAGGATTCATTGGCATATACACCGCATGATTGTGGGGATTGCTCTCTAACAACATCGTGTTTTCCATCTGAACAAGACGAATTAACTAGTGAAATGAGCCTTGAGGGATGTGGTGAATATGCAGCCTTGTGTAGGGGTAATTGGAGTGATGAAGTGCCATTATATAAGGGAGAAGAGGAAATTAAATTTTGGTCATTTATCGTATCAATGGCGTGTAACTCTGTAGTGGGGAGAGTAGTAGTATTGTTATCATAAATATTAATATCAGATATATTAATAGTCTGAGTAGGAGATATAGTTATGTTTGCCTCAGAAGGGCAATCATTAAAAGGATTTAAGGTATTAAATGAGGGGATAGTGATGGATTCAGTAGTAGTAGGGATAGACGGAAGTTTGTGCATGGAAGCCACGTATGGCAGAGTAGTAGAGAATTCTGAGAGTTGTGTGGAGATAGGAATTGGGGATTCCAGAAGACTTTGATTATCATGTATCAAGGAATTAAAAGGGTTCTCAGTTCGTATCAAATTATTATTATGTAAGGAAGTGTGATCATAATTATTAATATCATTAAGTGTTGTGGGACCCACTTGCTTTTGCTGGTACACCATTGGTGAGTTTGAAGGGGCGGGAGTAGAAGAGTTTTTTAGGGTTAGCTTACCTAGGTCCCTCGCTGCTGCCGATGGCGCATCCCTTGAATCATTAATAGGAGAAAACTTACCTTTGCTGCTTAGATTCACATTTCCAGTTGTTCCCAGATTCCTCTGAATAGGAGAGCGACGTCTTGGTGTCGATTTAAACTGCACTATTTTCCATTCTAAGTCTGAATTTGGGGTAGTGTCCATCTTCCCCATTGGACAGTCCTGAGAACAGTCTTTCTGGACTGGTGAAATATGAGGGCACAATCTAGTTTGATGTCCAAATCTGCCACACATGGCGCATAGCAAATTGAATCCCTTATAATGTATAACTTGTCTGTGGGATCCAATGTAGACGCGATGAAGCAAAGGTTGCTCCATCGGCACTTGAATGCATACCTTCCTCTAGATGTTGTAGAAGTGCATGTATCTATTTTTAGCAAAACTCCCACCTTTCCCCCAACTTTTTGCAGGATATCCATATCGTAGAATTCACTCGATAATTCTGGTAGTCGAAGCCAAATTGCAGTGTAAGCCACTTTTGCTTGTGAGGCAACAAATTTAGGTTCCCATCTTTGGACTGATAAATAGCCCGTTTAAGACGAACCAAGGTTCATTGTGTAACACATGGAGAATATTTTGTTCTTTTTTGAATTTGATCAGGAAGTCATCCGAACCCAAGTTAACAAGGTTAAGATCCTCTGTAGGCTTCCAAATGTAAGTCAATTTCTGCTTCAGGATTTGGTGGCTCATCTTTTTACCAATAAGCTTGATGATTAGGGAGTATTGCCATGGCTTATAGATACGAGTTTTGTCTTCTGCACTTAGAGAAATAAAACTTGAGTTGTCATGTTCTTGAACTATTTCATCTTCCATGTCAATATGTATTATAGTGGTATTTACTTTAGGTTGTTGAGGAGATCCCATCAGTTTCCGCAGGTAAGATGATTTCCCATCTGCTAACTGATCTAAGTCGTTATCAGTTTCTGTTTGCATACTAATATAGTAGGATGAACTAAGTTTACAGGACAGTGATGAAAAAGTAGAAAGAAAGGGAATTTTCTCTAACTAACCCATTCTTTCTTTTTGCACTCTCCATGTGTTATTTTACTTAAAATAATATATAAATTTTTTGTAAGGTCTTTCGGTACCGATAATACAACTTTTTTTTGGTTTTCCATCCGGTGTTCGGTGTCCTCATTGGAGGACCAACTAATCCGGATCACGCGTTGCAGGGCCCATTAAGTTGGCAGCGCTCCCAACAGAGTTTTCTCCATATCCAGGGTTGAACCCTCGACCTCTGATTAAGGGTGGAGCAGCCCCATCCACTACACCACAACCCATGTTGGTGATAATACAATATTTATTATGCTATTTATCATGCAGACTTTCGTATAAAATATTAAACAATGTATTAGTATGAAATGATTATATTAGTAACACTTAACTTTGTACTTAACCAAATGTTATACTCATTCTTTAAAAACGCCATATTATGTATAGAAAAAACAATTAAATTTAATCTTTTTTGTTTTATTCTTATGATATGTTCTACAGTTATAAAAATATCATAACATGTTTAAAATTATAAGTTCTAAAAATACTTCAATATATGGCAAACATAAGTACATTTCCTTTTAAATTGTTGGTTCCCACACAAATATTGCAACATAAATTGAACTGAAATAGAGGATGCATATATTGTTGGTTCCCACACAAATATTGCAACATAAATTGAACTGAAATAGAGGATGCATATAAAATATCAGTTTCCTACTAAGAGTATAGCATAATGGTCAATTAAGTGAAATTAAAATTGCAAGTTCTTATGTTTAAAAGCATTAAGTGATTTTTTTTTTATGATCAAATTTTAATGGATAAAATTGCAAGTTCGTGTCGGACCTCTCAAGTCCGGCCCATACCATAGACCTCCCCTAATACCTAACTATAACCATCCTGTACTATCTGTTGGATGAATTTCGAACATATAACAAGATACAAAAATTATAATTGAAAGACATTTAATAAATTTCATAACCATAACCATTCAAACATCCAACCAAGCATCGAAACGGTGTCAGCCCCAATACCAATACCAATGCAGAGGTTAACACCAATACTGACACCGCTCATGCCCATAGTAGTCACACAAAGCCTCTAGCTGAAATCCAAGAACATCCGGTCGGGACATGCCCCCAACCATATTAAAAACCAAAGTCCAACAAAGAAATAAAAGTATTAAAAGAAGTTCGTAGCATGAAATGGAGTCTTTCGGAGTATGAAAGTTCACCACTTCAGTCTAACATAAAGTTGTTCCCAAATCCAAGATCACTGAGCAGGAGGAGTAGTATAGATGTTTCCTGCATCGCGTGGGGATACAACACTCGAAGATGGGTTAGCAGGTGAGTGCTAGCATGTACTCGGGAGTAAGGATAAAATAATGTCATTATTCAAAATTGAAGTAAATAGTAATATGCAATCACATACATACAGATATATATACCATGTCGAAAAAGGAATCCGGATTTAGCATGCATTTAAAACCTTTAACCTGGGTCGTATAGATTTACCGTCATAATCCACCCACGGGCTATATGGGTCCAGTGTTACTCCCTGAACGGGCCCTAGTGCATGTAGTTGTACGAACCGGAGATATCATAGGAGACGGGGATTCCCGTGTACCCTTATCCCTCCATGATACATATAAAAAAGTATAACTTGGGGGATTCCTGTGTACCCCACAAGCATATGATCATCATGACCAATCCTCATGTCGGCAAACATAAGTTTCCAATGTCTGTCCATCGAACTCATACCTTCACAATTAGCTATTACAATTCGCATTATTGCCCAAATAAAACATTTAGCACATAACCAAACCACCAATTCCAAGAGTAAATTATCAAGTCATTATGAAGTGGTACCGTCATACCGAATATAGCTTGCAAGTAATGTCACTAGCTAATACTAAGGGGATTCTTATGTGCCCCACAAGATTTCCAATTAAACCCAAGCCATGGCCACCAAGGCCTTTCTAAACCACTTAAGACAATTTAGGTTTCATTACCATATTATGCAATTACAAAGTTTTCAATAATAGTCAGACTATGTGACAAAATCATTCTCTCAGATATTTTAACAGACATGTTGAAGGCATACAATTTCCAAAACCAAAATCAAGTATCAATTGACCATTCCCACGTAACCACATGTTTCAAACCATAATTATAACATGAAAACCATAAGAAAAGCATGGGAAAACATTATCCAACCAAGAATAACCAAAAACCCTAACCTACATTTCAAAACCCAAACATTATCACAATAGTACCATGAAAATCATTCATTAAAGCATGTTTTTAGTTGAACTAATAATGATAGAGGAGTAACATGCCTTAGACAACAAGGGAGACAGAGAGAAATCACCCTTTAGAGCCTTAATTGATTGCCTTGAAGAAAACCCTAGCCTTTCTTGAACCAAGAGCTTGAGAGAGATTTGAGAGTGTTTGATTGCGAATAATAAATTAAGGAAGCCTCCAAAGTTGTTTTATGTCACGGGGTCAATAGGAGTTATTAGGGGGAAATGTCCAAAATACTCCTAACTTAAACTGTAAAAAGGATGCAGGAGGGTACGGTTAGATCCCTCAACTCGTATCCACATCATATGAGTGGTACCCCTTACTTGTATCTTAATCAGAAAGTTGGACACAATATTATGTCCAACAAACAACTCCTTAGCCTAACTCGTACCATCACCATACGGCAAGTAACCTTCAAGTCATAATCACCATACGGCAAGTAACCTTCAAGTCATACCCTAAGCAGAACATCAAGGCTAGACAATGGACAACATACGGATGGACGTTATACCCCTTGTATCATAAACATATGACTCGTCACCACCAACCCATAACCACGACAAAACTCAACCACCAAACACTGGACACCCTACGAGTTGGGTCACCAGACCCGTACCCATACCATACGAATAGTATGGTGAGTCGTATGATGACCAAAAAGCTCATGACTCGAGAAATTTGCAAGGGCCGGAACCCAAGGTGTTTCAATTCTCCCCTACTTGGATCATTCATCCTCGAATGATGGAACAAGGTAGTACATGAATGATTAAACCCCCAAATGTATCTACTCTTAGCTTTAAGACAGAAAATAGAACACCAAGGAATTCACCTTTTTACCTTTAACAAAGACAATAAACAAAGAAGTTAAGAATAAACACATACCTTGACCTCAAATTTTTCGAATGGGAAATAGGAACAGATACTTGGAGTTTGTGTCCTCTTCAGGTTCCCATATAGCTTTTTCCACCTTATGATTTCTCCATAGAACCTTTACCAAGGCCACATCCTTAGTCCACAACTAACGAACCTGATGATCTAAGATCTCAATCGAGATCTCTTCATAAAATAGGAAATCTAAAATACTAATATCCTTAATAGGCATAATTTGCGATGGATCACTAAAACACTTCCTCAACATAGAGACATGGAATACCAAGTGAATGGAGCTCAAACTAGAAGGCAATTCTTAACTCATATGCAATATTATCAACCCTCTTTAAGATCACATAAGGACCTACATATCGAAAACTGATCTTTCCCCTCTTACTAAATCTCATCACTCTATTCATGGGAGACACCTTCAGGAATACCCTATCTCCAACCTCAAACTCCAGGCCCCTTCACCTCACATCTATGTAGGACTTTTAGCGACTTTAGGCAGCCTTAAGCCTATCCCAAATCACCTTTACCTTCTCCATATCTAGGTGAACCAAATATAGGCTAAACATATCCGCCTCACTAAGCTTAAACCACCCAATAAGAGACCTACACCTCCTACCATACAACTCTTCAAATGGATCCATCCCAATTCTAGAGTGGTAGCTATTATTGTAAGAAAAATCTACAAGAGGCAAGTGCTCAACCCAACTACCACTATTGTCAATCACGTAAGCCCAAAGCATATCCACCAACATCTAAATAGTCCTTTCTGCTTGACCATCCAACTACGGGTGAAAAACAGTACTCATACTTACCTTAGTCCCCAACCCTTTCTTAAATGATTGCTAAAAGTTAGATAAAAATTGTGTACCACGATCAGAGATGATAGAAATATATACCCCATGCAAATTCACTATTTCTTAGAGGTACAACCTTGCACAATCCTCAGCTGAGAAGTTAGTGCTTACTGGTCATGATAGATTTTCGTAGATATTGGATGAACAACATAGCGCAACTCATTCGCCTTAACCAAGATCCTCTCTCGTGAACTATCTACATCAGGAACACATAACCTCCCTTGGTACCGTAAAGTATCGTCACCACTAATCTCAAAAGCCATAACCTTCTGCCCACCTACATTACCCTTGATCCTCATAAAAACAGGATCTACCATCTTCTTCTCCTTGATTTCAGTACGAAGAGATGGCTGCACCACTTCTTACACCAACACACTACCATCTTTGGAGTCTAAGAGACAAACTCCATAATTAGACAAACGGTGAATGTTCTCCACCAACTCCACTTCCCCTTATCCATATGAGTCAGACTCCCTATAGATAACTTGCTAAGAGTATCAGTAACTGCATTAGCTTTACCTGGGTGGTATTAAAGACTCATGTCATAATCCTTGAGAATCTCAAGCCATCATCTTTGCTTGAGGTTAAGCTATTTCTAAGTAAACACAGATTGTAGGCTCTTATGATCATTAATGATATCCACATGCACTCCATACAAATAGTGACGCCAAATTTTCAACGCGAATACCATAACTAACAGTTCTAAGTTATGTTTGGGATAATTCCTCTCGTGCACCTTTAGCTTTCTAAAAGTATAAGCTATCACTTTCCATGCTACATCAAAACGCAACCAAGTCCCACACAGAATGCATTATAGTAGACCACAAACCCATCAGTGCCTTCAGTAAAAGTCAAGATCGGATCTAAAGTTAGTTTACCCTTTAGCTTAGTGAAACTCCCCTTACAAGTATCAGACCACAAGAACTTCACCTTCTTCTGAGTCAACTTAGTTAACGGGGCAGTTATAGAAAAAAAATCTCCACAAACCTCATGTAGTAACTAACTAAACCGAAGCTTCGAATATCGGTTGGAGTCGTGGTTCTGGGCCAATTCTTCACCACTGCAACTTTTTGCGGATCCATCATGATCCCTTCACTAGAAATGATATGACCCAAAAAAGGTGACAACATTCAACCAGAATTCACAATTTAAAAAATTTGGCATACAATTGTTGCTCTTTCAAAGTCTACAACACAATGCGGAGGTGATCGACATAATCCACCTCAATCTTAGAGTACACCAAAATGTAATCTATAAAGATAATGGAAAACAAATCTAGAAACTAATGAAAGGCCATATTCATCAAATCCATGAATGTCACAGGGGCATTGGTCAACCCAAAAAACATAACCAAAAAATCAAAGTGCCTATACCAGGAATAGAAGGCAGTCTTAGGGATGTCCACTTTCCTAATCTTCAACTGGTAAGACCCAGATCGAAGATTAATTTTGGAAAAAAACTTAGCACCTTACAACTGATCAAACAAATCATTTATCCTTGGAAGAGGATACTTGTTCTTTATTGTTACCTTATTCAACTATCGGTAATCAATGCACATCTGAAGGGAACAACCCTTCTTATGCATGAATAATACCAGTGCACCCTACAGGGACACACTAGAAAGGATGAAACCCTTATCTAAATGATCCTTAAGTTGCTCATTAAGATCTTTCAACTCAGTTAGAGTCATTCTATATGGGGGATTAGAAATTGGACAACTTTCTGGAATAAGATAAATCCCGAACTCAATCTCCCTATCAGGAGAAACACTAAGAAGGTCATCAGGGAAGACCTTAGGAAATTCATTCACCATCAGGATAGAATGCAAAAAAGGACTATCTGAGTTAGAATCTTTAACCTAGACTTGATGATAGAGATACCCCTTAGAGATTAATCTCCTAGCTCTAACATATGATATGAATTTCCCTTTAGGAGCTAGGGAACCACCCCTCACTCAATAATCAGTTTATTAGGGAATTTAAAGACGACCTTTTAGGTCCGACAGTCTAGAGATGCATAGCATGAGTACAACTAATCCATCCCTAGTATGACATCAAAATCCATCATATCTAATTCAAAGAGATCCACCACAATGTCTTTAAAACCAATAGATACCACATACCCCCTATAAACTCTTCTAGAAATCATAGAGTCACCTATCGGGGTAAAAATAGAAAAAGGGTCTGAATCACACTTGGGACCAAAATCAAAATACACAGCCACAAATGGGGTCACATAAGATAGAGCGAACCACAGATCAAGTAAATAGTACAAATCACGAAAAAAGAGTTTTAACGTACCAGTCACGACATTAGGTGATGCCTCAAACTTCTATCGGGTAGTAAGAGCATAAAGACTGTTTCGACCAGTGTCGAAACTAGATGGTGCACCCTTTGGTGTCGGAGTTGATGATGAGGCAACTGGAATGCTATTTGCCCAGAGGCAACCTTACTAACAAGACAGTTTCTAAACATATGCCTTAGATGACCGTAGTTGAAGTACCTATCCTTCCCCTCATCATAGAAACCCTGATGTAATCTACCATAAAACCTATATGAAGGATATGATGAAGGTGATTGGGCTACACTAGCCTAAGATTGGGCACCCTATGCCCTGAAGTTATTGCCACCTTAGAAATGCCTATCACCCAATGACTTTAGCTAGGGAGCACTAGTCATTGAGTAAGACCCAGAGTTGCCCCACTTCTTTTTAGTCCACTAGACCCAGAGTTGCCCCACTTCTTTTTAGTCCACTTCTCGCCATCCCTACCACCCAGCTGTTAGCCACCACCCTGGTCAGAGAACCTAAAATTTTTTCCCTGCCTCTTTCCTATCTTAACTTGCTTTTTTTTCTTCCTCTACCTGTTGCGTGTACACAACCAACCTAGAGATATCTATGTATTTGATCAACAAGGCAGGATTACTCTCTAATATCGAATCTTAGGACAACCCAGAAGCTAACTTTCTCATTCTAGCCCTCATGTTAGAGACTATTTCTGGAGCATACTGAGCTAACTAGTAAAAATTCAAGGCATACTCCTTGACTTACATCATGCCTTGCCTAATATTAAAAAATACTTCCGTCTTTGGTTCCCTCAACTCCTGAGAAAAAAAACAGTTCAGGAAAACATCAGACAAATCCTACTAAAGAATTGACTCAGTATTGTCACCCTTTGACTGATCCCATTCCTCGTACTACTGGTACGCCACATCTTTCAACTGGTAAGAGGAAAATTCCATACCCTCCACATTTGTGGAATGCATAACTCGAAAAATATTTTCCATTTCATCCAGAAAAACTTGAGGATCCTTCTTCACCTTAACACCAGTAAAGGTTAAAGGGTTCAACCTCATGAACTGGCCAACCATTGTGGCCTCAGAAGATGGAGTAACAGAAGTACCACGCTTAGTCTAAGAAGCTACCAACTGTGCCAACATATGGATAGACTGATAAAACTCAGCATTCGTTACATCAGCCTGAAGAGTGTGAGGACGACTAGAGGGAATCGATGGAACTTTATAAAGAAAATCTTGAACTAGACCCCTAGACCGGGTATAAACCTCATAAGTAAAACGATTACCATAAGCATTATCCACGGGTGGGATAAAGGAGTTTTCATAAGCATCAAATCGTCGAGGAGGCATGATCTGAAAATCAAAAAAATAGGAATTAGAGGCAAAATATGGACCTTAGAATCTACAACTTGAAAACAGAACACAAGAAAGAGAAATATTCCTAAATACTTCATAACCTCTCCCTTATGAGTGTGGCGCACTACACACTCCTAAAAAAGACTCTACTTGACACAACTTTGTGGACTCCCAAGTGACCATGAACCTAGTTCTCCAATACCAATCTGACACGACCCGAACCAGGGCCTAGGCATGTCGGGCATCTCAAGTCTGACTCAAAAATGGAAAATGCCCGTTAATACCCAATCATAACTGCCCTGTACCATATGTCGGATGAATTTCAAACATATAACAAGATAGAACAATTATAATTGAAAGGTATTTAATAATGTTCATAACCATAACTATCCAAACATCTAACCAATCATCCAAATGGTGTCTACCCCAATACCAATATCAATGCCAAGGATGAAACCAATACCAACACCGCTTATGCCCATAGTATTCACACAAAGCCTCTAACTAAAATCTAAGAACATCTGATCGGGACATGTCCCCGACCATAGCCAAAACCAAAGTCCAAGAAAGAAATAAATGTATAAAAAGAAGTCCATAGCATGAAATGGAGTCTTCCAAAGTATGAAAGCTCACTACTTCAGTTTAACACAAAGTTGTTCCCAAATCCAAGATCACTGAGCAGGAAGAATAGTATGGTCACTCCCTGCATTGCGTGGGGATACAAGGCCCAAAGACGGGTTAGCGGGTGAATTATTGATCCATGTATCAGATGAAAAATGGACTGCCCCAGCAGATTTGAAACATTAATTTTAGGTTGGTAACATGGTTAGTGTGATTTTATGGCTTTTAAATCTCATTTCAACCGTCGATTCAGAAAGTTGTAAAATTGGGTTTCGGGGGTCAACTTTGTGAAAACATTATTTTTTTGAAAATCAGCTATCACCATTGATTCTGAAGCATTGATTTTTTTTTTTTTGGATAGGGTAACATAGTTTATTTGCATTTTTGAGATTTCGAATGAATTCTGAGGGGTTCGCGGAGACTTAAAATTCTCCAAGGCTCTAGCTGGTGCACCTCAGCTGGTGTAGCCACTAAAGCACCACTATCTCTTCTTTAGCGGCAGGTGCTAAATCGCCACTTTGCCACTTTAGCAGCTAGCTACCAGCAGGGTGCTAAAGCGACCCTTGTCCTCTTTAGCGGATTGACATGCTTAGAGGATACATACTGCTTTAGCAGTACTTTGCACCTGGGTAAATAATATTCTCTTCTCATTTTCTGCACCCTTTTTTAGACTTGGAGCTTGGGGTTTTGCATTGTTGAGCAGTTTTTTTCCATTTTTAAGCTTGGGTAAACTTCAAATCCCTATGTCAATTACTTTTTTTTTTTTTTTCAATTTCCAACATTTAAACTTCATTAAAACTTAGATTTAAAGGTGAAAATTTTAGGGATTTTGGGTTTTCTTATATGATTTCCTTTGATCATGCAAATGTATTTTTGAGCTTAAATTTCTTTTTTTTTTAAAAAAATTTGTTTCGAAGGTCCATTTTGACTCTAACTTGAAAATAGGAAATATGAGTATCATTGGCTTTTTTGACATATAGATTCTATCTTTGTATGTTTTAGTTAATTTTGGATCCGTTCGTATGGGAAAGGCTCCCTGTAGAAGGCTGCTCGGTTTGGTTTTCGATATTCGAAGTAGGTTATAGCTTAACCTTATTCAAACTGAGTTGAGTAGTTAATATTGATATAAAATCATATTATGGGTATGATAACCAATCATAAAAATGGCTATACTATTGTGTTGTGCCCGTGTGGGGGGCCTGCATTGTTGCTAATTAGTGGTTTTGTGATATTATTTCCTATGTGTGATCGGATGAGATCTTATATGATATTGTTGGCCTTGTGTATGTAAATTATTAGTATCTTGTTTGATGAAAAAGCCTAATGTGGTATCAATAGTATATTTTGATACATTTTACTCTATTGACATATGAATTATGTTTGATTTCATGGATAGTAGAATATTGAGTGGATTTTTGGCTCACTTGGTTGTTCTAGTGGTTGGATATGAAAATTATCATTCTGATTGGTTGATAGAACTATATCCTCATGTCATATACATTCATGAAACATTGGTACCACCATGGAAAAAATGGAAACACTAGCTTTTTTTAACAGAAAATTTGACATCTTTAAAAACGCTCTATTGATGGATATGCCAGAGAGGCGATATAGATATTTGTATTGGATTTAATATGGGTTGACAATATATGGGTTCTACCTCGTTGCATAGCTCGATAGGTTTATACGATGATTGTACAATGACCTCGTGTATCATATCACATCGTCGTCATCATCATATTCATTGTCTTTTTAATATGTATGTCTTGTGCCTATTCAGTGTTGTATTGTTACCTTTGAGGTTATAGTTGTCTACGTGTGTCTTCTTCGTCGTACTTGTATGTGTTGTTGACACCTAATTTTTATCCTCCACGACTAAGTTTAATTTTGCATTTCTTCGATTGTAAATAAAATTACAACATTTATTTTATCCGGATAACAAAATTTCTAAAGTATTCATCTTGGTAATTTTAACAACTAAAGTGACGATTATATATTTTTGAATTCGCATATACGAAATCATACAATTTTGTTAAATTGATTCAAATGGTTAAAATATTGATTCAAATATAATTTAGTATAAAAATATTTTATTTGAAAAAATATTTTTTTGATTTTATTTAATCAAGAAACTCGAGATTGAATATGGTCGTTAATTTATTTCAAATATTGTTTTAATTTAGTCAATTTATTAAATTAAACCATAGTTGAAATTAATTTGACCATAATTGCAATGCAATTGGTCAATTGAATTTTAATTAGGTTAAAATTTAAACACCAATTGTCTAATTTTTTCATTTGTTGGCTATTTAATACATAGTCAAGCTTAAATTCAACCTCAATTTCTTCTAAGGGTAACTTACATAAATACCTCAATCTTTAAGTGATATTACATAAAATTCTGACTATTTTGTTAATTATATTTTATCCCAGTTTTTGAAATGGTGATATATATAAAAAAGTGATACATTTGAAACTAACAAGATATTTATTTAAGGAAGTAACAGATTCTCTTTTATTCATTGTATTCTTTTATTTAAGGAAAAATATCCAATTTTCTCTCTTTTTAGATTTAATTTAGGTGTTTTAATTATGTTTCTCTTTTTTTCGTCTTTAATTATGAAAGATATGTTTTTTTTGGATCTTTTTTCTCTTTTTCGTCTTTAATTTTAGTCTGCTTTTTTTAGATTTAATTTTAATTATATTTCAATTCTGCTTTTAGTCTTTTTTTAAAAAATATTATTACTTTAGTTTCTTATACGTACTACACCATTACCTTTCATGAATAACATATGAATCACCCAATGATTGAAATAAATAATTGTATCTACCATATGAATCACCATAATACCATATATATCACCCATTAATATCATATGAATCACCCAATAATTGAAATAAATAATTGTATCTATCATATGAATCAACATAATACCATATATATGAATCACCCAATAATTGAAATAAATAATTGTATCTACCATATGAATCACCATAGTACCATATATATCACCCATTAATATCATATGAATAATCCAATAATTGAAATAAATAATTGTATCTACCATATGAATCACCATAATACAATATGTATCACCCATTAATATCACATGTATCACCCGTTAAAATCATACAAAATGTATCTATCATATGAATCACCATAATACCCATATAATGATATCATATTTATCATTCATATGAATCACCATTAAAAGAATAAACATGTATGAATAACTAAATAAATTTATATATGTATCAATATATTTTTTTAAAAAAAATGGGGGGGATTTTAGGAGAGGGAAAAAAAAGTTGCATGGATTAATGGAGGAGAAAAAATCAGGAAGGAAGATGGTTTAAGCATAAACGGAAGAAAAAAATCAGGAAGGAAGATGATTTAATTGTTGATAATTAGGGAGATATTTTAGGGAAGGAAATCTTGAATGAGTTAATGGTGGAATAAAAATAGGATGTGGGGTTTTCTTGACATGTATCAAGAGTAGAATTGAAAAATGGAATTTTATGTAAATTTTTAAAAAGTAATGGCTATTAGGTAATATAGTTTCTTAAGTATGGGATTTGTGTAATTTACCCTTCTTCTAATTTTACACATTCTCTTTTTAATTCAACTAAACCCGCCCCAGGCCCATTCCAGCAGTCCAATACACAACCAGACCCGGCCCAATCCCTTTTTTCCCTCTTAACCTAATTCCAGTGTACAAAACAACTCCATCAACAGACGCTGACAGCAGTCATCACCGTACAATCCAAATTGACAACAGCAAACTATCGACAAATCCAGCATAAACCGCCACCACCACCACCACCACCATCACCACTACTACCACCACCACTACTGCCACCACCAGACCAATCTTCAACCGGCAACAGTAGGGCCCTCCTCAATCTATGGATCTCCTGAAGCATCCTTGCTCTCACGACGCCTAACTCCTACTGCAGGTCATGAACCTGCCTCCGAAGTTCCTGCTCGGCGTCTTGCAGAAAATTAATGTCCCACACTGGATCAACCATATCTAGAACACACATGAATTGACAAAAAAACATAAAAATAAAAATAAAGAAAAGAATTCAAATGTAATACAACGTATACTATCAATTGGGTATATTTACACAAAAAATAAGAAAAAAACTTACCTGAGTCAGGAAAGAGAAAGTGGTTAAAGATGTAATATGAAAGACAAGATGCAAGAAATAAAGAAAGTGTAGTGGAATGAACGAGTAAGGAGGGACCTATTTATAGAGGATTGAATTTGAATGAATTAGGCAAAAATGCGCGACTGTTCCCCTCCATCTATTAATTACATATTTGATTACTGTGAAAAGTTACGACTTAATTAAATCAAGTTGCTGACCGACTTTTTGATTATTGTGATTAGTCATGACTTTTCGGCTTATTATTATTAATTAATTCTTTTCAATAACCATTTTTATTAAGTTATGACAATAGATTCTATATATGTTGCATCAGATAACCCATCTGTGATAATAGATATACCATCTATTGCAATAAATCGACAACCTGTTGCATCAGATAATCTATCTGTTGCAACATATAATCTATTTTTTTTAATAATCATCATATCATTAATCCATATTTAGTGACTTTTTTATTATATAAATTAAAAAAATAGATTCAAAAATAAAAATGGCAAAAAGTCACTACTTGTCGCCTATTTAATATTAACATCAATTATTCAAATTAAATAACCATTTTTTTTACGGTTATAAATTGTGTTTATCATTTATTGCCTTATTGTTTTCTGTAAAAAGAAATGACTTAATTCAAGCTGGTGAGGTTTTTTATTATTGTGACAAGTCATGACTTTTCAGCTTATTATTATTAATTAATTCTTAAATTTAAATAACATTTTTTCTCAATTAAAAAATCAAAGACTTCTCACCTTTACAATAACCGTTTCTTTAATAAAATAATATCCATTTTTATTGAGTTATGGCAACAGATTGTATATCTGTTGCATTAGATAACCTACCTGTGGTAACATATATACCATCTATTGCAGTAAATCGACCATCTGTTTTAGGAGCTTTTTTGATTTCTTCTAACAGCTGATTCATCAGTCACAACAGATGGAAAATTTGATGCATCAGTTGTTTTGAATGTGTTAGATAAAAAGTCACGATTGTTCACATTTTTTTAACAATCATCATACACCTTAATTAATCCAATGTTGTGACCTTTTTTATTACATAATAAATGAATAATTTAAAAATAAAAATGGTGAAAAGTCACGATCAGTTATTAAAATTAAATAACCATTCTTTGACGGTTATAAATTGTGTTTATCATTTATTTCCTTATTATTTATTTACGAACTATTTTTCATATTAAATAATTGAAAAGTCATGACTTTTCACCCTCTCAATAATAATAACCCCTTTTTATTAATAACCGCCTATTGCAACATATGATCCATCTGTTGCAACAGATTAACTATCTGTTGCAACATATGGTTTATCCGTTGCCACAAATACTCAATTCCTACCTCCAACCGTCGACATGTTGAGAATAAGAAATAAACAGAATGAAAATTAAATATTATATAAGAATTAAAAATCTAAAGTCGATCAAAAGTAGATTTCATTATATACAAATATATACAATAAAAAAACATACCCTTGGGGTAGATCTGATATAAAAAAAGAAAATACATACGCAAAAAAAAAACATAACCTAATTATTATTATTATTATTATTATTATTATTGTCAACCGGACAATCGTCATCCGACAGCAGCAAGGCCCTCCTCAGCCTTGCTCTGAAGTCGTCCAACTCCCTCCAGAGTTCATAAATCTACCTTTCAAGTTTCTGCAAGGACTCGAGATGAGTCACCTTATACAAATCTAGATCAGTTATATCTAGAAGTGGAGTAGAATGAACAAATAAGGAGTGACCTATTTATAAAGGATTAAATTCGAATGGATTAGTCAAAAAGTCACGACTGTTCACCTTTTTTTTAATAATTACACCCCTTAATTAAATAAAACTGGTGAATTTTCGAATATGTAAATTAAAAAAATAGATCTCAATATAATATTTTATCTTTATTGTATTTCGAAAAGAAAAGAAAATTGCTTTAAAATAAATCTAACAGATGGGTAATCTGTTGCAAAATATATTCTATCTGTTTGATAATTTACAACATATTGACAATCTATTGTGTTAGATTGATCATCTGTCGTAATAGATGTCTATAATCGTTTGATAATTTTAACAGATGTGTCATCTGTTGCAAAAAGTTAGTCATCTGTTTATTCAAATTAAGCCATAGATGGGCTAGGAAGAATAAGGTGCATACAGATGGATGGATCCACTTTTATGTGTGGGAGTACTGTATTACTGATAATGTCATCAGGACGACACACATAAAGTACAATAATTTTTTGTGAATGCAGTTCTTAACCGACTAGGTATTGATCATTCAAACAAGACCCTACATTGTACAGTTAAGTTTGATAGGTTCGAATTGATAAGGCCGAGGGGCCCATGAAGATGGTGATAATACACTGTTATGAATTAATGATGGTTTTTGCTCATGTTTGTGCGTGTCAAGTTTGATAAGGGATCAATATTTGGTGTCATTGCAGAGATCCAATATCGATTGGACTAAACTTTAAGTGTGCATTGGACTATGAAAAGGCCTTCGAAGCCTCGCATTACATCAAACAAGAACGAAAAAACAATAGAAATTTTTCTGGCCCAAATTTATATGGAAGGGTTGTCTGAGAAGATAATTATACACCAGAAGAAGCCGTAGGAGAATACCTGTGAGGGAAAGGGGAGTTGATAAAAGACTATATCATCTGAGAGCTAATTAAAATAGAAACATAGGGTAACAAGGAACTTCTAGCGAATCTGGCCGATGAAACTGATTTAAAACATAAGAAATCTGAATCAAGTGCAAATATGAAAGTGTATCCAGTAATGAAAATTCGTCTGTTGTCTCTCTCAAAGAAAAATAGCGTAGATGGATACTTTGTTAGGGAGCTGTGACTAGGTAGCATGATCAAGATGATCACCTACATTAAAAATAACAAAACACCAAGAAAGTAGCTTTGTGAACACTGATGGTTGTAATGTTGTACTGTAAGTCAAGAAAATTTATGCTAAGAACAGCTGCAGTAAAAATAAGAAATCAAGCGGAGGCTGTAATTTTTGAATTTCAAATTGCATCCCATGCCTTGTTGTTTGTGGTTCCAATTAAGTCCACTACTATTGACATGATTGGAACCATAAACAAGATTTAAAGGCAGATTGAGTATTATTACTTCTTTAGCAATATGGATATAATTGATTGTGTTTTTTTGCCTTAGCATGCTTTCAACATATCTTAGAGAAGATCAGAGGCTTGTTGTAGTATGTGAATCTCGATAATTTTAAAAGTTGCCTCCATCTTGCTGATTTAATATTCAAGTTTCTCATTGTGGTCTTTAAGGTTAGTATAGAGTTCTTGGTATTTTGTGAGCTTGTCGATGAGGAACACTTTCTTCGAAGTTGTGGCATTATAAAAGGCCTTCAAAAGGCTTCTAGAACACTTTCTTCAGAAGGCTTAATGATATATGGAGGGTCGCTATGTTTGTTTTAGGTCAACGTGTTGATGCATACTCAAGCAGTGGTCCCAATAGTTGAACAACTTACTTTCTTGAGCATTGTTCAATGTAGCTTGTTCAACCAACCTTTAAAGGATTTGATAGGTTAATGATCCTGGAATTACGTAACGTTTGATCTAAACTGATTCCATTAATCCTATAGCTTAAATGCTAGGAAACAAATTATTTGACTATAGGATTAGTGAAATCAGTTTAAATCAAAATTACGTAATTTCTGGCTTATTAACCTCTCAAATCCTTTGAAGGTTACGTTAAACAAGCTGCATTGAACAACTCTTGAGAAAGTGAATTGTTCAACTGTTGTGACCACTTCTTGAGTGTGCATCAACACGTTGACCTAAAACAAATATAGCGACCCTCCATGTATCATTTAAGCCTTTTGAAGAAAGTGTTCTGGAAGGCTTCTGAAGGCCTTTTACAAAGCCACAACTTTGAAGGAAGTGTTCCTCATTGATAAGCTCACAAAAGGCCAAGAACTCTATACTAACCTCAAAGACGACAACAACAAACTTGAATACCGAATCAACAAGTTGGAGGCAAGCTTGAAAATTATCGGGATTCATCTACTACAAGAAGCCTCTAATCTTCTCCAAGATATTTTGAAAGCATGCTAAGGCAAGAAAACACAATCAATTATATCCATATGGCAAAGGAAATAATGATACTCAATCTGCCTTTCATTTTTGTTTGTAGTTCCGATCAGTTCAATAGCAGTGGACCTAATCAGAACCACAAACAATAAGGCATGAGATACAATTTAAAATTCAGAAACTGCCGCCTTCGCTTAGATTCCATATTTTAACTGTAGTTGTTCTTGGGAAAAGTTTTCTTGACTTACTGTACATTATTTCAACCCTCAGTGCCTGTAAAGTTGCTTTTTTGGTGTTTTGTTATTTTTTATGTAGGTGATCATCCCGACCACGTTATTTAGTCGCAGCTCCCTATAATAGTGCCTAGCTATACTATTCTTCTTTGAGAGAGATGACAGTCGGATTTTTATTTTTGGATACACTTTCACATTTGCACTTGATTTTCTCGTGTTCTAAGTCAATTTCATCGGCTAGATTCGCTACAAATTCCCTCTTATCCTATGTTTCCTTTTCAATTAGTTCTCAGATGATATAATCTTCATCAACTCTCTTTTTCTCGTGCAGGTATTCTAATATCGTACCTTTTGGCATATAATCATCACCCTGATCAACCCAACCATATAAATTTGGGCTAGGGCAATAACTATATTGATTTTCATTCTTGTTTGAAGTAGTGGGAGGCTCCAAAGTCCTTTCCGGGGTTCAGTGCACCCTAAAAGTTAGTCCAATTTCTATCAAATTATTTTACAATGCCACCAAAACTTAATCACTTCACAAAGCTTGACACATAGACATGAGCAACAACCATAATTAAATCTTAACAGGGTATCAAAACCTTATTCATGGTCCCTTAGCCTTATCAGTTCAGACTTATAAAACTTAACTGTAAAATTACAAATATCTTGTTTGAATAATCAATGCCTAATCAGTAAAAAATAGCATTCACAAAATCAGTGTACTCTATGTGTGTTTTCACGATAATATTATCAGTAATACATACCTCCCACATATGAAGTAGTTCCATCTGCAAGCAGTTTACTCCTCCAAACCCATCTTTAATGCAGTAGCCTCTTGTGTTGGTCGGGAAAAAGTTGATCAACTTTCATTTCCTTATATCTACAAATAAGAGAAAAATAATTGATGTCAAACAAGAGAAGAATAGAAAGAACATTATCCATCTGTTGCAACATACTACCAATCTGTTGCAACAGGCTCCACATCTATTGCAACAGTTTCCCATCTATTCAACAGATTGTAAATCTGTTGTAACAGATGTGGAGCCTGTTGTAATAGATGTGGAGTCTGTTACAATAGATGTATAAACTGTTGGAATACATCAACCCAACCTTGCTAGTGGCTTGATTTGTTCCAACAGTTGCTCGTCTGTTGTAACATCAACAACAAAGAAACAATATCAACAACAACATCAACAATAAAGAAACATTATTTGTTCCAATACCATCAACAACACCACACCACAAGTTCCAACAATACCAACCCCACCAACAACATCAATAACAGCATCAACAAAAAAAGAAACAAATAAATACATATAAAAAAATGATATTGCCAACAAAGCTTTTAAACTTATTCCAACAAATGACTTTTTTTTTGTATATTTTAATAAAACAATGGTCCGTTCAATCAAAACTTAAAAGTAACCTTTCCTTCAAATTTTTAAATAAATATGATATGGGTAAAAGGAAATTAAATAAAAAATAGATGTAAATAACTAATTTAAATAATTTGCAAAGAAGAAGATGAGAATGAAAGAGCAATAGTGAACCATACCTAAAATGTCAAAAGCAAGGGGATCAAAAGATCAATTTTAGTTGAGAAAAATATAGATCGGTTGAGATCCGAAAGGATCCTTATAAGAAAAAGGAGAGAAAAGAGAGAAAAAAAGAAGACGCTAGTGATAACTCTAAAGAGGAGAGAAAAAAGAAAAGAGATGAATAAATTTAGGGCTCAAGGAGAGATAATTCTAGTGATGGGTTTAAATATTCATTAATATTTATTAATATTCATTAATTACTTGAGGGGCACGAAAAATGCGGGTGACATTGAAAAGACAAGATAAGACTACTCAAGGAGGAGATTTTTGAATTATTCAAGAAATATTTTTTACTGCCTTAGTAGTATTTTAACTTTCTTTCGGATAGAAGATTGCTTTAGAATTAGAAAATTTAATTTAAACAGATATGTCATTTGTTGAAATAGATATCGATAGCTATTTGAAAATTTCTAACAGCTTAGTCATCTGTCGCAACAGAGGCAAATATCTATTTGATAATTAAATCAGATAGGTAATCTGTTGTAATAGATCTCAATATCTATTTGAAAATTTCCAACAACTCAGTCATCTGTTGCAAAATATTTCTTTGCAATTGATTTATCTAGAATTAGGGATGAGTACCTAGTGTCAACTACAACTTTAATTGAGTCTTTGCAATTATATGTTGTTGGTATTACATTTCTCCCAACCCGAGTCATCGATCGATCACTCTGAGTTGAAATTATTCATATTAAATTAATGTTAAGATAATAATTAAATTAATTTAGCTAAAACTAGGGATGAGTATATAGGGTCAACTATAACTTCAATTGAATCTTTGCAATTGCATGATGATTGCGTCTTCCCGACCCGAGTCGTCTATTGATCACTCTGAGTTAAAATGATTCATATTAAATTAATGTTAAGCTAATATCTAAATTAATTTATCTAGAACTAGGGATGAGTACATAGGGTCAACTATAACTTAAATTAAGTCAAATTAAGTCTTTGCAATTGCATGATGTTATTAAGTTTTTTTGGACTCGAGTTGTCGATTGATCACTCGGAGTTGAAACAATTCATATTAACTTAATGTTAAGCTAATACCTAAATTTATTTAGATAGAATTAGGGATGAGTACATAGGGTCAACTACAACTTCAATTGAGTCTTTGTAATTGCTTAATGTTGGTATTGCGTTCATTCCGACCTGAGTCGTCGATTGATCACTCTGAGTTGAAATAATTCATATTAACTTATTATTAAGATAATACCTAAATTAATTAATGTAGAACTAGGGATGAGTACATAGGGTCAACTACAACTTCAATTAAGTCTTTGTAATTGTATATTGTTGGTATTGCATTCCTCCCGATCCGAGTCGTCGATCGATCACTCTGAGTTGAAATGATTCATATTAAATTATTATTAAGCTAATACCTAAATTGCAATTGCATGATGTTGGTATTGCGTTTCTCCCAACCCGAGTTGTCGATCAATTACTTTGAATTAAAATGATTCATATTAACTTAATGTTAATATAATACCTAAATTGATTTAGCTAGAATTAGGGATGAGTACATAAGGTCAACTATAACTTTAATTGGGTCTTTGGATTACATGATGCTGGTATTATGTTCCTCCCGACCCGAGTCATCGATCGATCACTCTGAGTTGAAATGATTCATATCTTTTAAAATTTTAAAAAATAATTAAGATCAATTAGGACCAAATTAATAATTTCAAAACTTGTCACCCTTTTCACAAAATAAAAATCAACCCATACAAATCATCCATTTGCGGGAATAACATTTCAACATTTCAAATCTCTAGTCCTCTCTCTTTTATTTCTCTCTCAACAATACTAACTATAACTACTCAACATATTTCTCAACCCTTCAAAGCAGATCGATTTTCTTCCCATTTTTGACCACATAGTTGTTATTTTTGACTTCATTCTTGCTTGTATCCATCCTTTTCTCTGTCTTCACAGGTAACCGAGTTCGAGAAGAGTTCTATATTTGTCATTTATTATAAAAATTAGGGATTTTTAGTTAATGATGAAAAAAGACTTTTAGTTATATTATCTTTGAGAATGGGCTAAGAATTTTGAGTTTTGATGCTAAAAATGTATGAAGAACCCAAGAAAACCCTAGTTTTTATCGCAATATTTTGTTGACTGTTGTGGTATTGTTGGATGGTATTTGTAGTGTTATTGGTGGTGTTGGTATTATTATTGGTGGTGGTTTCGGTGGTCTTGATGTTGGTATTAGTGGCATTGGTTGTGGTGTTAGCGGTCTTAGAGGCCTTGGTGCGGTTATTTATGGCATTGGTGGTGTTGGTGTTGGTGTTGGTATTGGTGGAATTAGTGGTGGCGTTGGTGGTGGTGTTGGTGGTCTTAGTGGTCTTGGTGGTGGTCTTAGCGACATTGGTGGTGGTATTGGTGGTGGTCTTGGTGGTCCATCTATTGCAATAGGTGGAACATCTGTTGGGAGATATTAAATAGGTCCTCAAACAGATTCCCCATCTGTTCCAACTGATGGGTTATCCGTTGAAATATTTATTTGTAATATGGCGTATAATAATTTATTGAAATTTGTCTTACCTTTTTTTAAAAAATTATACAGACATCAAATGTAATGTATTTTTTATTTTTCTGTTGTTTGTAGTTAAAAGATATCTCCCAAAAGAAAAGAAACTGAAAGTGGATCAACTTCTGACAACCCAACAAAAAAGGCTAGAGTGAAAATGGATTTAAATGAACTTTCTGAACAATCTCACTTAGCAAAAAATGAAGCTGAGGAAAGTTATGAAAAGGGTAGTGGAGAAGGGTATATAGAGGCTAGTGAGGAAAATAAAAGTAAGAAGGAAGAAAAAGATAAATAAGAAGAGGAAGAAGTAGAAAGTGAGAAAGAGGATGCTAATAAATATGATGATAAACAAGAAGAGAAAGAAGTAGAAAGTGATAAAGAGGATGATGATCAACATGATGACAATGCATCACCAATGGGGCCTAAATTAAGATTGAAATCCCAACTTTAGGCTGTTAAAACTATTAGTATTGACAGGTTTCAAGTTGCAATGCCGATAGATGAGCGTGCAGAACTAACTGGTGATCTTGTACTTAAATGTCAGTTGGGGAAACCTTTACTTAAGGAATATTATGAAGAATGAAAACATAGATGAACTTTTTAAGAAGAGCTGCTTTGAATGCTTTCTTGAGTTTCCTGAGGACCACATGCCTATTTCTAAATGAGCATAGTATATAGTTTTCTCAAGCGTAGGATCAAGTGCGTAGGGCATCGATAAAGATTCGATGGAGGGGGCAAGAAAATGAATGAAATCTGGATCAACTACTGTGGCATGCCAGTTTGTTTTAGCTTGACAGAGTTTGTCATAGTGACAGGCTTGAGATGCGATCGTCCAGAAGAATCTCTCATCAAGGAAACACCCTGCGAGAGGTCCAAGGGAAGCAGGACAGCCAAACTACCACCATCAAATAGAGGAAAGGCATTGTCCAAGCAACCATCCACCAAAACCTACAAACACAAGAAAAAAATAGATGGGTTGTTGGACATTGCTGTACGTAGATACAAAGCGGAGAGGATAAAACCATACCAAAGCAGTATAGGGAGCAATTATGCTTAGTTTGGTTTGCCAATTTCGTTATATTGGCAAGAGACGTCAATAAAGTCATAGAATATGATTTGTTAGTGCGTACTGAGGATTTTGAGAAATTCAACGATTATCCCTAGGTATATGACAGCTACAACTTGACTGTCAAATATTTATTGACAAAGCTATCTCCAAAGATGATCACATTATACGGCTTTTATGGTAAATTTAATCACTATTTGTTTACACATGCATTATTTTATATTGAATAATTATTATGATGTTTTTTCTTGCTTCCTACTTATATATTTTAGGCTTGGGCATTTTAAGCCATTCCTCCCCTCTAAAAGTAGGTCAAGGATTAACCAGATGAGGTTTCCCATCCAAGGATCCTTAGGTGGTTAGCTACAAAGAGAAGCACGAGAATTAAAGAGGTTGCTCTCTTTAACCCACTGGATGATGCAGTACGTCTTCATTTTAAGTAAAATAATTTGACTCAAAGAAAGATATTGAAATAAATGTGCCATCTATTATGACAGATGGGTCGTCTGTTGTAACAAATTGCCTGTCTATTGCAACTAGTGCAACAGATGGGTAATATGTTATAATAGACGATCCATATTTTGTAATAGATTAACCATCTGTTGCTTTGGTTATCTGAACCTGACTCAGCAGATTACCTATCTATTGCATATTATGCAATAGATGGGTAATCTAATGCAACATATTATTAATCTATTACGATAGATATATCATTTGTTGCATAAGTTGACTGTGTTAACATTTAACCCAACTGACTGCAAATTATTATTATATAATTTAAATGTATTTATCTTTTTTATAGGTTGTGCATCCTTGGATCATGCCTACTGAGCAAGAGTTGGGGATGACTTCTTTTATTACTCTAGGTCTTATTGATTCAATAGTAGACCCAACGGTGGAGTTAATAAATAAGGAATTGGTTGGAGAAATAACCATAAGAAGAGTAGTTAGGTAAGGTCAGCCTAATGTTGAAGCTTTTCATGACCAACCTATTGCAACAGATCTGGGTGCATCTTCTGGAGGTGTTGGTGGTGGAGTTGTTGAAATTGGTGGCAGCCATCCTGATGCTGATGCTACTTCAAGTCATGATGATGACCATGTTGATGCTCAAGAAAAAATAAATACATTTGAAATCATCCCTTACATAGGTCCCTCTCACCCTTACACCGGTCCCTCTCACTCCTCTTCACCTTTATGTTCTTATTTGAAATGCAAAGTATGCAAGGACAGACATGATAAACTCCTTGAAAAACTAGAGGTTATCGTTGAATCTATCAAGGAATTAAAATCCAAGAGGTGTGTCATACCGTCTAAGAAGGTGAGGGAGCCATACACTCCTACAATGGTGGTTAGGAGGAAGAAAAGAAAAATTAGCCAAATACTCTCCAGTCTGAAAACAAAAAATTACAAATCCTCCCTCTCCAAATATTGTTGAAGAAGTTTAGGGGCCACTGAAGAAGGTGGACATATACGTGACACTTGGTGATGAAGAGAGAAAGGAACTGCGAAGGACCATGTATGCCAAGAATAAGAAATGTGCACGAGAATACACAATGCATATGTTTGACGCCCAAGACTTCAAGAGTATGACAAATATGTGTGAGTGGTACGTGGACAAGGTAAGTTCAACTTTCCTAACCTACCCTTCTAATCTACTCTATAAAGAATAAGCTACACAACAGATGTGTAATCTGTTGGAACTACTGGGTGTTCTGGTGCAACCGGTGGTGGTTCTGTTGTAGTAGATTAAACATCTGTTGAATAAGTTGAGTTAGCTGGGTAATCTGTGAATAGATTTAGAGAACCCTCTGTAACAGATGGACCATCTATTGCATCTTTCCACTATGTTTTTCTTCTTTACAGTTACTAACCTATTTAAAAATTATCTTCTTATATGACAGTATGTTGATGAATTTTTCTTCCTCATGAGGGGCAGGCAATTAGCGTACCCGGATGCTTATGATGTTGTCGATAGGATAATGGACCTTAAATTCTACAACTAATTCATGAATAGGTAACATGAGCTCAGTAATCTAGCATCAACTTTCGGTGGCCCGAGATTTGGTTCGTTAGTTTCTAGGTTCAATGGGATGAAGATATGATTAACTATGTTAGAAGGAAGAGGTCATATCCATACGATAAGAGATGGACCAGGAAATGAGAATTCTTGGAGTCATAAACGTGGAAGTCATACATTTTCTCACTGTTGAGATACTTCCCAAGGAGGAAAAGATTAAGGTTTATGATTGCAAATTACCTGTCTTCGGCGACTGTGATTATTTACCCACATGCAGCCACTGTTGGAGTTACTCCCCAGCTTGTTGAGGCAGAGTAAACTGATGGATCATTTGCCAGCGTAAGTATTGAAGAAGAAAGCATGGTATTTTGAAGGTCAAAACAAGGACATGGACCTTTAAAAAAATAAAACTGGTGCTGCGAGTGGATCGTACGCGCTTGAATACATCGAATATTTACTGACCGACACAGAAATGGCCGGTCTGTGTGATACTGTTGTGAAAAAGATGCAAGAGGTCTGGCTTATGGGGTACTAACTAGATGCATGGAGCCTGTGTATAAAGAAGATGTACAAAGACAAATACTATAACAATTTTTTAGTTCAAGACACTTCACTTTACATGTAGTGAAATTTTTTTATGTTTGACAAAAGTTGAAATTTTTATAATGCAACAGATTGTCTATCTGTTGTAATATATGATATATCTATTATGACAAATTGATTAACTGTTGTAATGGGTTGGTCATCTGTTGCATTAGGCAAATATTTCTTAGTCTATCTGTCGCAATCGATATACTATATATTGTAACATATAGTCTATTTGTTGCAACTGATAGGTAATCTATTGGAACAAATCAAAATATTTGGAAGAGTTGTTTGATAATTTTCAACAAATGACCTACATGTTGCAATATATGTCTAAATCTATTTGATAATTTCCAACAGATATGTCGTCTATTGCAACAGATTTATATCTATTATGATATTTGAATCTAGTATTCCATTTCAATTAATAAGTTTAAAACTAAGGATTAAATTATATTCATAGACAACATAAAATAAATCGGATCCTTCAGAAATTACATGAAATAACTCAATAAATAAATGAAATGTAAAAAATTATTATTGGTATAAATGATTTACTCTATAAACAAATCAACAATTTAACCATTGGTGCCAACAATTCACAAGGAGGGGTTATTACTTTAACAGACTCAAGCTATAAAGATCTACTAATATGGATAAGTTGTTCTTCATCTGGTGCTATGGACTTTGGCTTTGATCATCGTGGATTTTTAATGTTGCTTTCGTACGGTTTCTACACTTTACTTCTCCATATTTTAATAAAAGAGCAGCATATCTTTTGCGGAGTAATCCGGCATCAAGTCCATCATTTGGTATTTGTAATCCATCGCTCAAATACTCAGCGTAAGCGGCAAAAAAAAGACTGCAATTCACGCGTTTAAAAAAATAGATAATCCATATCTTGCAATTCATGTAAGCGTTTTGAAAGTTATAAAATGAAACTAAATTATGATACTTTCAGGCTACCAATGGGTTGTTGGGAAATTCCTTCAATATATTCTACATCAAATGAATTACCTATTTTATTCCGGTATTCTTCAATCATCGATCAATCAGTACGAACCTTTTGGTCCAAAAAGCCACTCATATTAAGGTAAGTAGGCAATATTTTGGCTAGCTTTTATATCTCAGACGAAGGCTCGAAATGTTTTCTTCACGATATCGATTCATAAACTCGGATGTGCCTCTCTTTTAGAACGATGATAGCCAACACCCAATGAAATTCATCACCATAATTTATTGGGATTTGCACTTCATCGACCAAATACCAAGGTAAGCCACCTGGAATGCTAAAACCTTTGATGATGTTGATTAAGCATTCCTCATTTCAAGAAACCTCTGGCTATTGCTAACAAAACCTATCGTAGGCATTATTGATGTAAAATTTGTACAAAAAATTACCTATCGTGTATCTGTATTGTTCTTCTATTTAAAACTTGAACTTTTTTTGGAGGTAGTAAAAAATGACATCATTGTGCTGCACATATTATCAAACATTTCTGATTACGTGACAGTAAAATTAATACACAGATGCAATTAAGTAAAGTATTAATTAATAGTAATATGTATGGCATTTAAACCTCATTATTCCAACAAGTTTGGGGCTGTAACATCAAATAGAACCAATCCTTCATTCCGAAATGTGCAACAACAAAGTCGAACATATCAAAACCAAGACTCAATTCATTCATTTTGTAGTGTTCGTCATTTTATTTCTATATGATTTATATGTGTTAATGTGATATTTTTACAATAAGAATTGTATAAATCAATATTTTTAAAAATAATTTATGTACCTGCCGGCGTGATGTTTTAACAGCCCATCAACAATCCATTCTGAATAGCCATTGATCAACTTTATTAGTTTTTTTGAAGCCTTATCCGAGATGTTGAACCCTTTAAATGGGTAATTCTTCCGTTCTTCCAAATTGACAGGATCCATTTTTTTTCTTCCATGGAAGCAGTTAATGGAATATCAACTGTGATATTATGGTGTTCAGTAGTAGCTTCTACTGTGACATCCACTTACAAATCCAGAATTGTCAATGCTAATCACATATATACAACAGATTATATATCTGTTAGGACAAATTCAAATAGGTAAAACAGAGCTGTACGGTAATTTCGAATAGATGACCCATCTATTACAACATATGACTCATCTATTAATATAAATTAAAATAGTACAAAGACCTATTTGATTTTCTCAAAATAGACAAACACATGTTAGAACAGATAACACATCTGATGCAATAGGTTAGATGACAGTTTCAATAAATATATATATATCTGTTTGATAATTTTCAAAATATGTATCATCTGTTGAAACAAATATGAGTCTGTTTGTTTGTTGGATCAGATAATATATATTCACCTTCTTCAGCTCATGCTGCTCTTCTGTGGCCTTTGTACATTAATCAAATGTGCAAGAAAACGACAAAGGAGTTGCAATTTTGTTTTTTTCGGTGCTTGATGATGCCTTAGAAATTTCTTTCCTTCTTCTCTTAGCCACCTTGATCTCTAGTGGAGTGTATAGATATAAAATCCTCTTTGATGGAATGACACCCCTCTTAGATGTCATTTCCTTTATAGAAGCAGTTAATGCATTAATAACATGAATCACTCCATCATGTTTCACCTTGAAGTCTTGACATTTGCACGTCGAACATTTACTAGAAGTGGCAAAATCTGTATAACCAGTATGATCATAATCATAATGATTTGTTGTTTCAAAAACTATAAGATGAGCATCATTAGCCCCTACAACAACACTACTACCACTATCATCATCAACAACAACAACAACAAGCCCACCCTCTAAAATTATTTTTCTTGTGATAGTTGTTACTCCAAACAATTTCTTCTTTGTTATATCAATGACCTTAGGGTCCGATAAAATTTACACAGACGTAAAGTAAGAAAAAATGGCATCTTCAACTCTTGATTTGTCGGAATAAGATAATTTAAAATAAATTAGTACATATATTAGAATGATGATGAAATAATTTTAAAAAATTATTAATTAAAATAAAAAACTTAATTAGAATTAGACTTACTGCTTCCTTCGGGGGGTTGAAGAGATCAAGAAATTTTACATTTTTATCAGTTTTGGCCGACAACCATCTCAGAATTTTTGGACAGAAAGCTTCTTCTTGGTAGTTCACTTGTTGTCTCAAATAAGGAATGACTTCAAATACCCAAGCCTATAAAATAACGCCAATAAATCAAAGCATCATGGAATAAAAAAAATGAATCATGTCATAATAAAAGAAATATTTACCATGAAAGCCCATGGAAAGCCATATAAGTTGGTTGTCTTTGGCATTAATGGAGTCAACAAATATTTGACAGTTATTTTGAAGCTTTCATAATCCTAAGGATAACTGTTAAATGCCTTAAGATCCTCGGAGAGCTTTGTCAAATCAAGTGGTATGTTGTTGTTAAAGTCTCTCACCCAAATAATAGTATGTACAAACCAAACCAAGCACAATAATTGCTTGTGCTTCTTTGAAAGTCTTTTACCTTTCAACGCTTCTATCAAATTTATATTTTTGAAGTTTGGACCAACAAGGGACACTAGGTGATACTGGAATAATCAAAGATATGGACTTAGGAGAGTGTGTGTTGGACCCGAGCCTTGGTATGTGCAATTGAAGTGTAAAAGAGGCCAAAAATGCACCTAAATTTTTGGTTATTTTAACTTATATTTTATAATAGCTATAAAAGGAACATTGTAGGGTTTTTAGTTTAGTTTTTGGATGATATTTGGGAGTCTTGTAAGACTTGTAACATGCTCTCTCTCTAGTGAGAAGAGTGACCACTGAAACTAGGATACAACAATAGGGTGGATTCTCTTTTGTTGTTGCTTGCTTGGAAACGTTGATACTAGAGAGGTGGAATCATATTGTATCACCTAAAGGATAGTTTTATTGTTGTGTGTAGTGTTAAGGGTCCAAGAGTGTCCATTCTTTGGTTCTTAAGATTATACCTTCATGTGGTCTATCTATCAATCATTTTACCTTTTTGTAATCTTGTTTAGTATTTGTGTTGTAATCTTGTGTTCTTGTTGTTATTGTTAAATCCGAATGTTGTGTCTTCTTATTAATCATCTTATGTTGTTAATATAGTTTGTAGTCCGCTGATTTGGTATAATAAACACCTTGTTATCTTCTTGTTATTGTGTTCTTAGGAAGCTGAGACTTGGTCTCCAAAAGGGTTCACAGATTTCTTCTATTTTGTGGACTACTTTTTGGACTAATTTTCGTGTTTCCTTGTTTGTCCCGTATCATTTGGTATCAAAGACATCTTTGGTTTTGTTCTTACAATACCAATCTTGGGCTTTCTTGCTAAGAAAAATTTAAAAAAAAGGAAAGAAAGGCGTGTCCTTGAGCTTGAGATCTTGGCCGAGAAGTTGAACTTGTTGTTGTTGTATCTTGGACGAATGTTGTGTGTCTAGGTATAGGATTTATTTTGCTTTTTTTGTTTTTTCAGGTGTTAGTATTCTTGTCCATTAACACTTTGAGTCAATCTAGATTTGAGCTTTAAAAAAAATTGATGTTGTTGTTGTGAACAAGACCATGGCCATGTGTTGAAGTTGTTGTTCTTGGACATGTGTACTTGTTGTTATAATCTTGGTTGGACGTTGTCGGTGTTGTTATTGCTCTTGATAAAGTTGTTGTTGATTTCTTAATATTCATCACAACCTTCACCCTTGCTAAAACTGAAATACAACACCAAAAAGAACCTTGGCCGTGTGTTGACACTAAAATTGGCCGTGATGTGTGTTGATGTTTGCCGTGGGGTGGAAATTGTTGATGTGTTATTGAAGGGTGTTGTGGTGTAAATCTTGTTCTTAATATCATCTTACAACTCAAGACAACCAAAAGTGTAATATAGATTCAAAAAGGTGAACCTACAAGTTGTAAAGTTGTTTGTGAGAAGACTTGAGCCATGTCTTTCTTGACTTGACATCTAATTTTCAACCACTTTCCTTGTTTCAGGGGACCTTGTTTTATGGGAATTGTACAAAATCAAGTCTTTCCTTCTGAAGATTATACTTAAAGGAGATTTAAGACATATACTTTCCCTCCAAAACTTATTGTTTCCATTACATAGTAACTAAAGTTTGTAAACTTCAACTAGTGACTAATGGTGGGGCCGTGACAAATGGTATGCTGCCACATCACCCAAGTTACTATTCACACAAAAATTTTAAGCTCAAAATTTGATCTTCTAGTTTCATTGTGTTGTTTCTTTAGTTTCTTTGTTGATTCCATTACTAACTAACAAGATAGTTTTAGATTGTAAGTTAGTTTTAAAAATGTCCTTCGTGTATACGTTCCTTTGTGTGTCTTATTCTTTTGAGTCATTGTAATACTTGGTCCACCTCTCACTGCCTCATGGATAAAAGAAAGGTTATGGTACTTGTTAGATTAAAGTGAAAAAAAATGAGAGACAAAACAATAGAGAGAAAGTGTGAGGACCATTCTTATACAACTAACTTATTTGTTATTTTGTAGGTAACTTCTTGGCCATAATGGGAACTATTTTGGCCCTCCTTGATGCTTTGTCCCGAGACCTTACTAAGGCAAATGCGGGTCTTAAAAAAATTGACTCGGATGTGGTAACTATGAGTGAGAGGTTGGATCGAATGGAGAGTCAAAAGAAATCTCATGCTTTTACTCCCGAAACTTTACTTCCAATGACCAATCCTCAAAGACCACCACATAATGCCACAAGACAAGCTCCAATTAGCCCTCAAAATCGAGAACAAGATAGACCACTTCCCTCGCAAGTTGATCAAGTCCAACAAGGAGGACTTGGAAGCCAATTTCCTCCCATCCAAGCTCCACATTACCAAATCGAGCCTCTCAATCAACACTTTCCTTTCCAAAAACCGACACATCCAAGAAGAGGAACATGGTAGAGAGAAACATAAAGGATATGGAGTCTAAGACGATGGTTATATAATAGAAGGAGACTTGAGTTGGATGAGATTGAAGGCCAATATCAAGAGGGAGAGGAAACCGAGGATCAAAATGAAGATGTTGGATCCAAGACGTTGTCATTATGCTCTCGGGTTTGGCTAGCTTGTGGACTATTTTTGTGCATTTCTTATGGGATATTTTTAGATCATTTTTTGATATGTCCCTTGTTATTATTGATCTATATAACTCTTCATGTTTTGTGGACTATTTTATAGTAGGTTTCCTTTGAAGTGACCAATTGAATGAGGTGAAGCCGTGAATTTATGGACAAAGTCCTCTCAAGATGGAGAGAATGATACGGGAATAATCATGGATATGGACTTAGGAGAGTGGTGTTGGACTTGAGCCTTGGCATGTGCAATTGAAGTTTAAAAGAGGCCCAAAATACACCTAAATCAGCCCATAAATTACACTAGATGGGTGCCCACTTTTTGAAGGGCCTTTTGGTTATTTTAACTTATATTTTGTAATAGCTATAAAAGGAACATTGTATAGTTTTTAGTTTATTTTTTGGATGATATTTGGGAGTCTTGTAAGACTTGTAACAAGCTCTCTCTCTAGTGAGAAGAGTGACCACCGAAACTAGGATACAACAATAGGGTGAATTCTGTTTTGTTGTTGCTTGCTTGGAAACGTTGATGCTAGAGAGGTGGAATCCGATCTTGTGTCATGTAAGAGATAGTTTATTTTTGTGTGTAATTTTAAGGGTCTAAGAGTGTCCATTCTTGGGTTCTGAAGATTATACCTTCACGTGGCCTATCTATCAATCAATTTACCTTCTTGTAATCTTGTTTAGTGTTTGTGTTATAATCTTGTGTTCTTGTTGTTATTGTTAAATCCGAATCTTGTGTCTTCTTGTTCATCATATTATGTTGTTAATATAGTTTGTTGTCCGCTGATTTGGTGTAATAAATACCTTTTTATGTTCTTGTTATTGTGTTCTTAGGAAGCCGAGACTTGGTCTTCAAAAGGGTTCACAGATTTTTTCTATTTTGTAGACTGTTTTTTGGACTAATTTTGGTGTTCCCTTGTTTGTCCCATATCACCAGGTCATCATGATCACTTGACTTTCTTTGCCTGTTTTGGGTGTGTGGGGTGCTTTTTCTTGGGTTAGAATAGGTATAACTTGAGAAGGAGAAGGAGGATAACATTTTAATCTATTAACTATGGGAAACTCCCTCCAACCAAAACAAACAGGTATGCCACAGTAATTTCTCCATACCCCATCTATCTTATCTTTATTTTCATACATAAACCTATGCTTGAGAAGATCATATGCCGTTTTCATTCGAAAACGAGCATTATTGTCCTAGGCAAATCAAGATATTGCTCAAAGCAGCTATCCATGAAAAAAGCTTCCAAATTTTATTCTCGAAGTATTTTTCTAAAGGCGTCAAAAGATTTTTCTATGGCTGACTTAATTACGAAATCACCCATTAAATCTATGGCATCATCGCACTGCATTCTCACAGGATAACTATTAATGCTGAAGGTGTTGACTAACTCTTCAGTGGAAGGGCTATTAGCATTTGGATCATCTCTTTTGAAATATTTCTCCTCCCCATGTTCATTATCTTTTGCTTCTGATTGAGATAACGCTTGTAAAACAAGTTCATAGAGTGGTAGATATAGCCTAGCTGCTTCACTTGTTCCTTTACTTGAACTTAATTTGGTTTCTTTTCTTTTAGGAGCCAGATAATCTAAAAATAA
The DNA here is from genome assembly GCF_002878395.1 of Capsicum annuum. NCBI lineage: Eukaryota > Viridiplantae > Streptophyta > Magnoliopsida > Solanales > Solanaceae > Capsicum > Capsicum annuum. Next base: position 177,713,867 of record NC_061115.1, on the reverse strand, counting down.
CAGGAACATAAAATAGATTATAATTGATTAATGCATCATTTGAAAAAGATAACAGTGTATCTGACATGTACAACAGTAAAATAACAGTTTCAATAGATCACACATCTGTTGCACCAGGTAGGTTATCTGTTGCAACATATAACTAACCTGTTGCAATGAATGAGTAATTTATTGCAATAGTAAAAATAAATTAGTTATTTATTAAAACAGATCGCTCATTTGTTGTACTAGGTAGGTTATCTATTGCAACATATAAGTAATTCGTTAGAAATGGTAAAAATATATCACTCATCTGTTGCACCAGGTAAGTTATCTGTTGCAACATATAACCAACCTGTTGCAACGGATGAGAAATTCATTGGAAACAATAAAAACAGATCACTCATCTGTTACCAAATGAGTTATCTATTGGAACTGTTATCAACTGTCAATATTGTTTAGGTTTCTTCCAAACAGAAGAGTCGTCTGTCGCAACAGATAAATGATCTGTTAGATTATTCATCTGTTGCATCAGATTTTCATCTATTGCATCAGATGGTTCATTTGTTGCATCAAATGGTTCATGTGTTGCATCGGATGGTTCATCTGTTTCATCAGATGGTACATCTGTTGCAGAAAAAATTAGTACCAGAATTTTTTTCAATAAAACAACAACACTATCACCGTTTAATATCAAATACACCATTTTTACCAAGAAAAATAACAAATCAACTCAACAACCAACACAACACACACTAAGAACATCAATGGTGATAAAAAATTACGAACATTGTTATTTTGCGTTTGTACAAACACAAACAATAAAAATTAAACTTCAAAAAACTCAACGGACACCAACAAATCGAATCAATAGTTCGACAACAAGAACTACAATAACAATAAAAAATTATATTTCACCGCGGAAAGAGTAGAGAAGAAATGTCAGAAATTAGGGTTTTGTTCAGTCCACATTTCAAATTTAAGCAAGAAATATTGAAATTGTTAACCAATACTAGAAGAGAAGTTGACTCAAGTTCCTTTATTTCTTCATAACTAAAAAGGAATAATTTTTTACCTGTGAAAGAATAAATGGGATGACGAAGAACTCAAAGTTGTTGTCGCCGGAGAACACTGTTGTCACGTCGATTGACGGTTAAAAGTCGAAAAGGAACTCATCCAACTATTTTTCGCTGGAGGTTGAAGTCTCCGGGGATTGAAGGGAGAAATTTTGAAGAACTGTTGGTTGGAGGAGACAGAGAGGAGAGAGACAGTTGATGATTTGGAGATGAGAGGGGTGTGGGTTGATTTGTATTTTTAAAAAGATTAGAAACTTTTGAAAATATTAATCAAGTCCACAATTAACTTAATCAAGTTTTCTAATTATGTTTGACTCTTTAAATTAGTTAATGTCACCAATACTTCACTCAAGATTTAAATGACACCTTTCCTTCAATTTTCTCAAGGTTCTTACACTATGGTGCCTTATAAGTTTGGTCATGCTATCATCCTAAAGAGCTAAATTTTCCAGACGCATCGTCTCTTACACTGGGTGATCTAAAGCTGCCTGACCATTATGCTATCTTTTATTACAAGAATCACAAGATCTCTATGCTTTCGCGATGTGGTCCACTACTCCACTAGGTTTTCCGAAATAGTTCAAGGTTTTAAAAGAACGAATATCTTCGTTTTTTGGGGTGAAGTTATTATTGCTTCAGTTCTGATTTATGTGACAATTATTTTCTTTCATTTGTGCATCCTTTTTAGAACAATCCATTATATGTTTTTAAAAATTAATTATAATTTTTTATTTTACCCTAACTAGAAAACTTTTATGGTCATAGTAATGTTATAAGAACACCATAGCTGTGACGCTGAAGGATGGTCCGTCCATCACCATTTATTAAAAAATTATATTATGTATATAGATAAAGTCAAAACTAGATATTATATACGAGTTTCGGTAGCTTTTATCCAAAACTTTTCAATAAAAATTATTAACTAAATATACTCAAACTAAATTTAAAAGTCATCTAGTAAGATCTGATGTGTGTGTTCTAGAATTTATAATCTATAAAATCACATCTTTGACTAATGCATATATATTGTATTAATACTAGATCTTTATAGAAACAAGAGAATTTTTTTCTAAACATTTTGTAATCAATCATTTATTACCTGGAGTAATGTGCAGTATTTCATAGCTATAAGTAAGAATTACTGAAAAAGATAAGAGAAGAATATGGCATTTCCCCTGCCTTCTAAGTCGCAGGGTTAAAATTAAAAAAAATATATATTTATTATTTTCTTGATGTTTTCTCACATTATTTTTTTTTTGTGTTTCCTAAGGTATTCCCACAACCAGCAGCCGTGAGACTAATCCTCTGTTCATCGGTCAACGCATTTTACGGTAGAAAACTGGCCACAGAGTTTGCTCCATTCGCCAGAGGCTGGGATCGAACCCCCGACCTCTTGCTTAAGGGACATAGCGATGGACCACTATGCCAACTCTGGTGGTTTTCTCACATTATTGATAAAATTCTCTCGAGAAGTATTTGAACAAAATTTTTAGTAATATTGATAGTTACTTTTGGTGGTTTAAATAGAGAGATTAATAGTTAACTATTGCACCATAATCCACCAACAAGGAAGCCGATGGTGTTGTCCCGTAGTTCTCCATTACGTGGAGATAATTTTTAAAGCTGAAACTTATTTAATTGATGGTTTCTCACATTTCATCTCTATATTATATTAAATCAAATATTAGTGATGGCATATATATTGACTTGGACAAGACAGTACGAATAATCTCAAGTTGATAACGGGTAACTCAGAAGATTAATTTTAAGTCACTGCCTCAAGAGCTACCTATGAGATCTAGAAAAAGAAAAATGCATAAAATCTATCAAAGGAGCTATGTTTCCTTGAAGTTTGTCAGAACTTTCATCACTTATGATTTTTCAATTTTCAAATTCCGAATATCTGCATGTCAACCATTTTTATATGTGAGATGGAGGGTAACCTTGGCGTTGAGCCACTTTATTATAGGTTGCTAACTTTTCGGACTCGATACAGTTATCATGATTTATTAGTCATGTCTATGATTTATTAGTCATGTCTTATGGATTGACCAATTCCCCTCCTCGCTTTGTCGATATAACGCATCTCACGGACCGTCGTACTAAAGGCTTGTGACAACACTTTTATCGAACTAAGGGATCATTTGATTGGGAAACAAGTTATCTTGGGATTAGCTATCTTAGGATTAGTCATCCCACCTAAAGGTGGGATAAAATTAATTCCGAATGAGTTATCTCATGCATTTTGTTTCAACCAAACATAGGATAAGCTCATCCTAAAATTAATCCCATTCTTTGTACCAAACGAGCCTCTAAGTTCATAAAATTCAAATATTTTAAGACAAAAATTAACTTTATCGTGATTACGTTCTGTTATTTATGGGTACACGAGAATCTGTATTTTGACAACAACAACTTCAATACAAGTTCAAGTATAAAACAAGAACACTTATGAAGTTATGCAACACCTTCAACACAAGATCAAAATGACCTCTCAAAGAAGTGTGTTATTTTTTTGAAAATTAGATGAAACAGAAAAAGACCAAGTCCTCAGAATTCACGGAGTTTTTTTAAGGAAATAATTCCCCTCAAGTACCCGAGGTTGCGGAATTTTCCTCCTAGGATAAAATGACCTAACAATCCGACTGTAGTGGTACCTCAAACCGGATTCTCTTCGAACTCACTCAGCGATTAGATGATCACACAGTATTTCAGAAAGCAAGAAGTGTTTCAATGCAGGGAAATTTTCATTTTTTAAATCTGTGAAAAAATGCAGGTTTATATAGCCATTAGGTGCCCCTTCCGAAAGGCAACGATGGTCCACCGGAAAGGTGTATCCTTTTTGAACAGTCATATTTGTTCATCAGAAAGTGTGTGTCTTTTCCAAACAGCCAAAACCATCCAAACATTCATACCTTTTCCTGAAAGAGTGTGTCTTTTACTCAAAAAGTTGTGTCTTTTCAAGCAGCCGCAACTATCATTACTCCACATTAATGGTTCTTGCCTCACTTACCATGTGGAGTAAGTTTTTCTTAATATAAACACTTGAAAGTTTCCTTCTCTCACAAATGTGGGAGAATTAGCAGACTTTCCCATTTTTTGAGTATACTTTCCATTTTGAGTGTATCTAAAATTTTTCCCTCCACTTGATTTCCTCTCTTTTGCATTCACACTTTAATCTTGAACAAAACAATCCCCCACATGAATGGGAAATTACTAATTTTTCATAAAACTTTATGGACTAGTATATGATCATCAAGCAAAGACTGATTGCATCTGGATAAGTAGGTTTTCCTTTTAACTTTTCATAGTGAACATGCATCGGATGCACTCGGTCAATCGATAGATTTGATATCTTTAAACCGTCGAGCTTTAATGTACACCTAGAAAACACATGTCACACAACCAGCCTTTTACCACTTATGGTTCTCACATTTTTGTTTGTTTCAGCCATGAACACGTCCCGGTCTCATGAGAGCTTAAAGAAAAGGCCTTTACTAACATTCTCTTTGATGCGGCTTCCACTTTTCCTTCACATAGGTGATTTCTAAACGTTTAATCCTATAGATTAAACTATTTGGTCAAATCTGCCAAACTTAGATAATCATTAAAATACTTCACTCCATAAGCCTTATCCTTGTTTACTAAACATTGTCTACATCACGAGAATGCATTAGGTGTATTGATAATGTTTAACCTGTCAGACACAACTTTGTTTGATATCCTTAAATCTAGATCTTGGGATATCCAGTCTGCTAGGTAGAGTTACCGCCATGCTGACTTGTCCTAGGCCGTAAACCCATTCCCTTGGATGTCCTCTCAACTACTTCTCTAGATAGGCCTTTTGTAAGTGGATCCGACGTATTATCCTTTGACTTCACATAGTCAACAATGATAATTTCACTAAAGAGAAGTTCTCTACCGGTATTATATCTCTATCTTATGTGACGAGATTTACCATTGTACATCATGCTTCCTTCCCTACCTATTATAGCTTGACTATCACAGTGTATACATACTGGTGCCAATGGTTTGGTCCAATAAGGAATATCTTTCAAGAAATTTCGGAGCAATAAATATCTGTTTGGATGATTTCCAAGAGACTACTCCTCCACCTATAGTAAATACATATCCACTCGTGGATTTTACTTCATTCGATCCGGTGATCAAATTTGTATCACTATATCCTTCAAGTACCGCAAAATATTTATTATAATGCAAAACATAATCTTGAGTGTATTTAAGATACCCCAAAACTCTTTTTCATTTCCATCCAATGAGTTTTATTAGGATTACTCGTGTACTAACTCAACTTACTAATAGCGCATGCTATGTCTGATCGTGTACATTTTATTATATACATTAAACATCCCAACACTCTTGCTTACTCCAAATGTGAGTCACTTTCACCTTCATTCTTTTGAAGTACAAAAATCATGTCCAATAAAGTCTTGGCAATAACAAATTCTAAATACTTAAATTTGTCAAGTACCTTTTCAATGTAATGAGACTGTGATAATGCCAACCCTTGTAGAGTTCTATGGATTCTTATTCCTAAGATCACATTCGCAACTCCAAGCTCTTTCATATCAAACTTGCCCTCGAGCAGTATTTCATAGCATTTATGTCAGAAATATTTCTACTAATGATCAACATATCATACCTTATTTTCTTTTCCTGGAACCACGAAACCCTCAGGCTATTCCATGTAAATTTCTTTCTCCAATTCTCCATTTAGAAATGTTGTTTTCATATCTATTTGATGGATTTCAAGACCATATACCAGTGCCAAGGTAATTAACATCCGAATTGACGTTATCCGAATTATAGGCGAGTATGTATCAAAGTAATCAAAGCCTTCTTTCTGTTTGAATCCTTTTGCTATAAGTTTTGCCTTGTATTTGTCAATAGTACCACCCGCTTTCATTTTCCTTTTGAAGATCCATGTAGAATCTAAAGGTTTATTTCCTGGAGGAAGATCAACCAACTCCCACATATGGTTGATTAAGATTGAATCAATCTCACTATTGACTACCTCTTTACAAAAGGATGAGTCAGAAGATGTCATCACTTTTTTAAATGTTTGAGGCTCATTTTCTAAGAGAATGTTACAAAATCCGATCCAAATGAAATTGACGTTCTTTTACATATACTACATCTTTGATTCTCATCATTATGTACATCCTCACTTAGTTCATCTCGAGGTTGTTTAAAGCCCTACTAGACTATTCATGTCTAGTTTTATACGAATAAATGCGTTCAAAGAATTTAGCATTATCTAATTCAATTTCCATATTTTCATTGATATCCAAATGTTCATATTTATGAACCAAAAACTGACATGCTTCACTAATTTTAGCATATCCTATGAACACGCAGTCTACCGTCTTAGGTCCTATCTTTACCCTTTTAGATAGGAATTGGACCTTCACTAGACACCCCCACACTTTGAAATATTTCAAGTTGAGTTTCCTTCTTTTCATTTTTCATATGGAATTGATTGTGTCTTACTATAGAGAACTCTATTGAGTATTCGGTTAGGTTTAAGGATAGCTTCCTCCCACAAATTTTGCGATAAACCTGAATTTATAAGTAAGACATTCACTATTTCCTTCAAGTTTTGATTTTTCTTTCTGCAATTCCATTAGATTGAGGTTAATACGGGGATATAGTTTGATGGACAATTCCATTCTCTACACATATTTCTGCAAAGGGAGATTCATATTCTCCGCCCCTATCAATTCTTATAGTTTTGATCTTTCTCTCTAACTGATTTTCAACTTCTCTTTTATATTGTCGAAACACATCTAGTACTTCATCCTTATTGTTTAGCAACTAGACATAACAATATCTAGTGCAATTGTCAATAAAAGTTATAAAATACTTTTTTCCACCACGAGATAGTGTTGACCTCATATCATAAATGTTAATGTGGATTAAGTTTAAGGGATTTGAATTCCTTTCAACGGACTTATACAGATGCTTAGCATACTTTGATTCCACACACATTTAATATTTTGATTTATTGCACTTAAAATTTGGCAAAACTTCTAAGTTAATCAGTTTTTGTAATGTTTTGTAATTGACATGTCCGAATCGTTCATGCCACAAATCATTAGACTCAAGCAAGTAAGAAGAAACTGAACTTTTATTGATTTCAACATTCATTACATTCTTTTTGAATAGGCCCTCAGTGAGGTAGCCTTTTTCTATGTACACTTCTCCTTTACTAAGTACAATTTTTTGGGAAACAAATACACATTTGAATTCTTTTTTGTCAAGAAGTGATATAGAAATCAAGTTCTTTCATAACTCCGATACATACAGGACATTGTTCAGAGTTAACACTTTGCCTGATGTCATTTTCAGGCAGACTTTTCTTGTTCCTTCAACCTTTGCAGTTGCGGAGTTGGCCATATATATCTTCTCTTCACCTTGAGCCAAATCAAAAGCAGCAAACAACTCCTTATTTGCGCAAATGTGGTGGGTGGCACCGGAATCCATCCACCACTCTCGAGAATTTCCCATCAAGTTGCATTCAGAAAACATGACACACGGATTATCCATTTCTTTCTTTTATTCAGCCATATTTTCTTGGTCCATCTTTTTTCCTTTCTTTGGGGTACAATAATCCGTTGACTTGTGGCCAATCTTACCATAGTTAAAGAATTTTCCCTTGAATTTCTTTTTAGGTTGATTGCTTTTCTGTCCAGCTTTTTTTCACTTTTTGGAGTTGTTGTGGTCGTCTTTTACAATATTTGCTCCACTTATTACAGAGTTTCTTTTCGACCTTCTTTTTGCAACTTTGTTGTCTTCTTCAATGCGCATTCTTACTATAAGATCTTCGACTGTCATCTCCTTTCGCTTATGTTTCAAGTAGTTCTTGAAGTCCTTCTACAGAAGTGGTAACTTCTCTATTATCATCGCGATTTGAAATGTCTCGTTCACGATCAAACCTACAATAAAGTTTATGTGAACATTAAGAATATTTTTAATATATTTAACTAAGGTATTCATCAAAATCATACCTTCCGCGAGGAGATAGTGGATGATCACTTGTAGTTCCTGGATGAGATACAATAAACTTGCTATTAATCATTTTAAACTCAAGAAATCTTACAACGAAGAACTTCTTGGTTCTAGCATCCTCAGTCTTGTATTTTCTTTCCAGCGTACCCCACAACTCTTTTGCCGTCTTCATTCTACTGTACACATTGTATAGTTCATCTTGGAGGCCATTTAGAATGTAATTCCTACATAGGAAATTAAAGTGTTTCCACGCCTCCATAACGACAAATTTATCTTGGTCCGAAGTTCTCTCGGGAACTTCTGGAGCTTTTTCAGATGTGAATATTTGAAGACATAAAGTTGTAAGATAGAAGAACATCTTCTGTTGCCACCTTTTGAAATCAACACCCGTGAATTTTTCAGGTTTTTCCGCTGGTGCCATTGCCTGTAGAGTACTCGTATAACTCATTGTGGCTGCCACAGTCGTTGCAACATCATTTACTTGACTGTCAGAAGTCATTTTCCTGTCACAACAAGACAGTAAATTTAGCATATCAAAATACTACTTATAAAGTTGTAGCAATTTTAAACACTCCTTGTTTCTAGTTTAACGTTGAAATTTTTATGAATTTTAATCATCATCCGAGTGATCTTCAACTTGTGATGAAGATTTTATTTCTTCAAACCACTAACTAAGTTCAAACGATGTAGAAAGCTTAAAGCTTTATCCTCCAAAAACCAAGCAATACAGATTCTGAAAATTAGTTATTTCCTTAAGATTGTTGTTTATGGGTACACGAGAATCTGTATTCTGACAACAACAGCTTCAACACAAGTTTAAGTATAAAACAAAAGCACTTATGAAGTTATGCAACACCTTCAACACAAGATCAAAATGACCTCTCAAAGAATTGTGTTTTTTCAGAAAATTAGTTAAAATAGAAAAAGTTTGTCCTCCGAATTCACAGAGTATCCTTAAGGAAATAATTCCTCTCAAGTACTCGAGGTTGCAAAACTTTACTCCTACGATAAAATGGATTAACAATCCGATTGTAGTGGTACCTCAAACGATCGAATTCTTTTCGAACTCACTCAACGATTAGATGATCACAAAGAGTATTTCAAAAAGCAAGAAGTGTTTCAATGCAGGAAAATTTTTATTTTTTAAACCTGTGGAAAAATGCAGGTTTATATAGCCATTAGGTGCCTCTTTCAAAAGGTGTCAATGGTTCACCGGAAAGGTGCATCCTGTCTGAACAGTCATGTCTGTTCATCAGAAAGTGTATGTTTTTTTTAAACAGTCACAACCATCCAAATATTCATACCTTTTGCTGAAACAGTGTGTCTTTTACTCAAAGAGTTGTATCTTTTCGAGCAGACGCAACTATTATTTCTGCATGCAGAAGCATACACATTAATGGAGTTTCAAAAACTACAAAAAAAAACTGGTTACGTTTTTCCTTTGGTTTCTTGGACTGTTCAAATAAATTTTGTCCAAAAAAATAGATCTCATCGATCGATTATTTGAAAAATCCGAATCTGAATCCAAAGTCGAAGCCAAATCTAAATCCGAAGCCAAATCTGAAGCCCAAGACAATTATTTTTTAAATCTGTAGAAAAATACAGGTTTATATAGCTATTAGGTGCCCCTTTCGAAAGGTGGCAATGGTTTACCAAAAAGTTGTGTCCTTTCTGAACAGTCATGTCTGTTCATCAGAAAGTGTGTGTCTTTTACGAACAACCACAACCATCCTAACAATCATATCTTTTCCTGAAATAGTGTATTTTTACTCGAAGAGTTGTGTCTTTTCAAGCAGCCGCAATTATCGTTTCTGCATGTAGAAGCATGCACGTTAATGGAGGTTCAAAAACTACAAATAAAATTGGTTGTTGGTTTCTCGGACTGTTCAAATAAATTTTATCCAAGAAAATAGATCTCATTGATAAATCATTTGACGAAGCCGAAGTCTGACCCGAGCGAGTGACGACGATGCGAGGCACCTCTTGGTTCTTGCCTCACTTACCATGTGGAGTAAGTATTCCTTAATATAAACACTTGAAAGTTTCTTTCTCCCACCAATGTGGGAGATATAGTAGACTTTTCTATTTTTTTGAGTACACTTTTTATTTTGAGTGTTATCTCAAATTTTTTGATAAATTCGAAGCCAAAGCTGAGCGATAAGGACGGCGACGGCGCGAGGTACCTTTTGGTTCTTGCCTCACTTACCATATGGGGTAAGTGTTCCTTAATATAAATGCTTGAAAGTTTCCTCCTCCCACCAATGTAGGAGAATTTGTAGACTTTTCAATTTTTCTTAGTACACTTTCCATTTTGAGTGTTATCTCAATTTTTTTCCCTCCACTTGGTTCCCTCCATTTTTTATTCATACTTTAATCTTAAACCCAACACGTTCATGTTAAAATTTACAAGTTTAAAAAATTTCTATAAACAAAAAATATTATAAAGATGTGCTTAAAGCCACAAATTTTATAAAATTAATGTTACTATTTTTCTTAATTTTTTAAATAATTGATAATATATCCAAGGACGGCTCAACGAATTTGATGACCTAAAGCCACATTTCATTAAGAGGTTTCAAGTATATTTAATAAAATTAGTTTTTTATGTGCATCTCAGGTGGATTTCATGTGCATACATGCGACTTACATACGTACATAATTATGTGCATCTCGTGTCATACGTACATCTTGTTATTGATAAAAATATTTTAAAATCACGGATATTATCTTAAACATGTGTATAGATAAAATATCATTGTGAACTATCTTCTAACTTAATTTAATATTTTTTTTAAAAAAAATAAAAATCTAAAAACAAAAATTTACTTTTAGATATTACATAAATAAATTAAAACACAAAAATATCCAACAAACAAGCTCAGACATCTTGTAAATAAGTAGGTTTTGTAAAGTTCACATCATATCAGTTCTATCGCCAGCTAATTAATTTCCTTAAAACTCTTAGAAGTTGACATCATTTTGTTTTGGTACTGCCCTTCTCCCACAGGCCAACCTTGTTTTACAATGATGTAACACGTACGTGGATTGTGGCGAAAATATTTAGATATAAAGACAAACTGGTTCAGTGGGCCCTTGTACTATGTTTGTTTTGTATTGTGGATACTCCTACTTACATGTTTATCTTCTAGACCCTTAAACACACTAAAAAATAATATTTTAAATACTTTTTTGGCGAGTGTAACACACTCTCTCCACATCAGCTTCCACGTCATTTTAAATACTATATTAAATTTCACATCATTTTTAAAATGCCACATAAGAAATTAAATATTAAAAATATAAAAAATTTAAATTGAGAATTAAAATAAATAAATTAAAATAAGATGAATTTTTAATTTGCATCTTCTCCATCTCTCTTCTCCCTTCCTTAAGTGTCACGTTTGTACAACATGAAGGCAACTTAGAAGATCTCATAAGACCATTGTTGTTGGTTTTCACATCTCAGATATTATAGAAAGAATATAAGTAGCATCCATCCATAAGATACCTTGATCTTCACCTCCCCAGTTTATGACATCTCTTCCAAAGACTATCAGACTATTACTGGAGGTAATATGATGGGGCTTTTGTTAAATTCATGTTTTTCATATCAGAATTAGTGGCTAAACTTTGACCAATTTCATTGACGTTACTCTAAACACAATGCTCGACCAAATTCACAACTGTCGGATCATCGAAAACCAAATTCTATGGATTAGAGCATACCTTTGATGGGGCTTTAGTCATTTGATCACTTCCAGATGCTTGTTCAATTGAATCACGATGGAAATTTTGAGAATTACACCTTCATTTCTCATTTCCACTGATTTAGGTAAATTAGGTTTCAAATACCCAAATTTTAAATTAGAATCATTTGGAGTTGAATAAATTGGGGCTTTTGCATTAAAAACACTCCTTACCTCCCAAGAAATCAGATTCCACTAAGAATTTTGAGGTTGACCAAAATTTTCCCCATCACCGGAGTCACGATCTCTTCAACAGCGGTTGATGATTTTGAAAAATCTGATCAGCAAGTTCTTTACCTTCATCATCACTCAACGAACAACCATTCCTCTTTAACGTATAATTCCAGTGATTTTTTATTGCGTTATCGATTCGCCCATTAAGTAATCGGGCTATGGTATCCCATTTGTTACTAAATCGGGCATGAGCCGAAATAATTATCTCATCTTCTTTCGGTGTAAAAGCTAGATGTTCAACATGAGGAGATAATTGATTGCACCATTATAACCAACAAGATTGACCAGATTGAAAAACTGTTGTAATAGCTCATCTTCTTGGGGGCACCATAGACCTTTAACTCGATCCATATCGGTAATGCCCCGAGTTTGGTACTCCGGATGCTACACGGTGCTAACAATCCCAAAGGACCACTAGCTTACCCATGACTGGTACCTTCTGCAACAACTATACAATAATACTGAAAAATATAAAATAATAGGCTGAAATGCCATAAGGTTCAAAACTGAACAATACTAAATATAACTAGACATATGGTATAATAATACCAAAACTGAAATAACGGTCTGAAAATACTATAGTCTGTAAAAGCCTCAAAAACTTCCTGAATAAGGAGTTGATGGGACATGTCCCCAACTAACCTCAACTGCTGAAATAAACTAATACTGAAGTACTAAAATAATAAAAACAATTATATTATCCTCGAATGATGAGGACTCGATGCTAATATACTTCTGTTGGAATCTGAACTACTAAGAGCGATTGGAAACCTAAGCGTTCGAACCTATGGTATAAAGCACCATAGCGCAAAAGAAAAGTATGCGTCAGTACGTAAGAATGTACTAGTACGTAAAGTGAGGTAAGCTGAATGCAAGGGTTTATATGCATGAACTATAACTAACTGAATAACATAAACATCACTGTGTGCGAATACATACAAAAATATGTGGACTGTAACTGAGGTCATGATAATACTAAATATTGAATCTGAATATTGATTAACAAATGTTTAAGTCTACGGATACTGTATAACTGGTAATTGAACTGCTATATCTGACAGTTTTGAATCTGTGGAACTACACTGAGTTTACTGATATCATGGATTACTTTTAACTGATGTATTATTAATTGAATGACTGTATCTGACAGTCCTGATTTTGATGGAACTAGCTGAGTTTTGTACGAAGCTGAGTGACTGTATCTGGCAGTTCTAAATCTATGGAACTATCTGAGTTCCTTACTAAAGACTGAGACTGAGATTATTGGAGGTAATTATCTAACTGACATACCTCATAACTGAGATGGTGGGGTCCAACCTGTGACCTCAGTTGGAAGGATATCAATACCGTGCCATGGGTAAAGACAAGCTGTGAGTTAACCCTCTGCTGACAGGGATCTCTTCCGTCAACCTCTCATTGGTAGAAGAACTCAAATGAGATGTATTAACCCTAGAATCATAGGGATATATCTCAACCTACGCTGGCTACGTAGTTCTATAATACAAGTATTGCTTCTAAGGATCACACCCTCTACTGACTGACAGGTGAGCCCTCATCCCTGGGTTCACTCGGTGCTGAATCCTACTCCCAACTGAATAGACATTGAACTAATTTCCTAGTTCATACTACGCTTGACTGAGCTGTTACTGATTGTACTATTAAATTAAACTGGATTTACTGAGTTTTGTTGACTGACGGAATATTACTGAGTTCTATTAACTAATTAAATTTAGTGAGGACTGAACTGAATACTGAATGGTACTAAATTGATATTGGATCTACTGAGTTTTCATGAGTCAAGTAACCGACTGAGTTCTGAAACTAGACTAAGAGTACTACTGATCATGGCTTGACTGAGGTTATCTTGAAAACTGACACTGGCTCTAGGCACACAGCTAAATTGTCGGTTATTAAATACTCCAGGACTCGATAACATAGATATTAATAGGACATGACACTTCTTGATCATATGACCATAGATAACAATTCATAATTTAATCATTGAGGGATTTCATAAAGCACTTGAAAATCATAATCTTGTACATGAATAGGAATACATTCTACCATATCATAATTTCACCAATATAATCTCATGAGCATTCCATCAAACAATTACAAGGCATAACTTTAATATGGGATTTATTTTGAACATGAGGGTAAAGCATGAGTTCATCATTTAGATCACCAATGAGTCATAATGCACAGTTTGGCTCACTTAGGCATTTTAAGAAACACATAGGATGCATAACTTTAGGCTTAGGCATGAACATTAAACCAATACATCATAATCACATAAATCAACTCAATTTCATAGATTTCAATCCACATACTAACATAATATCATGAAATACATTAAAGATTCCAACTTGGAAATCATATCAAAACATCAACATGGTTATAATCAATCCACAACATAAAAATCACAATTCATGATTTTAAAATTGGTTTCTTGAGCTCCAAGGATAAAAGGGATCCTTGGATGAACACTTTACATACCTTGGATGGAAATTTCTTGAAGTTTAATGGAGGAATTCTTGAGGTCTTGATTTGAAATTAATCTCCTAGGGTTTTGTTGTTCTTGAGAAATTGTGAAATAATGAATGTATTTAGCGAAAAGAGGTCTAAATTTTGGGTTATAAGGGTTGAAGGTTGGGGGAAAATGACCTAATTACCCTTAAGGATGCGGGTATTTAATGACTGAAATTGGCCACCGATGTGTTTACCGACGCGGTGCATCGATGCCATCGATGCGATATTCGACGCGTCATGCTAAGATAGCGCCGGGTCACTGGAATTTGACGATGGAAACTGGGGAGAATACTAACCAATATGATAGGCGATGCGGAGCGCCAAGTTTGTGTTGGTCCACTATTTTGGGATCCAAAACATGGTCTAAACAAGGTCCAAAAAATCCAAAACTTATTTAGGAACACCTATTGACCTCCCTGATTATAAATTAACGAAAATATAGATCATTAAAGGACATTAAGGTTGCAAACTCAGATTACCAACTTTTGATGGCTAAAATAAACTAAGTTTGGAAACTTAGCTAGAATTTTCTAAGGTTGGGACCCTCTTGACAAACTTGAATGACTGAATTAAGCTAGAAATTTAGTATGGTCTTATAATATCTTCCCCTTGGGAACATTTATCCTCGAATAAGACTGACTAAACTGAGAGTACTAGTAGACTGAATCTACTTACTAAATTATGAACATCTGGGACATGACTATAGGACTAATATTACTAACATACTAAATTTCATACTGAACATGCATAACTGATCCATGAATACTTGACTAAGATGATGCATGAATGCATGAATGGGAGTACTGATAAGCTGATCATGCATATCTGATGCATGAATACATGTTTGAACTGACTCATGAGCATATGACTAGAAATGCAATGGTATTTGATACCAAGTTTATAATGGAAATTTGGACATAAAACTGAATGAGTTCAAGGAAGACTGTTACCTTAAATTGAAAATATGGATGAACCTGAGATTATTTACTAGACATACATGAGCGGAAACATGAGAACATATTTGAGATTAAAATATGACACATAAACTGAACATCATAAACTAAACTGAGTCTTTGAATACATGTCTTATCATTAAGATTCGAATTTGAGGGTCAACCTATAAGTACCCTTAGCTCTAGACTAGATTCGTTACATAAAGAGAGAATGACATGTTTTGAGTCATAAAAGTTTGAGGGATTATATTGTATCTCCCCCCTTGGGATAATACGTCCACTGATAGATACTGACTTTTCAAAGCTACTGAGGAAGGAATGGAATTATGCACAGCGCAGCTACAAACTGAATCGCGATTGCATATCAGGGATCTAGAACCTGGTTGGTCCATCTTAGAATGTTTACACCTATTCACGAGATTTTGGATAATGCGAATAGATGGAAAGATAGGAAACCATACACATTCATCCGTCTAACTACTAAACTGGGTTACGGGCTGTACGTATTGACTCATACTAAAAACTTATTCTCAACTGGAGAATTTATTTTTGACACTCTTTTATAGAGTTATAGTGGCCTTAGGGAGGGAGGAAAACTTGGCATGATCTGAATACGACAGTTGAATATAAAAATATCATCTTGGCTTAGATTCTGTAATATGAGGTGAGGCCTACACATCCTCATCTACGGTAGGGTGACTAAACCTTATGCACTGCTTCTAAAATTTTCAAGTTTAGACATATCCCTCAATTACTCTTTGTACTATACTGTCTGTCTTAGTAAAACACATCACTTGAGACTATTAAAAATATTCACCTGGTGTCGAGCACGAACACATAAATATACTACTCATCTAATTAACTGAATGACTGATAATTGAATATTGGATTTTCAAGATTGAACTGTACTTAGTATGAATAACTGGAATAAAACTGTAGAGTATCATGAATAGAAGGTATTGATTGATTGGGTAACATGAGGTACTGAATGCAAGACCATGCGTATAATTTGGTTTTGAAATATTTTGTAAATTGAGGTACTAAAATACTAATAACTGAGTAACTGATGGCTATATGCTATGGTTAGGAAATCCTGAAACTGAACTGAGTTTTTGATCTGACTACTAGACTAGGACAGGGTCTAAGATTATAGCTAAGATGGTAATTGAGACTGTAACTGTAACTAAGACTGTAACTGATACTGAATGGTGGTTTTAGATAACTGAGGTTTAGAATGGTACTGAAGTACTGAATTCTGATAGTTAAGTAACTGATAACTGAAAGCCATGGTCTTGTAGGACTATTTGAGTCCTTTACTGAATATTGATTACTGAACTGATGCTGTAACTGAGGCATGAGTGATAGAGTATCAACACCACAAATTCACTAAGGGATCTAAACTGAGGGTACATGTGACATCATCTGAGTTTGGATGATCACTAAGAGTGAAACAAGAGTCATGTGGGCTAAGCATACTGTAAAGCATGACATGATTACATGAGTCATGAGCTGCATGACCTGAGTTCGAAGTTCCTATACTCATGGAACATGATTCGTAACACCGAGTAAACTAGAACTCCTTATACTAAGAAATGGAAACGCATATGATTCTATGGAAAGTTCATTAATATAAGTTGTATTCATGGAACTGAGACATAAAACATGCATAAGTATTATGATGATTGTAACACAAAACTTTGCTATGAGATAGGGATGGGTTGGGAATCATCTTCCCTTATTGATTTCTTACATATACTAGCAGTACTACTAGAATCTGAAGGCCTGACATTTCTGAGATATCATAATCGGACGATTCCTGTATACCTGCTAGACTATGATAGACTGACCCAATAGGTGGAGACTGAGAAAGGTCCTATTAATATTTGGTTTGACCTTAAAGTTAAATATTATACAAAGAGTTACAAAAGATAGAGAAGCTCCTGGATTTGATGATACATAAACACGTAAATAGGAGATTTATAACATACCAGTGACTACATCAGGAGAACTTTCCTGATCTTGTCGAGATTAAAGTGCATAGAGTTTGTTTGGGTGTTGTCCTCTGGTGGCACTAAAAGTGGTACCCTGTTGATTCGGGTGACCAAACTGAGCTGAAAGACGATTGTACTAACTTCGTCGACCGGGCTTAGGACAGTCTCGAACTCTGTAACCCGACTCACCATATTCAAAACACACATCACTATCAGTTCTACACACACCCTTATGGTGCTTTGCACAAGTCTAACAAAGAGGATGGCTTCGGGCACTACTACACTACCTTAAGACTTAAAGCCTGGTGCCCTATCTTTGTTACCATTTCTGAACTTAAGAACTGGAGTACTGGCTGAGGAAGGAGATGGAACTAAAAACTTTTAACTATACAGAGAACGGTTACCACCCTCTGACCTTGGCTGGGTAAAACTATAGCTACCCATTCTGGCTCTCTTATTTTATCTCTCCTTCTTCTTGAGCTTCTACTCCTCAATCTGTAGAGCATGGACCTTAAGCCTAGATATGTCCATCTCCTTAATCAACATCGTAGTACTGACACTCCTTAACCACTCTACCCGGTACCCTAGAAACAAATTTGCTCATACTGGATCTACTATTTGCTACTACATGGGGTGCATACCTGGCTAGCTGGATGAACTTGAGGGAATACTCTTTCACACTCATGCTACCTTGCCTGAGGTTGATGAACTCTAATACTTTGGCTTCTTTCAGCTCTACAGGAAAGAATCGATCTAGGAAGGCAGTATAAAACTCTTCCCACCCTATGGGCTCTGTATCTGTACCCTTTTCTACCTTTCATTACTTAAACCATGTATGGGATACATCTTGTAGCTGATAGACGACTAACTCAGCACTCTCACTGGAAGTTACTCCCATAATATTTGTGACTTTCTGAACTTGGTCGAGGAACTCCTGTGGATCCATTTTAGACTTAGAACCTGAGAATAAGGGAGGATTCATTTGGGTGAAGTCTCGAATCTTGGCTGTAACAATATTGGCCATTGGGTTGGTCGGAACAGCAGTTGGCCGTTCATTCTGAGCTGTAACTGAATTAGCAAGAGTAGTGAATGCAATCCTGAATTCTGCATGGGAAACATGCTTGTCTAGGGGATCTGCCTGAATGGACTGAGGTTTTGACTGATTTCTGATTATTCTTTCATTAGTTTTTTTGGGAGGCATATTTTGTAAACGAAAAAGAGAAGTGGATTAGACAGAGATTTTAACTGGAGCTCATACTCACTCACATAACAAGACTACTGAAAGAAGGGAAACTATACCTAAAACATCTCATAGCCTCTTGTACATAAGTTTTGCGTGCAACACACCCATGCACAAGACTCTACTAGATACAGCTTTTCAACTTCCTAGGACACTGTTGAACCTTACGATATGATAACAAGTTTGTAATACCCCGAGTCTGGTACCCCAAACGCTATACAGTGCTAATAATCTTAAAAGACCACTAGCTAACCCATGACTGGTACCTGCTGCAACAACTATACAATAATACTAAAATATGTAGAATAATAGGCTGAAATGCCATAAGGTTCAAAGCTGAACAATATTGAATATAACTGGACATATGGTATAACAATGCTAACATTGAAATAACTGTTTGAACATACTATAGTCTATAAAAGCCTCTAAAATTGCCTGAATAAGGAGTTGATGGGACATGTTCCCAACTAACCCCAACTGCTGAAATAAACCAAGTACTAAAATAATGAAAACAATCACGTTATTCTTAAATGATGAGGACTCACTGCTAATCTACTGCTGCTGTAATCTGAACTGCTAAGTGCGATTGGGAACCTGAGCATCCGAACCTATGGTATAAAATACCCTAGCATAAAAGAAAAATATGCGTCAGTACATGAGAATGTACTGGTACGCAAAGTGAGGTAAGCTGAATATAAGGGTTCATATGTATGAACTATAACTGACTGAATAACATGAACATGACTGCGTGAGAATACATGCATAAATATGTGGACTATAATTGAGGTCGTGATAATGCTTAATACTAAATCTGAATACTGATTAACAGATGTTTAAGTCTACGAATACTGTATAACTGGTAACTGAATGACTGTATCTGACAATTCAGAATCTGTGGAATTATACTGAGTTTACTGATAACATGTATTACTAATAACTAATGTACTATTAACTGAATGACTATTTCTGACAATCGTAATTCTGATAGAACTAGCTGAGTTTCGTACTGAGCTGAGTGACTGTATCTAACAGTTTTGAATCTGTAGAACTATCTAAGGTCCTTACTGAAGACTGGACTAAGACTGTGGAAGGTAATCATCCAATCGACATTCCCCATAATTGAACTGGTGGGCTCTAACCTGTGACCCCCAGTTGGTAGGGTGTCAATACCATACCATGGGTAAAGACAAGCTATGATTTAACCCTCTACTGACAGGGAGATTTTCCGTTAACCTCTCACTAGTAGGAGAACTCGAATGAGATGTATTAACCTAGACTCGTAGGGATATATCTCAACCTACCCTGGCTACGTAGTTCTGGAATGCAAGGATTGCTTCTAAGGATCACACCCTCTACTGACTAATAGGTGAGCCCTCATCCCTGGGTTTACTCGGTGCTAAATCCTACTCTCAACTGAATAGACACTAAACTGACTTCCTAGTTCATACTACGCTTGACTGAGCTTTTACTGATTGTACTATTAAATTAAACTGGATTTACTGAGTTTTATTGACTGACGGAATACTACTGAGTTCTATTAACTAATTAAATTTAGTGAGGACTGAACTGAATACTGAATGGGATTGAACTGATACTGGATCTATTGAGTTTTCCTGAGTCAAGTAACTGACTGAGTTCTAAAACTTGACTGAGAGTACTACTGATCATGGCTTGACTGAGGTTATCTTAAAAACTGACACTGGCTCTAGGCACACAGCTAAATTATCAGGTATTAAATACCCCCAGGACTCGATAACATGGATATTAATAGGACATGACACTTCTTAATTATATGACCATAGTCAACAATTCATAATTCAATCATTGAGGGATTTCATGAAGCACTTGATGATCATAAACTTGTACATGAATAGGAATGCAATCTAACATATCATGATTTCACTAATATAATCTCATGAGCATTCTATCAAACAATTACAAGGCATATCTTTAGCATGAGAGTCATTTTTAACATGAGGGTAAAACATGAGTTCATCATTTAGATCACCAATGAGTCATAATGCACAATTTGGCTCACTTAGTTATTTTAACAAACATATAGGATGCATAACTTCAGGCTTAGGCATGGAAATTAAATCAATACATTATAATCACATAAATCAACTCAATTTCATAGATTTTAATCCACATACTAACATAATATCATGAAATACGTTAAAAATTCCAACTTGAAAATCATATCAAAACATCAACATGGTCATAATCAATCCACAACATTGAAATCTCAATTCAGGATTTTAAAATTGGTTTCTTGAGTTCCAAGGAGGATCCTTGGATGAACACTTTACATACCTTGGATGGACATTTCTTGAAGTTTAATGGAGTAATTCTTAAGGTCTTGATTTGAAATTAATCCTCCTAGGGTTTTCTTGTTCTTGAGAAATTGTGAAATAATGAAGTATTTTGTCAAAAGAGGGCTAAATTTCATGTTATGAGGGATGAATGTCGGGGTAAAATGACCTAATTACCCTCAAGGACGCGGTTATTTAATGACTGAAATTGGCCACCGATGCGTTTGCCGATGCAGCGTATCGATGACATCCATGCGATATTCGACGCGTCGCGCCAAGATCCTGCTGTGTCACTGGAATTTGACGCTGGCAACTAGAGACAATATTAACCAATGCGATAGGCGATGTGGCACGCCAAGATCACGTTGGTCCACTATTTCGGGATTCCAAACATGGTCTAAACGAGGTTCAAAAAATCTGAAACTTATCCGAGAACACCTATTGACCTCCCTGATCATGAATTAATGAAAATATAGACCATTAAAGGACAGTAAGGTCGCAAAATCAGATTGCCAACTTTTAAAGGCTAAAATAAACTAAGTTTGAAAACTTAGCTAGAATTTTCTAAGTCTGGGACCCCCTTGACAAGCTTAAAGGACTGAATTAAGCTAGAAATTTTGTGGGGTCTTATAATATTTATCTTTGAACTGTTACTAGTATTAGCCATTTTGGAAAATTTTGGGTGTTTTTTTTAATTTTTTTTATATAAAATTGATAAGAAAAATGACCCCCACTTGCACACAACGTGCGTGTAATCACACACTTTGTCCTACTCAGCCATTTTGATTCCATATAGGCTTGGTCAATGGTCAGAGGGATTCAAAATATTCTGTTTTGATAAGTTGAAGGGTTCAGATGACAAATGTATAAGTAGGAGTATCCACTTTACAAATCAGATCAAGTACAAGGGTCTACCGAACTATTTTACCTTTTATTTTTAATTAGATATTTCAAATTTATAATATTGCCTTTTCCACTGGCCAACCATATTTTATAATGATGTGGCACTCACATGAATTGTGATGAGAATCTCTTCCTTCTTAATTAGATACTTTAGGTTCATGCTACTACCTTTTCCACTTGCCGATCTTGTTTTACAATGATGTATCACCACGTGGATTGTGGCGAGAAAGTTCAGATCTCTTCATTCTTAATTAGATATTTTGGTTTTATGATACTGATTTTTCCACTGGACAATCACGTTCTTACAATTATGTAACACTCACTTGGATCGTAGGGAAAAAGTTTGGATCCCTTTCTTCTTGATTAGATATTTCGGATTTATCGTATAACCATTTCCACTGGCCAACATTGTTTTACAATGATTTATCATTCACGTGGATTGTGACGAGAAAGATTAGATTCTTTTTTTCTTAATTAATGATTTTGGGTTCAAGCTTTTAAGAATATATAATATTCTGTTGAAAATACCTATTTCAAAAACAATTCATGTAATACATGAATTCAAATTTAACGGGATCTCAACATTAATATCGAATAACATGAGAAACAAAAAGATATATCAATCCACCTTTTCCCCAATTTTATTGAAATGAGAATATAGAGTAGAGAAAGAAATGACGAAACATTTAGGGATGATTTGACTAACCTAGTCAACAGATTTAATATTGTTTAGTTAAGTTAGGTAAAGATCTAAAATTAAGATTTGACAACCAGTCAGCAGGTAGTAGCTATAGCACTTAATTAGGTTGTGTAATAAAGAATTAAACATATTTCTGCCATTTCAGTTGATATGACATAATTTTAATTGGCAAGCAACATGCAAGTTAGTATGCGCATACCATATTTCAGGAGTCGTTTGGTTGAGAAAGAGTTATTCTGAAATAATTAATTTTGAAATTAGTTATCTCATCATATATATGGAATAACTTATCTCATTGTTATAATGTAAATGGTGAGATAAATAATTTTGGTACTAATTAATACCCAGACCAAACATGGGATAAAATAATCCTTCATTTATTTGAAAATTATTTATCCTTATACTTCATACCAAACGATCCCTAACAATTCTTCTTTTTTTATAATCGGTTGAAGAGGGATGGGCTAATTCAAAATAGATCAATTCGAGAAAAGGGTCTATCTGAAATCTATGCTTATGTGACGACTTCAATAACGACTTATTTTGTCGCCACAAAATGTAATAATTCAGAGCACTTTTTCATTTTGACTCTTAGTCCGTTTTTATTCGTCTTGGTGATGGATGTATTGACACGGCATATTTAAAGAGAGTTGCCTTGGTGTATGTTATTTGTTGATGGTGTCGTTCTAATTGACGAGACCCGAGAAAAAAAATTAATAATAAGTCGGAGGTTTTGAGACAGGCCCTAGAGTCTAAACGGTTTAGATTGAGCAGGACAAAGAAAGAATACTTGGAGTGCAAGTTCAGTGATTTGACGCATGAAGCTGACATGGTAGTGAAGATGGATGCCTAGATTATTTTGAAGGGAGATAGCTTCAGGTATCTTAAGTCTATGATTCAGGAGAATGGCGAGATTGACGAGGATGTTACGCACCATATTGGCGCAGGGTGGTTGAAGTAGAAGCTCGCTTCGGGTGTCCTGTGTGATAAGAAGGTTTTTCCTAAGTTTAAAGGCAAGTTCTACAAAATGACAGTTCATCTGACTATGTTGTATGGAGCGGAGTGTTGGCCAGTCAAGATCAACTCCCACATCTAAAAGTTGAAGATGGTGGAGATGAGCATGTTGAGATGGATGTATGGTCATAATAGGAGAGATAGGATTAGAAATGAGATTATTTGAGAGAGGGTGAGAGTGGCTTCAGTAGAAGACAAGATGCGAGAAGTAAGGTTGAGATGGTTCGGACATATGATGCGGAAGTACGCATATGCCCCAGTTCAAAGGTGTAAAAGATTGACTAAGGATAGTTTCAGGTGGGGTACAGGTAGATAGAAGAAATATTGAAGGGAGGGGCTTTGACATGACATGGAACAATTATAACTTACGAAGGATATGACCCTTGATAGTAAAGTATTAAGGATGTGAATTAGGATAGAGGGTTAGAGGGTAGGAGTGCGTCCTTACTAGTAGGAAGGTGTGCTTTGTATGTAGTTGTGCCTGTAGTCATAGTGTTTTGTGTGTGTCTTGTAGTTTCTTGATCGTGGTGTTTTGGCAATATTTGTGATTTCGGATAATAGTTTATAGTATTACTTTGTGGGTGTCATGTTACTTGTATTATGTAATGGTGTGTTATCTCATTATGTTGTTTGTTTTTATGTTTTTTACGTTTGTTAAACTGTTATTATTTGTCTTGAGTCAGGGGTCTATCAAAAACAGTCTCTCTACTTCATCTGAGGTATTGATATCGAAAGCAGTCTCTCTAATAAGGTATGTTGTTGTTTACAGTTGCAACAAGAAATGTTGCCATAAAAGGCTTCTTGGGTTTTAGTGGTGACTCGTGAAATCACAATAAAAAAAAAAACATATCTCAGATTCTAAGAAAGCATCAGAAAGTAAAGAGATCCAAGAGGCAAGAAAGGAATAAGATCAAGGCTGATTTTAGTAGGGGATGTGAATCCGAATTTGAAAGACTTCCGCGGAATTAGAATCAGATTGGATTGAAAGGTATTCACAGCGACTTAATCTTTGTTACCACATATATTTTTACTAAAAAACGATTGGTCATGACGAAGTAAAATTGTCGAAGGATATATGATAAAATAAAATTAACATTTTATATATTTCTCTTCAACGATATATCAAATTAATACTAGATGAATAAAAACAGATAAAAACTATTAAATTAAATGTATTAATAATTTTGAAATAATTAGTTCTGTTAATATTATTTTTATTCACTATTTGATTTATTACACTATACGAATAAAGTGTATCAAAATGAACTAATATCTTGTATTGTTAATATCATTATCATAATTTATTAACACCAAATAAACTGTGTAATTACATTCACACTAAAATTTACAACAAATGCGAACCCATTATCAATATTACTCTTATATACTCTATCTAATATGTCTTACAAAATGACCCCTACATAATAAAGGTGTTTTAGGGCATAGTGGAAGATTGTAGGGCAATTTAGCTAAAAGTGACAAAAGAGTTTTGAAATGAGGTGTAGGTGACTCAAGTTTTAAAAATTAAGTGTAGGTGAGTGACAATTACTTTATTAGTGATTAAAAAATTTGAAAAAGTTTGAGAATAACCCATAGGTTTTTTAATTTGCACTTTAATCCAAGTAAAACCTAATATAACTAGAAACGGAGGGAAAAGCACGTGTTTTCTCTCTCTTCTCATTATTTGTTATTTTATCTCTTCACCATTCTTGTTGATCATTGTTGTTGCTGCTTTATTCATCATCTTGTGCTTTATTATCATCATCATCATCATCATCATCATCATCATCATCTTCTTCTTCTTCTTCTTCTTCTTCTTGTTTACCATTGTTGTTGTTGTTACCACTACTGTTGCTACTTGACCAATTTTTTAGATCAAATTTAGTTTTGTATATCACTTTGGCATTACTTCATAAGCAACGTTGGTAAGTAAAATTATAATTTTTAGTTGAATTTTCTTATCTGGGTACACTAATACTGTTGTTTTTAAAACAATGAATAGAACCCGAACATGAACCCAATAAAAGATTCATTTGTTTTAACAGATGACTCATCTGTTGCAATGAAAGACTTATCTGTTGGATTCATGTTTATGGTTCTATAGTGCTGTAAAGTAAATCAAACAGATGGGTTATCTGTTGTAACAGATGAGTTATCTGTTGCAATAGATGAGTCATCTGTTAACATATATTACTTGCCTATTGCAATAGAACTTGAAATTGATTTTAATAGATGTGTCAATTTCAACAGGTAAACAATTTGTCGCAATAGGTTGCAACAGGTAAATAATTTGTCGCAATAGGTTAGTGATCTTTTATAACAGGTGGCTCATTTGTTGGAATCAACTTCAAAGGTTATGTAGTACATTCCAACAGGTGATTCGTCTGTTGCAACAGATGTATAATCTGTTGCAACATCTAAGTCACATATTTCAACAGATGACTCATCTGTTGGAATCAGCTTCAGGTTCTAAAGTACTATAATATGTATGGCCAACAGGTTAAGTCATCTGTTGCAACATATAACTCACCTATTGTAACATATTATTCACTTGTTGTAATAAATTACTCATCTGTTGGGGTTCATGTTACGACACTATAAAATCACTATTAATTTTATTATGATGTCATAATTAAACATTTTTAACAAATATCTTTATTTAGGTACCACTAATGGAGGGATCAATAACAATAAGGATGAATTGTCATGGTGAATAGATCAAGGAGAGCAATTAATATATATGACGTTAGAAGGAAGGTGACATATTAGAGTCGATAACTATGACAGTTTAAAGTAATATTTTGTATGATGATTTTGTGAACTTAATCATCAGCTATTGTGGACTGAATTTTCAACTGGAAGAACTCATCATCAAATACATGTACAACTCTTTTGAAAATCAGAGGGTACTACCTTTCAAGATAATCGATCAGGTTTAGTTCTGTACTTATCTTAGTGATTCAACTAGGCCAGTGTTAAAGGAGTACGTGGTTGAAAAATCGAGAGAGAATGAGAACCAGAATATAGAAGAACAAAAACAAGAAGATATATTTGATGATAAGTGGATGATCTGGACATGAATATTTCAGATAATAATCAAACAACTTGCTCATTGTTGCGAGCAATATGGTGGGTAGTTCTTCTCAATCAACATAGTCGGGCTATCGCCAAGATGACGGGACTGGATTTTATAAGGGCATGTAATTCAAGGATAAGAATAAATTATCTACTTCTTTATTTATTGCTTGCTTGAAAAAATATTTCAAAGTAAAGAAGGTAATGAGCAAAGTCTTTTCCTTCAAATGTGCTAATCTGACCTGCAAATGGTGGTTAAGGGCTATGAAATACTTAAGCCCTGAAATATTCATCATTAATGTTCATCAAAAGTATCACACATGTGGTTCGGATTATGTGATAGGGAAAAATTCTCACCCTACGGAAGAGGTCCTCGGTCAATATTTCCAAAATAGGTTCCCCAATCGCAAAGGCCCTTCTACAAGTGATGGCCAATCAACTCTTTACAAAATTGGGTGTTATGGTCAGTTATTGGAAGATATATACGACCATAGGGATTGATAAACATTTGGTTAGGGAGTCACACGAGCATGAGTATGCAGTTCTTGATGTCTACCGTTACATGCTTGAGTCCACAAATCTCGAAAGTAAGACAGCATTGCATGTTGATGAAAACGGAAGGTTCAAGTACTTTTTTGTGTCCTATGGTGCTTGGATTATTGGTTTTCAACATTTGAGAAAAGCCAAATCCATTGATAGGACCTTTTTATGGAGCTAGAACAATGAAGTTTTGCTAGCGGTGGTGGCACAGGATGTAGAGAGTCACATATTTCTTGTAACTTTTTGTGAAGCAGAGAAGGAATGTGATGCCCCATATGGATATTTTTTTGAGCAAATGTGAAGCTGCATAGAAGATACGGAAGAGTTGTGTTTATTTTGGATAGACATCCAAGTATCCCAAAGATGAGTTCAGTTCTCTACACTTCAGCTCACTTTGGTTGTTACATGAGGTATCTTGGAGATAATATTCGAAACAACTTTAACAACAAAAAGGTCGTGACCTATTTTTATAGAGCTGCTAAAACATATAATGAAGAGTAGTGTTTTGACCATTTCAATCAAATAATGGATATGCATCCCAAGGCAGCAGAACATCTCGTACTTGTTGGTTTTGAGAGATGGAGCCAGACATTCTGTCCGGCAAATAGGTACATTCCTATGAATTTAATGTCTCATTTGATTTACAAGCTTAGTACGATGATACACTAAGTGATTCTTTTGTATAAGTATAATATTATGGCGTCAAACATTGTTGAATCAATGAATTTATTATTTGGCATTGAAAGAAAATTTCCCATCATGGTGCTATTTGATGAAATAAATAAGAAGTATGGCAAATTATTTCATGAAAGGCGTACGCAGTTTGTGAATGCAGGAACCATATTTGTTCTAGAAGAGGAAAAACAAATATCAATGAACGTCAGTTTGGGGAATAGGTTATTTGCTCATCAAATAGAAAATTACAAGTTCAGTATCGACGGTCTTGATGATACTGCCACGGTCAATCTTTAAATAAGATCTTGTACGTGCAGAGTTTTTGACTTGGACAAAAAAACTTGTCCATATGCTATGGCAGCTCTTTGAGCTCAATACGGTGCATAATATGATACTAAAATTTATGAATGCTCGTCTCCATATTATTCAGTGGAAATATATATAATGACATATAGTGAGAAGATTAATCCGGTGCCTTCCGAAGAATCTTAGGTTGCTCCTGTAAAGCTTTTGGAGAGATTAATACCTCATCCATTTATTGACCTAAGCATTGCCAAATCGGGAAGAAGGCGATATAAGAGGAAGCGTAGAGTCGAAGAATTATTTTCAACAAGAAAAAAATAAGTGCTCTGTATATAAGAACATCGGCCACAAAAGAACTACATGCCCAGATCGCAATCCACCATGATCGTTGTAAAAACAAAACTTGTATTGTTGTTTGTTATGGACTGATATTTTAACTCATTATTGTGAACATAAATGTTTTTATTTATTATATAAAATATCTTTTTATTAACTTGTGCATCAATAAAAAGAGGTAAAGCAGGAACTAAATACAACAGTCCACAAAGATATTATCAGCAGATTGCCTATCTGTTGCGATAGATGGACATTTGCTGGAAGAACACAGTATAATTAATCAAACTGGAATGTGTCCCCCAATAGATTACCAATCATTGCAACAGATGGATAATCTATTGGAGGAACACATTTTAGTTCTTGCCACTGGTGTGATGTTTCAATAGATAATCAATCTGTTTCAACAGAAGGTCCATCTATTGAAATATCACAACACTCTTGCTATTGCTACTGGATTTAAAATTATGTCAAACGCTCAATCCCTACCTCCAACCATCGATATGTTGAGATGAAAAATAGACAGAATTTAAATTAAATAAGAATTAAAAAGTCAAAGTCGACCAAACATAAATTTTTTCATTAAACAAAAAAATACATTAGGTAGGTAGATTGGATATAAATAAAAAAAGCATACACAAAAAGACAAAAAACATAACCTAATTCATTATTATTATTATCAGCCGGCCAATTGTCAATCGGTAGCAGCAGGGCCCTTCTCAGCCTACAAATCTCCTGGAGCATCCTTGCTCTCAAGGTGCCCAACTCCTACTGTAGGTCATTAACCCGCCTCTGAAGTTCCATCAGTTATGCTCCTAGCAGTAGTAATATCAACAAGACGAGTAACAACTTCAGGCTTGTAATCTAACTCCTCCTCATCTATCCTATGCCTTCTAAAAAATAGAGTCAATAGACCTTCAAATCCATAGCTATGCCCCAGCTGGTAGCTTACTTTCTTCATGGGAGAAAATATTACCTGACCTATATTAATATCAATATCATCACACACCAAAGCATAGATTAAACATACCCGATCCCGTGTAAACTCTATCATATGTTCGCCTTGGATAAGGCAATGGTACACAATACATCCCCATATCCGAACCTCTTTGTTCATTTATGCGTAGCAAAAGGAGGAGTGCAAGCCAGTGACTCGATGTCTGGTCCACCTAGCATATGAGTGTGTTCCACACAGCAAGTGTTTGATATAAGCGTAGGGAGGAGTCACAATCAACTGCTTCAAGTGGTTTGCGTCAACCTCAGGTATACCCAACAACTCATTTATATCTGCAGCTATGAATTGGACCACCTTGCCACAAACCTTTAATTCATGATCTGAGTCTGTAAGATCCCAGTTGGCATAAAATTCATGAATCAGGTGAAGATTACACCTAGTAGGCTGATGAAAAATGAAGTTCATGTTCAGCTACTCAATTCTCTGGACCATTCTTGAGCATTCCCTTAGTAGGCTCGCCCTATCAATGAACACCTCAGGAATATATTTAGCGTCAGTGTATTTGGAGTACCGCTGCTTTCCTACCTTTCTGACCGCCTTAAACCTAAATTTCCTTATCTGCCCACGCTGTAGCGGTGGAGCATATGGCACCCTAGCAAGTTTGTTTTTAGACTGCCTGCTTTATTTCCTAGCTGGTGCAGAAGAACCAGCCTTAGCCTTTTCTTTTAGTTACTAGTGATCCATAGTGCCTGTCATACAACACATATAACAAACAAGTGAGCAACTGAGTCGTAGGTCGTGCTAGCTTTAACTAAGTATGGATGAGTCACAACGACACCCCACACTTAATTGTTAGCTAAGGTGTGCGCATATAAGAATGAGGTACTCAGACTTCCCCTATTCAACATATTTAGCACACATACATGGGTCCATAATTCAAGTAATGATAAATTTCAGCTATACCAAAACAAATTTGGACCCTAGTATGGTATGTTAACTATCCACAGTAATGTCCCTTAATCGTTACATTAAGTTAATGCAAGGTGAACACAATTACAAATAGTTTTCAAATAGGCACATTCACTAACAACATTATGTATCAAAAATAGGGGTTGATAAGCAGGAATGACCCAATCATACACATTCAACCCAAATTCCACGCATATTCAGGCACAGGCCTAACACTAGTCCAAACAAATAAGGTTGCTTCAGCCCAATGTATAATTTGCCAATAAGATTTCTAACCCGACACATGTGCACAAAACACAATACTCTGAAAATTTTAATCACATAGATTCAAACATATTTAAATCAACCTATGTCCTACCA
Organism: Capsicum annuum; assembly: GCF_002878395.1. Classification (NCBI taxonomy): domain Eukaryota; kingdom Viridiplantae; phylum Streptophyta; class Magnoliopsida; order Solanales; family Solanaceae; genus Capsicum; species Capsicum annuum. The sequence goes on along the minus strand of NC_061115.1, from coordinate 177,682,951 downwards.
CACACATTTACGTCAATCATTGCACACCATGTCAATTCAAGCACCCATTACCAAACAACTACCATACCACACTTCATTCAAATATGAATCCAATCATCATAACACACGTTATTTAACAATTGAATAAAAAATCATAAACAAAATCACTAAAAATTTCATAATAATAGAAAGATAAATATGGCAGAAGGTGTTATTCTCAAGTGCATCATTCATAATTCAACATTTTCAAACCATTAATGCCAAAAGTCTCATCAAGATTAAGAGAAAATTAAAACAAATTGAGAACTTTCCTTAAAAGTTGAGTGAAAGGAGTAAATTTTTAATAAAATTGAGAGAAAATTGAGTTAGGCTAGTGGGCAGCGGCGCTGGGAGAGAGAAAATGAGAGAATTTAGGGTTGAGGGGGTATTTATAGAGGGGCAGGTCGGGTCAAGTCAACTTTAAAATTTTGGTCTAATTTTAACCCCCAGCGCGATGCGGTGGGATCGCGTTGATTCACTGGAAAATGTCAATTACCATTTTACCACCCACTGCAATACATTGCTATCGCTCCAATCCACTGGAATTTGACAATTGTTATTTTACCAGCCACCACGAGGTGGTGATATCGCTCCAAGCTACTGGATTTCAACAATTGCCATTTTGGCCATCTCCGTAACTCGTTAATAGTAAAAATCAGAACTTTTTACCATTTTATCTCCACAACGCGATGTGGTGGTTTCGTGTCAACACACTAGAAATTAACAATTTCCATTTTGGCCCTCTTCGCGATGCAGTGCACTTTAAAATCCTGTTTCTAGTGCATTTTCTGACCCCTTTTTTACCTGATTTTGAACCTGACTTACACACATTAATTTGCAAACTTGTTTGCTTCCTTGGACGTGGTATTCTCCTTGGTTTCTATTCTCTCATCCCTACATATTAAGAAAAACTAATAAAATATCATAAGAAAAAGTGGGTTGCCTCCCACTCAGCGCCTTAGTTTTGATCGTCGCACGACTCATCTTTTTGTATTTTTTCCTTATAACAACTAAAAATTAAAATACCTATTACATTACATTTGTGGTTCATCTCCCACATAGCACCTTATTTTATGTCGTGTCATGACTTAGCTCAGTCTCACTCATCAGCAAAGGTGATGGACACATTGTGCTTATCTCCATAATTAGCCTAATATTGTTTCACACATTATCCATTCACCAAAAACTTCTCAGTCTTTTCTTTATTCCATAGTTCAACCGCTCCTTTATGCGTCATTCACACCACCTCAAAAGGCCCAGACCATTTGGATTGTAATTTCCCCGGAAATAACTTCAACCTTGAATTGAATAGCAAAATAAGTTGTTCGGGTTCAAACACTCTATCCTGAATTTGTCTTTCATGCCATATCTTGGTTTTCTCCTTGTACAGTTTGGAATTTTTCAAAAGCATAAAGACTCATCAAGTTCAACAAGCTTCAACAATCTCTTTTGCCCCGCGTCCTTCATCTTAAGATTCAACTTTTTAATGGCACAATAAGCTTGATGTTCCAGCTCTACAGACAAATGATAGGCTTTACAATAGACCAAGCGATATGGAGAGGTCCCTATGGGCATTTTATAAGCTGTCTTGTACGCCCATAATGCACCATCTAGCTTTTCAGCCTAATCCTTTTATTGCCCATTAACAGTCTTTTACAGAATCTACTTTATCTCTCGGTTGGATACCTCAACTTGACCACTTGTTTGTGGATGGTACGCAATGTCCACCTTGTGACTAACACCATATATAGCTAAAAGACTTTTAAACCAAGTGTTAATGAACCATCACTGATTATAGCTCTGGGAGTGCCAAACCAGGAAAATATATGTTTTTTCATAAATTTCAATACCACTCTCGCATCATTAGTCGGGCAAGCTGCAACTTCCACCCACTTGGATACGTAATCAACCATCATTAAGATGTACAAGTTACCATTTAATGGTGGGAATGGTCCCATAAAATCGATCCCCCAAACATCGAATACTTACACTTCAAGGATATTGTTTAGGGACATCTCATGACGCCTTGAATTGTACCTAACATTTGGCATTGGTCACAACTCTTTGCAAAAGCTACTGGATCTCAAAACAATGTTGGCCAAAAGAAATTGGATTGCAACACTTTTTTGGCTATTCTCTCACCCCCATGATATCCACCATCAGGAGATAAATGACACTTTTGTAGCACTTGTGTGAATTTAACTTCCAGAACACATCTGATTATAATTCCACCAGGAACCTGCTTGAAAAGATATGGATCATCCCATATATAAGCACGTGAATCATAAAGCAGTTTTTTTCTTTATTGAGTAATGGATTTAGGAGGAAAAAACGAACATGATATCAAGTTCACAATTCAGCATACCACGGAAGCTCACACACATCTAGAGCCAATATTTTTTCATTTAGAAACTCTTCCTAAATGCAGAGAGAGTCATCAACAATATAATCATGAGTCTCCAGCCGTGACAAATGGTCTGCAACTTAGTTCTCTTCTCTTTTCCAATCACGAACCTCTCGGTTAAACTCTTACAGCAGTAAAATCCACCAGATCAATCAAGGCTTTGCATCTTTTTTATTGAAGAGATACTTGATGTTCGTATGGTCTGGGTGAAAAATAACCTTGGTGCCCACCAAATATGCCCTAAATATATCGAATGCATAAACCACCACTAACATCTCCTTTTCAGTGACTGTATAGTTTATTTGGGCATCATTCAAGACTTTACTAGCATAATAAATAGAGCAAAATACCTTGTCTTTTCTTCGCCCCAAAACTTCTCCAACAGCCACGTCAACTGCATCACACATCAATTTAAATGGCAACTTTCAATCTGAGAAATCAAAATAGGAGCTTCTGTCAGCTTCTTCTTCAGTTTCTCAAAAGCTTCTTGACAATCCACCCTAAAATCAAACTTGGCCTCTTTTTATAACTATTTACACAACGGGCTTGCAATTTTTGAAAAGTCCTAAATAAAATGCCTTCAGAAACTCGCATATCCCAAGAAACTTCGCACTCCCTTCACGGTTAACGTGGCATCTTTTTAATCACTTTAATTCTGGCTCTATCTACTTCTAGTACTCTACAAGACACTTTATGGCTAAGCACTATTCCTTTCTTAACCAAAAAGTGGTATTTCTCCCAATTCAGCACAAGATTCATCTCTTCACAACTAGCGAGGACTCGATCTAGATTGTGCAAGCATTTATCCAAAGAATTATCGTAAATAGAGAAATCATCCATGAATACCTAGACAAATTCTTCAACCATGTCATAGAATATTGCCATCATGTATCTCTGAAATGTTGCAGGTGTATTGCATAGGTCAAAAGGCATGCGTCTGAATGTATATGTGCCATATGGACAAGTAAAAATCATCTTCTCTTAGTCCTCAGGTGCAATAGTGATCTAATTATAACCCAAGTAACCATCAAGAAAATAGTAGTACTTCTACCCCACCAACCTATCCAATATCTGGTCAATAAATAGGATAAGATAGTGGTCCCTTCTTGTGGCTTTATTCAATATCTGGTAGTCAATACAGATTCTCTATCCAGTTACCACACGAATAAGGATCAAATCATTCGGTTCATTGGTAACCACAATCATCCTACCTTTCTTTAGGATGCAATGTATTGGCCTACCCACTTGCTATCTAAAATTGGATAAACAACCTCATTATCGAGCCACTTGATGACCTCTTTCCGCACCACATCTTTTATTATTAGATTCAACCTACGTTGTTTTTGCACCCTTGGTTTGAAACCTTCACCCATATATATCTTGTGCATGCAAAAAGCTGGATGTATCCAGGTAATGTCAGACATCTGCGATCCGATTGCCTTCTTTTTTCTTTTTAAAACTGCCATTGCTTCCCTTACCTAAACATCAGATAAATCCGAAGACAAAATAACAGGCAAGGTCTCATTGTCACTAAGGTAAACATGTCTCAAGTGGGGGAAGAATCTTAAGCTCTAATTTTGGAGCTTAATCAATTGAAACTTTAGGGGATGGGCCAATCGGACTATTTAATGGCTCAAAAGGCAGCTTTCTTAATTCAATCACCGCCAAATTCATGACTTGGACCAATTTCAATGCCTTCACATCTCTATAAAGATCATGACCCATCAAATCTTGCTCTAGTGGATCATTAGACAATAATTGATATAGCCCAGATGCAAGCTCAATAACTGATATAAAAGATAATTTTTCATATATATCCAACAATTTTAGCGCCTTGTATACATTAAAATCCTCCACTTTATCATGTACTCTCATTGTTATCTTCTCTGCTGTCATATCAATTAATGATTGCTCTATTGCTAGGAATGGACTTCCCAAAATAAATAGAACAACTGGATCAACTTCAAAATCAAGAATCACAAAGTCTACGAGAAAGATCAGTGATCCCACTTGCACTAAGGCATCTTCAATAATTCTATCCGGTCTAGCAAGGGACCTATCAGCCAACTGCAAAACAATGGTCATAGGTTTGGGACTCCCAAGACCCATATTTTGGTACTATGATGTGTGCATAAGATTTATTGTAGCCCCTACATCACACAATCCATGAGCACTAATGGTCTGCCCAATAGTGATCTGCAGAGTGAAACTACCTGGATCCTTCAGTTTCATGGGCAGTTTGTTTTGTATCTTGGATGTGCACTCCTCAGTAAGTGCAACTGTAGAATATTCTATCAACCAGTTCTTATTTGACATGATTTCCTTTAGATATTTTACATATTTTGGAACACTCTGTAGAATATCAACAAGAGGAAGATTTACATGAACCTACTTTAGAAGATCTAAGAACTTCTTATAACTGTCCTCCTCTTGATGCTTCCTTTGCCTCTAAGGAAAGAGTAAAGGTAAAGTCTTTTTCTGTACTTGAATTTTATCGCTTGCAATTGTTTCTTTGACCCATTTTTCCTCATTACCTTTAAAATTATCATCAGTTACTATGGGATTAACCTACTCAGATGTTGTCTTCTTGAACTGGAACCCACTCCTTATTGTAACGGCATTTACCTACTTTGGATTTGCCTATGTATAGCTAGGTAAGCCTTCTTGAAGTCTTATATTTTATGATCCTGCAATCTAACCGAGTTCCAACTCCAAATTCCTAGGGATCAACTGTTGACTCTTTAAATCTGCTATAAAGTATGCTTGATTCGACAAAAGCTTCTTTATCATCTCCTTCATATTACTTGTTTGAGTAGTATTCTAAAACTGTTATTGATTCTGTTGCACTGGCCCCTTATACTAATTATTATTCTGTGCCTGATTTTCACCCCATGAGAAATTGGGATGATTCCTCCAATTAGGATTATATGTGTTACCAAAATTCTGTTGCCCTGGATGATTTTCATTTCCTACATAATTCACAAAATATGGATTAACAACACAAGCATCTATCGTGTGTTCACTGCTTCCACAAACCTCACACCAAGAATTCACCTGTTGGACTGCATTAGCTATAGCTATTTCTTGTGGAACCCCTAACTTCATGTTGTTCAACTGTGTGTAAACACCTGATTTTGGATTGCTATAAGTTGGGGTGATAATGTTGTGAACTGGTCTACCTCTAACACACCAGCAACTTTCTTAGGAACACTCCTTGAATCAGCATACCAATTAGGATTCCCTTATGAAATATGATTCAACAGTGTGTACAATTCATCATAAGTCTTCTTAAGATCTTGCCCACCTTCTACTGAATCTAAGAGAATCTTGGTATTTGGCTCTAGTCCCTTAATAAAGGTATGAACAAGGACATTATTAGACTGATGATGGTGAGGGCAATTTCTGAGCATACTTTTAAATCTCTCCCAAGTTTGGTAGAGATTTTATCCTTCTTTTTATCTGAAGCTCAGAATCCCATTTCTCAAACGTGCAATTTTCCCAGATAGAAAGAATTTAATAAGGAACTTTTGAGATAGATCTTCCCAAGAAGTGATGGAAAGTGGTGGTTCAGCATGTAACCACCTCTTTGCTTCCATAATTAAAGAAAAAGGGAAGAGTGTCAATCTAACATAATCAGTATTCACCCCAACAGGAATGTAAGTATCGCTTATTTCTAGGAAGGTTGGTTTATGCTGCTACGGGTCTTTATGTGAAAGTCCAGAGAATTGCCTCGCTGAATTCAGAAATTGCACGATATTCTTCTTTAATTCAAATCGACCACCTGGCTTGGGCTTATGAATACTGTTAGTAGCATGGTTCGTGAGTGGGATTGCCAGCTCTTGAAAGGGTCTAGAAGTTGGTTGAGCAGGAACAGTTGGGATAACGGGAGCTGGGACATGTCTGGCATTAGGATCGACAAGATCATTTAGATCAACTCTTTCAGAAATTTGAACCTATTGAATGGGATATTGATCTCTTCGCATTTGTTGAAATATTAGTTCGGGTTCTACGAAAGAAATACCAACTCTTTATCTCTCACTAATCCTGTAGTCAGCTAAACCAGCAAAAATTCAGCCACTAAGATCAAGTCGTTAACACTTAAATTTATTATCAAAAACCAAAACTTTAGCAATTTACTAATCATATAGTTTGAAAGGTGCTATCTCGAGGACCCTTGATATTATTCGAGATGGATGGTCAAGAGTGGACTAAACCAATCAATTCCAATACGGTAAAGAAATACTTTGTTTGAAGGGTGTTTTTACTCTTTTGATTTCTTTGTTTATTTGTAATTTCCTTTATGATAGTATTCATGTAATGATGTGTAATTTCCTAGAATCACTTACTTTTACGTACAAACAATATTTGACCTGAATTCTCAAGAAAGGGATCTATAGGCAGCCCGTGTCGGCTTCGGTCAACCCCTTAGGATAATTTACCCCTTTCTTTTATGTATAAACTATATTTGACCTGAATTCATAAGAAAGGGATACGTAGGAGACCAGTGTCGGCTTCGCTCAACCCCTTAGAAGAATTTACCCCTTTCTTTTATGTATAAACTATATTTGACCTGAATTCATAAGAAAGGGATACGTAGGAGACCAGTGTCAGCTTCGCTCAACCCCTTAGAAGAATTTACCCTTTCCTTTTATATACGAACTATATTTGACTTGAATTCCTAAGAAAGGGATACGTAGATGGCCTGTGTCAGCTTCGGTCAATCCCTTAGGAGAATTTAACCTTTCTTTTTATGTATGAACTACATGATGACCTGAATTCTCAATAATGAAATACGTAGGTGGCCTGTGTCGACTTCAGTCAACTTATTAGATTTTTCTAGGTTTCCCTAGCATGGTCGTTAATTAAGTTTGACCTGATTCATGCTTCAACGGGATATGTAAGTGCCTAACGATTCGATCATACCATCCTAGAAAATAGAAATTGGGGGAAATTTTTGAGGAGAAATCTCGAAAACTCAAAAGAAGAAGATCATCATCAGGCAAAAGGAATAAAACTAGCAAAGACTTCTGGAGAAGGTCTTCGAATCCTCTAAATCCAAGATCATCTCAAAATAGTATTAAATGGGATACATGACATGACTAGCAGAGATTTTTTAAAATGCTTTTGCACAAGTTTTTAAAACTAGCTTTTCAAAATGAAAATTGTTTTTGAAAACTACGCATATCTTTTAACTTAGTATTGCCTAGACATCTATTGAAACAGGGAGTCAGCGGAAGTCCAAACATGATGGATCACCCGAAAGATGGAAAGGAAAAAAATAAGGATCGACAGAGGTCAAAACGGATTAGGTTCCCTCAAAACTAAATATTTTTTTTGTGGATGCAGGGATCAATGTCAGAAAATGAGGATCTTCTTCAAAATAAACCCCCAAGCAAATTGGGAACTGCACCAAAGCATATAATGCTTAAGAACATTATTTTTTGGATAGCCCTAAAGACGGGTTTAGTACTCATTCATCAAGGACCTTTTGAATTGTCTATCTCACTTCATCATCTTAAGGATAACGATCAAAGGAGTCAGATCCTCTTTAAGAATATTTTATTTAGAATTTTCTAAAAAATAATCACTAGAAAAAGCAACTTTGTTCCTAAAAAATACTTACTTTAAGAGTAGGTACATTCAAAAGAGTCGGCACAATAAATACACAATCAAAAGGATCACTCAATAAGAGGAAGAGCAGAAAGTTACCCTCAAAATTCGATATAAATCAAAGTGAACGGCATTTGAGTGACCCCCAAAATGGTATTTTACCATTTATTTGCATCTGGTGGATCTGTTATCTAAATATTTTTTTCTAAAAGAGAGGATGAATAACAGATTAAGTCATTCAGATTATGATGTTGAGTATTTGTCATTTAAACTACCATAAGGTTTGGTTATGGTCGCCAGTGAGAGCGACATTGTGACTACTAATCATCTACCTTGAGTACAGATACACAAAAAAGAAAACATAATGACTAACAAACTTCGGGGAAGCTTCTCTTCAAATCGTCGAACGGGTCATCCCATATCATATCATGCCATGCCGAAAGGGCCATTTCATTTTATTCCACTATCGAAAGGGCCATACCAAGAAGGCTATTCCATATTATTCTACTATCGAGAGGGCCGTTTTATATCATGCCATTGACAAGAGGGCTATGCCGAGAGGTCCATTCCATTTTACTTCATTGCCAAGGGAGCCATCATGTCATTCAAGTAAGTCTCCATAATCACTCTCCATGCAGGACGATAAGGTCTGGCCTTAGAAAATACTTCAGAGCACCAATATCCATAGACCACGCAAAGATAACATAATCTGGCGTCAAGGATATCTCATTATTTTATGAATCAGCATCTGAGTGCATCAAAAGAATATGACTCAAAGGGACATCTTTAAGTCGTTATCTGAAAGAGGAAGATATATAAGATTTCCTAGAAATTGACAATCTGAGGGTCATCTATAAGTCACATTATTTAAAATAGGATAGAGTATGAGATTACTTATGAGTTGATAGTCCATAGGTTATCCATAAACTGCAACAACATTCTAATCGACAGTGTGCATGGTTACCCAAAGATCAATAGTTTGAAGGTTATCTATAAGTTGCAACTGAATCCTTACATGCAATATTATAAAATTGACAGGTCCAAGAGTTCTCTATAAGTTGCGTCATATCCAAGATTGATTATGCCCACGATTACCCAAAGACTAGCGATTTGAGAGATATTTATAAGTCATATAATATCTAAGGTCGGATAATGTGCAGGAATACCTGAAAGCTAGCGACTGGAGGGATATTAGTAAGACATCTCTTATCCAAGTTTAGATAATGTGCAATATTACCTTAAATCTAGTTTTGTTGTTCAAATGTACACGCAAATGCACGTGATTGTACAATTGTGATTTGGCTTATCACCGCAACGTGATGATATCTCGATGAGCTACTGGATTTTGAAAAATGCAATTTCATTCTTCACCATGATGCACTGAGATATAGACTTTGAAAAATTGGCAACTGGAATTTCACCGCAATATGGTAATATCGCGCCCTTATTCTAGAATCTTGACAATTGGGAAATAGCTCCTCACTGTGATGCAATGGTATTGCGGTACCTCACTAGTAATTTACAAACGCTATTTGGTCCCCCTCCGCAATTCGGTGAATGCACAAATCGAAAGTTCTGACTTCTAACTTGCCTTTTTAAGCTATGTTCAAAAGCCTTTGTTTGCTACCTTTACCCTTGCATATCATTAATGTTCCCAATCACGGTCATCATAATTTAGTCCTGCAAACACTAATCATTTTCATTAGATAAAGAACGCACTTAAAGCTCAATTACACTCAGAATAGCACATTATAGCTCTCAAAACAAGTCCAAATTTGGGTGAACATTAGTGATTGAACATATAAATATGCCCAAGATCATCTAGAAAACTCAAAGGATATCTTTAAGTTTACTCATATCGAACATCAAATGATGTGCAAGATTACCCATGATTGATAAATCAAGGAAAATCTATAGGTCATATCGATATGAAAGATGCGCAAGACTTACCTGAGGTTACATGCAAATAATCATTGTCAATAGCCAAAGAGGTTATCATGAGACATACTACAAGCACTATAGCTGACCAAAAGGGTTGCCACATCGGCATTAGGTTAAGCAGTTGCAAGGCTCGTTCTACACAAATATCATCGGTGTCCAAGAAGGCCACCCCACTTTGAAAATATTCAATCGATAAAAGAGCTATTTTATTCAACAACCAAAATGGGTTTTGTGTTTATTATTACAATTTATGGCCCTCCAAATAGGTACATAAGGGGACGACTTCACTTTTTGAATGACAACTCACGTGGAGATATGGAAAAAAGACTATATACCTCTTTCGTGAATTATGTTTATTACTAACAATATTTGTTTGAGATATTGTTGAGAGAAACTGAGAGGATGAAGATTTGAAATCAAAATCATAGGTAAAGATGACTCCAAAAAGGACGCAACACAATATGAAACTTTTTCTTAGCATCAAATCAGGATACAGGCTAAAGAGGGACGTCAAACTCTTTCGACGCGATCTAAAGGATGATCGCCACCACCATCAAACCACACCCCTATTAAAAGGCATATGGGTATTGATAACGCTCAACTTACACGTCAATTTAGTGTACGGTGGTATTCGTCAATATATTTACCCAAATTTTAGAGTCGGGGTCAAATCCACAGGAAACAATGTGAGTGGCGATTAAATTATTTTGAGAATATAGCTACAAGTTGAATTCAAACAGATGATACGAAAAGATAAAATGGGGGTTTTTGATGATCAGCAAATAATTGTTGGTCACTTTAGTTTCAGTGTTTGTAAATCAAGATTTTATGAAATAACCAAAATTATGTTCACTAGGGCTTACGGTACATGACAGATGCTAAAGGTGACTCAATATTCTCGCGGTGGTTAAGATAACAAGCTATATTTATCGATAATATGCTCAAATGTCTCTCGACCTATTTAAGCATCTAATTTCCTAATCCTCTCAGACTTAGGAAATCACTATTCACTACCCAGATTTTACCTCAAGTTAATCAACCTTGCTACAACGTTGATTATTAAACAAAGCATTTCTGAGTCCCTATTGATAATTCACTTCCTATTGTATATGATTTCTCTCTCAAACAAATCAAAGTAGGTGTGTCTACTGTTTGCAACCAACAGACATTAATTAAAATCTCAGAATTAACAAGAAATCCTAACACATATTAAATCTTGAGTGTTTAGCACATCATCAAGACCTAACCCTAGATCCCATAATTCAGGTTAAAGGAATTTAGCCACTCATGATGTAATAATCGAAGCAACTAGTTGAATTCATGATTTGAAAGATAAACTTACCACAAGATGAATAGAAACTAGAGATTCACAGATTACATCACAATGGAAATCCTAAAATAATGATAATAATCTTTTCAAAGTACTTGCTTTTTCAAGCTAAGAAACTCGAGAGAGAAAATATCAAATTACGTCGCTTAAAACTCAAGTGACAAACCCCCTAGAAAAACCCTAAACAATGCTTTTTATAGTTAATCCTAAATAAGGAAATAAAATTAAAGTTGCAGCTTTTTCTCAGAATAGACGACGACATCCGTGACAGCTTATCAGGAGTCTGATGGCTTATCACGGATGTCGTCTTCTCCTATGCACTTTTGTCTTCTGTTGTCTAAGGCTGACGATGACGTTGATGCCTTATCACCAACCTAACAACTTATCATGAACGTCGTCACAAAAATATCTTCAACTCTCATTCTCTGTTTAAGGATGACACATTCATGACAGCGTATCATACTTTTGACGTCATATCACCAAATGTCGTCACAGGATTCAAATCATGCTTAAGTATGACGACAACTATGATAGCCTATCACAGGGCTGACGACTTATCATAGATGTCGTCAGCCACACTTTTCTTCAGATTCCTCCAGATTTCAACTTCTTTGCTTTCATTCTTGTTAGTTCTCTATCCCATCAACTTAAACTGTAAAATCAGACATAAACAAATCAAAAACGACAAAAATTGCTTAAGACTTTACAATTATTCTTGGTTAAAGGTCTTAAATGTGTTAGCAATTGCTCACACATCAGGTACTTGGGGATATTTATGTTTCAACTTCACTTTTGGGATATTTCTAAGCTCATACCGAGGGTAACCTTCTCTTTTCTTCAAATTTGGGGGACAACATACTTATAGTGTTTAAAAATTATGTTCAGGTAAGTTCTTGCCTATGGATGTGAAGGATCCCACATTCATTATTAAGAGGTTACAATTCTTTTTTTCATAACTCAAACAAATTGTCACTCATCCTGATTCAAAGATCATCTAGAATAAAAAACTATCTTTTCTACCAATTGAGTCGAACTACAAGTAGTCTAATTCACTGAATCTCACGGATATGTAGGTTGGGATCTTTGCTGAAAACTTGACTGCATTCTAACCACCCACCAATTCACTTATTCTTAAGCTTTTCGATTCCACCAAAATTCAAAAATTGGGATAGCTTGTGATTTTCTTGAAGATCGTGCTTAAAATCAAGTTTTATGAACTACAAATGGCCTGAATTCTCATGCAACCTGAGATATGTAGGAAACCCAATACCGGGGTCTACCATAACTCCATGAAACTCATGCGTAAACCAACCTCTTTTAGAAAAGAATTTGTGGTCGGACAAAAATTAAGAACGATAAACTCCCTTTGCCCAGGCTTACTTGCATCCACCCAACCTAAAGGGAGGAGGCAGTTGTTGATACCTAATTTTTTTCTTCCACAACGAAGTTTAATTCTGAATTTCATCGGTTTTAAATAAAATTACAACATTTATTTTATTCGAAAAAAAAATTCTGAAATATTTATCCTAGTCATTTTGCCATTTTAAGTAACAATTATATATTTTTCATATTTGTATATACGAAATCAAATAATTTTGTTACTTAAAATAATTTTATAGAAAATCAGATTTATCCAAGTGTTGTCTTGATAATTAATTCAAATGGACAAAGCATTGAATTAAATATAATTTGTGCTCAAAAATAATTTATTATAAAAAATAGATGTTTGATTTTATAATACCAAGAAGACTCGGACTTAAATTGGATATTAATTCATACCGAAATTTAATTCAATTTAGTCAGTTTATTAAGTTCGACCACGATTGAAATCAATTGGTAATAATTACAGTGCAATTGGCCAATTGATTTTCAATTTTGGGTAGAATTTAAAGAAAATTGCCTAAGTCTTATCAATTTGGTCTAGTTCCTAAATACCTACTCCACCAGGCCAATTCCCACTAACATATAGCCCAGGTCGAACCGGTTATTACCTGAACCAAACCCAAAAAAAACTTCAGCCCCAATCCACCTTTTTAACCTTTTTTTTCCCTTTACCCGTACACCACCAATGACAACAACAGTTGAACAACAAAGCAACATCGACAACAACAACACCCGACTTCAACAGAACCAACAAAACAATGATGAAAACCCAACAATTTTGATGACAAAACTTCAGCAACATATTTCAATAAACCATGGATTAAACCCTACATTAACCCAATGACAACGACTCGAACCAACCCGACACAACTTTGGAGAAACTTCCTAAAGATGGACAACTCATAGGCCAACAATCAAGCGTATGAATTTGTATGATTTTTCCACCTCAAATCTTATCCCACCTCTTGAATCTGAATTTCTCTCATAAAAACTCCCAAATTATCTCTCATTCCCCCTTTGTACTACATCGGTGTGAGCACATAACCTTTCTTCCCTCCTAAAAAGGGTCATTGTGGAGCAAAATTGGAGGCAAGTCTTGAAGTTTTCAAAAAGAACTTCCGAGCAATAGTTAAATTTTCTGGTAAAACATATTTTTGTGAAAAGCCGTAGAAATTTTTGAAGTGGCAACAACGCTTTTCGGTGGCGGTCAAGATTACGATGACAGCTCGAGTCCCGATTTATTGCCCCAAAATAGGTAATACTTTATTCCAATTAGTTTTGATTTTATTTCTTCTTCATCTCGTCGTCCTATTGTCATAGTTTTACTCTCTCGGTAATATTGTTTGTTGTAGACAGCTTCAATGGTCATAGGATTTACTTGTAATGGTAGTTGTTACAACATTCATACTACGATTTTCTAAACTATCGATTTCATATTTTTAGTTTTGTTGTTTTAAGTTTACTATATCATCTTGATATTGTTGGTTAATTATTGATGTTCTTTCAGCATGTATCGTGAATATTTTGCTTCCTTTAATCAATTGAGTTCACTATTTGATTCAATAATTTTCTTTACAGGATTTAGACCATTGTTTCTGTGTTAACTTTATTTTGATGAAATTCCAATATATAGTTACCTTTCGACTAATTGTTCATTGGTTTAGCCATAAGATTAATGCTTTAGTCTCGTATTTTGTGTTTAGTTTTGCCTTCAAACTCACTGCAATACTAGTTTGTTAGCCATCAACATTTTTTTATATACTTGACTTTATGGTTTGATTTGATATTTATTTAGCCGAAAATTGATTGTTTAATGTTTATTCGTTGCCTTGGTTCAAAGTTTTCTGGTGATTCAGTTTTCTTTTTCTTTGTTTTGTCTCGTCTTTGCCTTAGAGCTCCTATTGACAAAAATGTAAAAAGAGGACAAATGATATGTTGTGTAGGTTCTTTATTTTGTTGAAAATTACAGCTTGTGTGTTAACATTTTCTTGATGACGTAATGCTAGTTTTGTTGTTTTGGTATGAATGTCTTAATGTTCATGTTGCCTGGTTGTCTTAAAAACCCATCTTGATATCTTTTGGAGCTGAAAATTTCCATGTTCAAATATTGTCTCATGAGAATAGGTTAATTTTTTACTCTCTTTTGATATATTCTTTTGCTTTAACACTCTCCTGTTTCTACCCAATAGTCCTTGAGTTTAGTTTTCTTTAATTTCTCAATAGGATTAAAATTTGACCCATTATTTCATCCTAATATATCAGGTCTCGCTTCTTATTATCATCGCATTTTTAGCCATGCTTGTTGTAACTCTAATCTTACATTCTAGTTTGATGTCATCTTGTTGTAATTTAAGATTATCAGTTGATTGTGTCGATTTAGATATAGTATGTTGTAGCTCTTTTACTCATTGTTCGGTTAAGTTATCTGCTAGTCTAAATCATTTTTCTTTTTTTCTCCCATTTTCCCCTATTCTTCGCAACTTGTGAAAAGTTGGACCTTGTTGAATCTTAATCGCAAGCTAATAACCCTTATAATATTAGATCTTCATGGTTTATAAGCTTCTTTGATTGAAAGTTGCTCTTGTTCGTATCTGCTATTTATCCCTCCTTTTTGCTATTCACTAAATTTTTTGTTAAAATGGTTCAGTTCATATCTTTATATTTACCAAAGTTTTCTATAGCCTTAAACATAATCATTTAACTTAGTTTGCTCGAAATCATGAGAACTTCTTATCTTATCTTGTCCTTCCAGTTAATTTGAAAATCTTTGATTGGTATATGTTTTTCTTTAATTTCATGGGTCATTGTCTTCTCTACATCTGTGTGTTAGCCGCTAATTTAGAATATATATTAATTCCTTTTGTCTTTTTTTTTCATGAATTTGTCTTAGAGTCCGAATGGATTCTTTCCTTCTACATTTCATGATGGTCCAATGCAGCCTAACACTTCGAGTCGACTATCTTTGGAGTAAGAAGAAGTTACCATAAGATGAAGGAAAATGGGACGAAACTCATTGATGAAGTCGCTAGGAGACTTAAAAAGTCTCGAGTTTTGTTATTGTAGCATTTTTATTTTTTTATTTATTTAGTCATTTATTTGGGTCTCAAAGATAAAGTTGTAAATTAATACAGGTGGAACAAATTTTGGGCCTTAAAGATCCAAAAATTAGATTAGGACAGGAACAAGTGGGCAAAAAACCCAAATGACTAGTTTAGGACAGGTTGTGAGCTGAAAGCAGAATTAAATTATGATAGTTTCATTTGAAAGATTTGGACCTAATGTCCTAAGTCTTTTCGTTTCTTCCTTTCCCCTTTACATGCTAGTTGTTATTAATTATTTTAGGCTTAGTTAAAATTCCCGCCAAATCGTCAAAACTTATTTTGCACAAACATTGAAAATGAATTTTTTTTAATCGATTTTTTTTCAAAAACCAACTTTCCTTTTTTAAGGTTAGTCAAAAAGCTATTTTCAAATAATTCAGATAACTGCAAGTTAGCAGATACTCTTGGTGCCTTAACAGCCTTTTAAGAGTATTAATAGGAACTACCTACTCGGAGTTTTCAGATTTAAATGATTTTTCTGTTTTGAATCGTTTGAGTAATTTTTAAAGGTTTTCTTGATTTCCCTAAGCAAATTAAATGGCGACTCTGTTTTCAAAAATTAAGTTTGAAAATTTTTTCAAAAGTATTCAAATTTGTAAAAATCGTGAAAGTCATCTTTTCTCCACAAACCATTAACTGTTAGAATTTATAATATTTGTATGTAGTTTTGAACTAATATATGTTACTCTTCCTGTCCAAAATTTTGTGGTGTTGATAGTCAATTATATTTTTAAAATAATTTAAGTTTTTAATTATTATGATTTATAACATTTTTCTTCTATTTCAATTTAGTGGCATTGATATAATTTTGAGAGTCAACCAAATATTTATATCTTTTAAATTTTTTAAGTTGTTAATTATTGTGAATTATAGTATTTTTTACGTAGTTTTTAAAATATATAATAGATTAATCTTTTTTAGATATTTTAAGTTGCTAACTATTTTAATTTATAATACATTGATATGTTACTCTCATTGTCTAAACTTTTGTGGTATTGATAATCAATTATGCTTTTTAAATAATTTAAATTTTCAATTATTGTGATTCATAATACTTTTTCTTCTATTTCAATTTAACTGACATAATGTTTAGTTAACCATAATAATAGGCGATATAGTAAAATCACGATTGAAACAGCAAAGCAAACATGTCTTAAATGACTCGCAACAACTAATTAGAGTGATATATCAAAATTACTATAAAAAATACTTGTGAAAAGAAATTAAGTGGGCCTCATATAATACGTCAAGTTAATTTAACATTAAATATTATTAATACTTAGATGACTTTATAATAATTTTTTAATATTTAGATGACTTATAGTAATTAATTATGGATCAAATAGTAAAATTACGGTTGAAGTAGATATGTCATAAATGTTTGTTTTAATTTTTTGGTTAATTATTAATTTTCTAATAACATATAATAATTAATTAGAAATGATATAGTAAAATCACGAAACAAGTAATTGAATGGATTGACAATCGACAATCAGGTATGTCACGGGCTCCTGCTTGTTCTTTCCCTCTTATTAGATAACTAGTTTAGGTGTACACGCCTTGCGCGTGTACCTCACTTTATTGAGTTCAAACGTTACACTAAATAGGATATTAGTTTAAATAATAAAGATAAATACTATAATTAAATTCAACATCTTTTGGAGAATTTATTTAATTAAACATAACCTTTACTGAAAGAAATTCTCAAAGCCGATCAACATTCATCTACTACTTGTAAACTGTAACCAAATAATACAATGATAGAGACATCAAAACAATATCATTAAATCTAACCTTTACACAAAAAAAAGTGGGTTAGGGTTAGGCTAAAAAAAGTGAGGAAAAGTTGTAAAAGTGGGTTCCACACGTGGGCCAAGGAACCATATCATCATTTTTACAATTTTGAGAATTTAATATAATACACCTAACACTTTTCATTTCTTCCAATATTAAGAAAAACCACTCTCTCTCCTCTTCAATTTTCTCAACTCCTGTTATTCCTAAACCTTTGCTCCCAAATGCTATTTTTGATTCTCCTTCTTCTCCGGCTGCTAAGGGCTCGTTGTTGCTTTGTAAAGTTAGTTAAAATCAAGGTTCAATTATTTTTAGATCCATTTAAACGGGTTTCACTGCTAATCGTTTTGTAGTGATGTAGAAAAAAAATTTCGAATTTAGTTGATTAAGTAGTTAAAATAGGATAATTTTATAGGTAATTAGTTTGATTCTGAAGCAACGGTTGAGGTTTGATTCGATAGTTTTGACTTATTTTTTTGTCGCTCACGGTGTTGAATTTTAAAATTTTTGTTAAAAAATTTTGGTTTAGATCTATTTTTTTTAGCAATAAAGTGTTGAACGGTGGGATAATTGTTATTTTAAGAATTATTTTGCCAATTTAATTCAAACAGTGACCTATTTCTGTCCGTAGAGTTGTGGTCTATGAAATAAGAATGCCCTAGATTGAAATTAATTTTAGATGTATGAAATTTTTGTAAAATATGATTGATGAAATAGTGAAAATTGAAAGTTGAAAGATTAATAGTTAATTAGTTTGATTTGTAGCAATAGTTAAGTTTTGATACTGCATGTTGGATTTTGGTTCAGTTATGGTATTTTTGTTTAGTGAACTATTTAATGGTGAGGTAATTCTTTGTTTTTTGGGGATTTTTCATTTGAGCATTGAGTTGTTTCTGTTAGTGGATTTGTGGTCTATGAACTGAAAATGACAGATTTGTTTTCTAGGAGTAGATTCTGTTGAAAATGGGTACAAAAAGACTCAGTGTTAAACACAAGTTGGTACTGCCTCTAATTCTGCTGGTAGCAGCAGAAAAAGAAAACTCGAGGCAGTTGAAAATGTCTCAAAAAGGAAAAAAATTAAAGAAGAAGTGTCTGAATCAGATTCCGAGTTAAAAGAGATAAATACATACGTTGATTCTACTGAAGATATTATCGAGTGTAGTGATAGCGGTGACAGTGAAGAGAGTGAGGGGTGTGGAAGAAATAGTGTTGATGGGGATATTGATACCTTGTCCATGTTATCTTATTCAAGGTTCATTTTTATGGAGCGGTATTACCTTCGAACGATAATGGACGAGGTTGGATCTTTCCCGGCAAAGATATCAGTCAGATCAAGAATGGATGTTTATCGAGAAATTAAGCAAGTTCTTGTCGACTAGGACTTGAAGAAAAGATTCAAATAGTACTGTTTTGGACACCTGAGAAACCTGCTGGAATATCTTAAATTCAATGGGCAAATGGTCTATTATTTATTATTGCGATGCCTCAAGAACAATAAAATGCGTAATGAGATGTGGTTCTGTGTGAACAACAAGCCTTGACTTAAAAGAGTTTTGTTTGATCATGAGGTTGAACTGTTCATCATACCCCAGTGAATCAAAAATGAAAAAGGTGTTAGCGAAGGGGGAGAATTTTTGCTTTAAGGTGACGAAAAATAAAAATATCACAGTGACCAACTTGTTACACTTGATTAGAGGGAATAAGTTGAACGAGGAGCAGAAGTTTAAGTGTTGTTTACTGTAATTCTTGCACACCATGTTGCTTGCAAAAGAATTGACGAAGGTTGTCGACACAAAACTGATATGAATGGTCGATTCTTTGAGTTTCTTCGAGAGTTATCAGTGAGGGAAAGACACATTTCAAATGACCATGCACTATCTGAAGAAGAAAATGACCTAAAGAAGCAGAGAGAAGTATTTGATGAGAAGCAGAAGGCATCTTATGCTCTATTCTGATTTCCCTGGGCATTCATGGTATCTACCATCAACCCTTTAGTGAGATTATCATATATACTTGTTTTATTTATACTCTGGCATAAACTCTGAGCCATTTTTTCACAACTGTACTGCTTATAGATTTGGATCTATGAGGCATTTCCTCATCTTGAAAAAATTGCTGGAAAATCAATGGATGAGCCCTTTTCCATTCCTCAGATCCTCAGATGGCATACTACAAATAGTGACAAGATAATCAAAGGCGACCAATTCAAGTTTAAAGAAAAAGTTACCGAGGTATGAACTTATTTTTTATCATGCAATAATACAACTGTTGTATCAAATATAATGTAATTGTTAATTGATATTTCGTAGAACGTGCACTTGTACATCATCTCTACTGTTCGTGAGACGAAGATGGATTACATGGTTATGTTTAAGCCATATACAGATGAGGTGAAGAATAATGTCCACGATGTCTTAAAGAAAGATTTACAAGGGGTGACTGTCTTTACTTTAAATGAGGACGGTGATGATGACGAGAATTTAAGTGATAACCCCATTGGAGTATGCATTAGTGATGATGCTTCTTTGAGCACCTCAAAAGATGTAGTGGGCACCTCTGTCAATGGGGATATTCATAAGTGTGTTGCTATGATCGAGGAAGCGGTGTTGGATATTGTTGCCTATATCAAAGAGAAAAGACTGAAGAAAAAGAAAAAGGAAGAGCAACAACATGAGCGAGATAACTTCATTTAATAATTAATATAGTTAATGAATTTTTAGCTTTAAATATTAGTAATACGTTGTAATGTGATGATAAAGTGCATGTGGACCTTCGTGAATCGGAGAGAAATGAAGAAGGAGTAAAAAAAAAGCAAAATGGATGAGTTGGCCACTGTTATGGCAGAAGAAGAAATGAACGATGAACAAGAAGAAGAAGAAGAAATGGAAGAAGATAGGAGCTAAGAAGAAACTGGAAAAGAAACAGTAAAAGGAGAAGGAGAAGAAGGAAAAGGAGAAGAAGAAGGAGAAGAATAAGAATAAGAAAAAGAAAAAGAAGAAAAAGAAGGAGAGGGAGAAGAAGAAGGAGAAGAAGGAGAAGGAAAAGAAGAAGAAGAAGCAGAAGAAGTAGAAGGAGAAAAAGAAGAAGAAGAAGAAGAAGAAGAAGGAGAAGGAGAAAAAGCAGAAGAAGGAGAAGGAGAAAAAGCAGAAGTAAAAGAGAAAAAAGAAGAAGAAGAAGAAGAAGAAGAAGAAGAAGGAGGAGAAGAAGAACAAGAACAAGAAGAAGAAGAAGAAGAAGAAGAAGAAGAAGAA